>NC_084866.1:14420681-14786931 GCF_951802175.1 Populus nigra | reverse complement strand
CCAACTTCAATAAATAAGAACAACGAAGATTATTATGGCTTCATGGATATTGAGGTTTTCTATGTGACCTTTGGGGTTGCATACATCATGGTGCTATTGGTAATAGGTGCAGTTCTATACATAAATCCATATTGGCGACAAGCTTGGTTTTATTTTATTGAGGTGATCATTAACAATTGCTATTATTTTCTGGTGGACAATCTTTCTATTTTATCCAAACTTGGGTTTTCATAGCCTTAGTGCATCTTTTTGTATTTTAGTTTCAAGATTTAAATAAGTTTAAATGCAATGTTATATTGATTTTCATTTGTGTTTGTTTTTAGCTTCCATGTGACATATAATAATGAAGTTTCTTCACTGATTGCTCTATAATTGGATTTATAAAGCTTAGGACTAGTAGTTTCTACGTGAATTAATAAGAGGATGCCTTGGTATTCTGGATTGGGTTTGGATTGGGTTTGGCAGACTGCATGTTTAAATAAAATAAATTAATATATGATGCATTTTTCAATGAAAATGTAAATGCTTTACTAGTTTGTACTTGTTTTCTGGTTATATTTAATTTTTCATCAATATTCCTAACATAAATTGCTACATATCTTGAATTTTGAAGGATTGAGAGATGAGAAACAAAAAAATAAAGAGAGACAAGTTAGTTCAAAAGAAGAAGAAGAAAGAACAATAGCAAAAGAGAGAGAAGAGAGCAAAAGTAGATCAGTCTTTATTAACTATAGAAATTTTATAATTATTAATATTAAATTCAAAATATTTACATATTGCAAATGTTTAATATAAATGATTTTTATAAACATGTATAGCTTAACAATATTAATCAACTCTTAATATCTTTCATTTTATATATATTGAAAGTTAATATTAAAACCTATTATATTTTTTTTTTCAATTTCATTCTCATTTAACTTTTAAATTTGTTAGATTTGTTTCTCATTATTTTAATAAACTTGAAAAAAATAAAACATTAATAAATTATTTTCCAGCTCATTTTCCATGATATAACCATACACTGGAAAATGTTTTCCAACTTATTTCCCATTACACTATTAAACATCAAAAAATAATTTACTTTTCTAAAATTCACTTTTAAAAAAATACTTTTTAGCAATCAAACGGTTCTTAATCTTGAAAACTGATTTGAAGGTATTAAGTGATCATAAAAATAAAAAACTAATAATATGTTGGCAATATTATTCTAAAATTAATAAAGGATGATAAGCAAGAACATGTTTATAAAAGAGGTCGAGGTTATCCGTTTTTAATTTTATATAATTCTGGCAAGGAAACAATCAACTTTGAATTATAATCATTAAGCTAATGAATATTCTTAATATCCGTTTTTAATTTTATATAATTCTGTAAGAACGACTTGTGCCGCTAATTTACAGTCACCTTATTTATGTTAATAGGCAACATTTAATTACCATGATATAAAATACAAAAATAGTGGGTGTCGCACGTCAAAAAATTCGCGCGGCGTCGGCTGGCGATTTTATCGTTGTTTGTTTAGATTTGATTAGTTCGTCGGAGTCGCCACCTAGTAATTTATTAAGGGCTACTAGGAAACCTGATGTACTGGTCTTGTCAGAGATTCACAGGAAAGGAACTGGTTGTGGTTAGGAAAGGTATTAGCACCCCTAACACACCCTAAGGTAAGCTGCTTCGTGGACTTGATGTGTTTTTTAAAAATAAAATTTTAGCCCAATTCTAAGACTTTGATAAATCAGTTATTGGTTCCTAAAATATATGTAGATACATGTTCTACATTTTCATGGGAAATACAACATGATTTTTATCTGTCCTTTAGATATTTGTACATATAAATTAAAATATTAAATTCATTTTTTTTATTCAATAACACACATAAAATAAAAAAAATACACAAACACACATATACCTTCACTGTATTTTTTTCTGTTCTTTTTCTTTACTGTATTTTTTCTCTTTCTTTTTTTTTTTTTTTTTGCTTACATGTTTACAAAATACAAATTACAACAAAAAAAACTCCAAACTAAACCAATATTACATTAAACAAAAATTACATTAAACAATTCTAAAATTACAAAACAGCCATCCAAAAATCCATAACAGTGCTGGGACCAGTTTTGTGATGGCATGAACAGTGGCGGCGCGTGGCCGGAAAATGGTGGGTTCGGCTCAGCTTCTTCTCCTTTTCTCTTCTCTGCCGGTGGTGACCTGCAAAGTAATCAAGAAAACGCAACAGAGCAAGTTGATTTCAGTCTTATTCTTTGTTTTTCAATCGGCTTCGTTTTTTAGATCTGCTCCACTTCTTTTTTTTTTTTTCTTCAGATCCGCTCCTCTTCCCTGCCTCATCTCTTCTCTGTCTCATGGATTTCATCTCCTTCTCCTCTGCTTCGGACGGCGCTGCTGGCTGATGGTGGATCCGTGGCCGGGCATGAACGGCGCTACTAGCTGACGGTGTGGAGGCTGTCTGATGGTTGCTGCCGCTGGAAGCTGTTCGGGAGGAGCTGCTGCTGTTGTGGTGCTCGCTGGAGGCCGGTTGATGGAGAGAGAGCTGGGTTTATCGGCTGTGGGCAGAAGCTGCAGCTGCTGGAGGTCGGCTGCAAGGCGATTTGTGAGGGAGGAGCTGGAGAAGGAAAGCTCTGCTGGGTGCTGCCGGATGAAGAAGGCGCCGCTGCGGCTGGAGAAGGGAGCAGCTGAGAGAGGATCTGTGGAAGGGGGAGCTAATTCATGGCTGTTGTTGCTCTATGGCCGGTTGATGAGTGAAGATCGGAGTAAGAGAGAGGAGGTGAGGGGCTGTCTTGTGTGGGCAGAAAACTGGAGATGGAAGGATGGTTTTGGGTGAAGAAGCTGGAGGGAGACGAAGGGGCTGGTCTTCGGGTGGCTGGTTTGTGGGGGATGGGGAATCAACCCCTGTGAGTCTCAGCTGAGCGAGGGAGAAGAAGGCAAAAAATTCCAGCCAAGGGAGGGCTGGCGGCCTGGCAAAGATGCAGCAGAGCTATCAGCTCTCTTTCCTCTCCCCTTTTCATACGTTAGGTCTGCCTATATGAAGGAAAAGGGAGCAGCGGGGAAGGAAGAGGGGCCGGGGACCAGGGACCTGTTGCCAGCTGCTGTGGGGAAGAAGAAAAGCCAAAAGGGAGGAGCCGCCTGTCGGCTGGAAAGTGAAAACAAGGTGGGGCTGCTGTCTAGGCTCCTCCCCTGATTTTCAGCCGAAAGAGAGGGATCAAAAATGGTCTTGGACCCGGGGGGGAGCGGCTTTTCGGCGCAGTGGGTGCAGGGGAGAAGAAAAGATATTCAGTTTTGCCCCCCTTTAATTGTAAAATTGCCCCCCCCCCCCCATCCAATATTCAAAATTCCCTATGCAGCCTTAAAATTGGTCATCAACTCTCTTTTTTTTGTAAATTTGATTTTTTTTAATTTTTTTTGTATTTTTAAAAATGAGCAATATCAACATCGACTCAATGAGGAAAATCAATGATTTTAAAATTAACGCGTTAAAAGTTGAACGTGTTCGAAAGACCTTTGAAAATTTAAATTCTTTTTAAACGACGCTGCAAATGCTAAAAACGATGCAAATGTATTAAAAATGTATTTTTTTGGGTTTTCAATGCTTTTCGCTATTTTTGGATTTTTTCTGAAAATTTATTAAAACATGGGTAAAAAATTGGGTAGCAACAGATGCCCCCTCTTTACAATGCTTACGAAGCAAAACTCCTCAATATTTTGCATAGTAAGCTTTGTAAAGAAAAACTTGTCTTTTTGTCTTCCTAACTTGTTGAATATTCACTCATCTAATGACCTTTTTTTTTTCTCTCTGTTTTCCTTCTTTTTTTTTTCTTTCTCTCTTTTCTCTCTCTTCGTTCTTTCTTTCTTGCTCTCTCTCTTTTTTTTTTCTCTTTTTTTTTCGTTAACCTGAGATCCCATCTGGCGACCTCCTTGAACCAAAATCAAAATCTGCGTGGTTGGGCTAACCTGAGATCCCGTCCGGCGATCCCCTTTAACCAGAACCAATATCCTGTGTGTGGTTGGGCTAACCTCAGATCCCATCCGGCGATCCCCTTTAACCAGAACCATTATCCTGTGTGTGGTTGGGCTAACCTCAGATCCCATCCGGCGATCCCCTTTAACCAGAACCATTATCCTGTGTGTGGTTGGGCTAACCTGAGATCCCATCCGGCGATCCCCTTTAACCAGAACCATTATCCTGTGTGTGGTGGTTGGGCTAACCTGAGATCCCATCCGGCGATCCCCTTTAACCAGAACCATTATCCTGTGTGTGGTGGTTGGGCTAACCTGAGATCCCATCCGGCGATCCCCTTTAACCAGAACCATATCCTGTGTGTGGTTGGGCTAACCTGAGATTCCATCCGGCGATCCCCTTTAACCAGAACCATTATCCTGTGTGTGGTTGGGCTAACCTGAGATCCCATCTGGCGATCCCCTTTAACCAGAACCATATCCTGTGTGTGGTTGGGCTAACCTGAGATCCCATCCGGCGATCCCCTTTAACCAGAACCTGTGTGTGGTTGGGCTAACCTGAGATCCCATCTGGCGATCCCCTTTAACCAGAACCATTATCCTGTGTGTGGTTGGGCTAACCTGAGATCCCATCTGGCGATCCCTTTTAACCAGAACCATTATCCTGTGTGGTTGGGCTAACCTGAGATCCCATCTGGCGATCCCCTTTAACCAGAACCATTATCCTGTGTGTGGTTGGGCTAACCTGAGATCCCATCCGGCGATCCCCTTTAACCAGAACCAACATGAGATCCCATCTGGCGACCTCATTAAACCAAAACTAAAAAAATATGTGTAGCTCGGTCAACCTGAAATCCCATCTGGCGATTCCCTTTAACCAAAGCTACATGAGATCCCATCTGGCAACCTCATTAAAGTGGAACTAAAAAATGTGTGTAGCTCGGTCAACCTGAAATCCCATTTGGCGATTCCCTTTAACCAAAGCTACATGAGATCCCATCTGACGACCTTATTCAACTAGAACTTAAAAAATGTGTGGTAGCTCGGTCAACCTGAAATCCCATTTAGCGATTCCCTTTAACCAAAGCTACATGAGATCCCATCTGGCGACCTCATTCAACTGGAACTTAAAAAATGTGTGGTAGCTCGGTCAACCTGAAATCCCATCTGGCGATTCTCTTTAACCAAAGCTACATGAGATCCCATCTGGCGACCTCATTAAACCAAAACTAAAAGATGTTACATAACTCGGTCAACCTGAAATCCCATCTGGCGATTTCCTTTAACCAAAGCTACATGAGATCCCATCTGGCGACCTCATTAAACCAAAATAAAGAATATGTGTAACAAAATGGTCTCATTGTAATGGGTGACCTACCCAGGTGGAGGATAGAAAAAATATGAAGTGGTCTCATTGTAATGGGTGACCTACCCAGGTGGAGGATAGAAAAAATATGAAGTGGTCTCATTGTAATGGGTGACCTACCCAGCTGGAAGATAGAAAAATATGAAGTGGTCTCATTGTAATGGGTGACCTACCCAGGTGGAGGATAGAAAAAATATGAAGTGGTCTCATTGTAATGGGTGACCTACCTAGATGGAAGATGAGAAAAATATGAAGTGGTCTCATTATTATGGGTGACCTACCTAAGTGGAGGATAGAAAAAATATGAAATGGTCTCATTGTTATGGGTGACCTACCCAAATGAAAGATGTGATGTGACAAGTGTGAAAAATGGGACTTACCTGGCGAAGTCCTGAAGGGATGATAGAAGAAGGGCCGGAAAACTTGGTGCTTCTTGATAATTCTTGATCGCAGGGTTTGAAAACTCGATGCTTCCTGATTGCAAGGTTGATCTTTTCATTTCTTTGAGATTTTCCTAACAGTAAGGTTTATCTCATCTTCTTCCCGTTTCAAGGTCACAACCATGATTCTCTGTTATTATCAGCTCAATGATTCTCCTTTTTTTTTTGTTCCTCAATCTTGCTAAACTACATTGAGGATTTTTCCTGCAACAAAAATAAAAAATATGTGCAATGTTTTGAGGTTAGATGACATGTTCCATCGTCACATGGTGCCTTTGTTTTCATTCCCAAGCTTTCTTTGTTCTTTCGATGCATTGGCTCATTCATGTGCTAGCCATCCACTCAGTTGTAAGTATAGTGCCCATCCTGGGCTGTCCACGATGATTACTGCTCTCGTTGTTTATCAAGCTTGACAATGCCCCCAAGTGTGGTGTTGCTTGATTCATCATGAAGGATTTTATCTCCTTTGGATTCTTCTGGGAATTATCCTCTGATTGGTTCTTGCAGTAAAAGGACTCATCGTTGTAAGCACAATGTTCTTCTTCATGGATTCTTCTCAGCTTGTCAAATCAGATCATGAACGGAAATGTGTTGGCATCATCAATGATGTTCATCACCTATATTCATGCGGTGAAGTGCGCATTTGAGATTCAGAATAGATGGTCCCACAGTCAGTCTTGGTGGTGTGCATCTTTCGATGTTCATTCAAATGCACTCACCTGATAACATATGTTAGGAGTCATAGCCATGTTTTAGCTGACGATAATAAAATGTCCTTCAAGTGCAGCGTTGCTCATCAATTGCTGCTGAAGTTCACTAAATCACTGACTGTCTTTGAACAACATTGCCCCCAGTAATGATCTGAATGCTTGTTCTACTTATTAGCTTTCTTTAAACACCATTGTCCTCAGTGCATTGATTCATCATTTGATCATCTTTCTTTGCCCCCCAGCTAATATGAATACTGTTTGTTTTCCTTCTCAGAGATCCACTGTATTGCCCCAAAGTGTCTCAACTTTTCAAGGAGTGTTGAGAAGAGTTGATGTCATTCTTGTCAAGGATTTTGCAAATTCGGTCGATGTTCTTGTTGTTTAACAATCTTTCTTGTTATGGAATCAACTCTCATATTTCAAAGGTCATGTCAATTCAAGTCTATTTGTTGAAATGAAATCAAAGAAATATCAGTTTTGGAAAAGATCTTTTAAAAATCAAGCTTTTTGGTCAAAGACCCAACACACACTATTCAATATAGTTCCTTTGATTGTCTTGTATTTTGAAAACAGAAATGACCCATTGTAAGTTTAAAATGACTTTTTTCATGGTTCTTTATGTCAGTTTTAATCTTTGATCTTGGGTATATCTTTTCACGGTCTGCAATGAGGTGACCTTCTGTGAATTTCAAGGAAAACAAAAGGCTCAAGTCAAAACTTGAGGATTCATCAAGAAAGATTGTTTTCTTCTTTAGCACTAATCTTATCAGCATGCATAATAACTCGTAGCTTGATTCATGAAGTCACGACTCTTATGGAAAGGCTCTTCAAGTTTTGAGAGCGCCATTTATCAGTTCAAATTGCTTACTTGATCGAAAAGGGCTTTTAAAAGTATGTAATGCAGGCTATGGTTCATGGCTATGAAAGAAAGGAAATTCACAAGCTTAAAAAGTGTTTGAGGGTTTCAAAGACCTAGGATCAATATCAACTATTCATCAACTTTCTTTCTCTTGTTGTCATAGTAGAGAAAGTGATATATAACCTTGTTAATCTCAGAATTCTTTTAACATAGATCATAATGCAAATCCAACTTTCCTTTGATGAATAACCAAATCTCAATCATCTGATAACTTCAGGGGCTTTATCATGGATGCCAAAGGTCATGGCTTTCCATAGCATTTCTCATAGTTTTCTAACACGCCCCCAGTCTAGGTCTTCTTTCTTTTAACTCACTCTCAAACTTTGGACTTTTGTTCTAAGCCTTCTCTTTCACTTTTGTCTTCTCTTATTTGCCCCCAAAGCGGGGTGTGATCCTAGTCAGGGTTTCTTGAAAGAAAATATTTTATCAGGCTCAAATGGGGACCACAAGGGATAATATTTCAAGAAATGTGAAAGGATAACAAAGATGGCCTTTTCTCATCTCAAGCAAGGTCGGTTAGAACCGATAAATTTTGACCTCATCTAGTGTAATGATTAGAACTTGTAAGAGTCATGATTCACGAGTCCATAACTATTGAATCCACTACATGTCATTATGCATACTGCTAAAATTTAGCTACAAGTGTGGTTCAGTTTCAGGAGGTATGAGTTCAAAATTGTTTGGTCACCTCATGTAATTTTCAAGCATCGAGTCATTTCCGCAATCAAAACACTTTTAATGTTCAGGATTAAACTTTGCATGTTGGAGTTTGATCAAACATATTTTGTCAAAGTACCCTTTGAAATAAGCATCTCTTGATTTCAAAACAACAGGAAGATAAAGGAAAGACATGTTTCGTTCAAGGATGAGATGTGACCCCAAAACAAAATGCAAGATGGCAAAATTCATGACAAAAATGATTGACAATTCAACACCATTCTTGGATCAGCTTTTCTGGCAATATTTGTGCTTGGCCAAGCATTTCTGATCACTCATCATTCTGAGGATGTTCTGGCGACAAAATGATCGATGACATCATCTTTCACAAACTGAGCTCGATTCTTGAAACTCTTACATTTGTTGAACTGAAATGGCTGAGGACCCCACCATGACAACACATCTCTTGTCTGGATTGAACCACCTAGAAAACGGTGGTTGCACGGGTTTTGTCGGAGTCAGGCAAAATTCTAGAATCTGGCAGATGCTAGTCGACAAACTTAAGTGGTAGAGGGATGTCAATCCTGACAAAGGTACTTGAGCAGTTGATGCTACAGTGAGACCTGACTAAACCACATGAATAAGGTTTTCCACCTTCAGAGTTATTTTCTTATTCATTTCTCTTCATTGTTCTGGAATTCATGGCAGAACCTTCAATCTTTCACTTCTTCATGGCACGTTCAATTCTTTCGACAATCTTCACAACCTGTCAATATTTCAATGTTGTTGTAGTTGGTTGAGGGTTGTCGGAAAACTTCCACCAACTAGGTAATCTTGGCAGCGCCTAGAAACTTGCAGCATTGCCACTGCCGACGTGTGGAATCACGCATTATCTTTATTGGAAGAGAACCTGATGAATCTAAAACTCCTTTGTCTCCTCTTCGATCCCTCACTAACAGTGCAGCAAACAGACACTTGTAGAGGGAGTTCTGCTCCATTGAAGTTTCAGTCTTATTCCTGTTTTTCAGCCCACGTTTGTCTCTTCTCCCTACTTTTGTGTTTTAATTCCAACAATGGTAGGAGAAAATTGTAGATGATCCGAAACTACTGCATTCCTTCTTGGATTCTCCACTTGCAGAGCCACAAACAGATTTCTGCAGAGAGAGCTCTGCCATGGTGAAGTTCTATATTTGCTCCTGCTTTCTAGCTCAGGTCTGGCTTTTCTGCCTACTATAGTGTTTCGATGCTGAAACTGGTGGCGTAAATTTTCACATGGTCTGAAGGTACTACATCCCCTCTTGCATTCCCCACTTGCAGAGCCACAAACGGGTTTTTGTGGAGTGAGCTCTGCCATGTCAAATTTCGATGACTGCTCATGTTTTCAGACTAGGTCTGACTCTTCGGCCTACTCCAGTGTTTCGGTGCTGAAACTAATGAGACAAAGTTTTGTAGCATATGAAAATACTGCATCCCCTCTTGCATGCTCCACTTGCAGATCCCCAAACAAATCTCTACAGAGAGCTCTGCAATGTAGAAGTTTGATGTTTGTTCATGTTTTTTCAGACCAGGTTTGGCTCTTCAACCTACCACAGTGTCTTTGTGCTGAAACTGATGAGAGATTTTTATAGCATATGCAACTAATAAAACCCCTCTTGCATTCCCAGCTTGCAGAGCCATAAACAGATTTTTGTAGAGAGAGCTCTGCCACATTGAAGTTTGATGACTGCTAACATTTTCAGACCAGGTCTGACTCTTCTGCCTACTACAATGTTTTTCTGGTGCCACTGGTGAGAGAAATTTTTAAAGCATATGAAACTACTACACCCCCTCTTGCATTCCCCACTGGCAGATCCACAAACAAATCTCTACAGAGAGAGCTCTGCAATGTAGAAGTTCAGTGTATAATCATGGTTTTTTTTTTTGCTGCTGAACTGGAATTAAGCTCACAGTGGGGGGTAACTTCAAAGAAGGCTAATGCACCATGCACAGAAGGCTAGCAATTATTTGGTGCCATTAGAAAATGTGGAGGCGATGAATAATTATCAGTGCAACTGAACAAGAACAAAGGTTGTCATTAGCTGATGACTGAAGGCATTGCTGCAGTTATTCATGACTGAAAAGGATAGGTGCAGCTTCAATTGGACGTGGGAAAGCAGTGTTTATACAGAAGACTGTGCAGACATTCCCTTTACATTTGAAGCTCAACACTTGTTCAAGCAGATCTAAGTCTAGCTACTTCACCTTTAATGCTCTCAACTTTCTTTTGACAATGAGCCTCTCTCTGACCCCTTTCTTCATTTCCCATCATCTTTGTTCAATCAGGTGTAGCAAAGCTCGGATGGGGATCCTATTTTCAACTTGGTGCATGCATGACAAAATGTATGACATGTAATCTATATGATGAACTCGCCCTTCGAGGGGTGACATATGGTCGTAACTCTTGTATGATGAAACAAGAATCTTGATTCTTGCCCAAACTCTACAATGAAAATTTTCTGAGTGACGGCCATTGGGTCACCCACAAGTCTTGAGTTCAAGATGCTTCAAGAAGGGTTTGCCTTGATGCAAAACAATGTATACGGAGCACACATCCTAAAGGCAGGTTCTAATCTTTTTAAGTGAGACAAAAGGCAGGTTTACTACTTGGTCTCTAAAAGGGGTCTCTTGTTGTCCCAGTGATCACCCTCTTGAAGGCAATATAGGGGCTTGTAGGCAATGAGATGGCACGTGTCCAACTATTACCAGTCTAAGCACTCAACGAAGAGTTGGGGTTTACACAAATTTAAACCTTGACTAAAAGTCGTAAGGTAAGCTGCTAGTCCCCCTCCTAACCTGAAGCTTGTGTGTGCTTTCAAAAATAAATACAAGTGATGCATGAAACAATTCTAAAAATGCATGGATAAGACAAAAATAAAACAAGACAAAAATACAAAAACTTAAACACATCAAATACACAAAGCTTAGTCCAATATTGTCAGAAAACAATACCTTCCTTAGTGGAGTCGCCATTCTGTCGCACGTCAAAAAATTCGCGCGGCGTCGGCTGGCGATTTTATCGTTGTTTGTTTTGATTTGATTAGTTCGTCGGAGTCGCCACCTAGTAATTTATTAAGGGCTACTAGGAAACCTGATGTACTGGTCTTGTCAGAGATTCACAGGAAAGGAACTGGTTGTGGTTAGGAAAGGTATTAGCACCCCTAACACACCCTACCTGAGGTAAGCTGCTTCGTGGACTTGATGTGTTTTTTAAAAATAAAATTTTAGCCCAATTCTAAGGCTTTGATAAATCAGTTATTGGTTCCCAAAATATATGTAGATACATGTTCTACATTTTCATGGGAAATACAACATGATTTTTATCTGTCCTTTAGATATTTGTACATATAAATTAAAATATTAAATTCATTTTTTTTATTCAATAACATACATAAAATAAAAAAAATACACAAACACACATACACCTTCACTGTATTTTTTTCTGTTCTTTTTCTTTACTGTATTTTTTTTCTCTTTCTTTTCTTTTTTGCTTACATGTTTACAAAATACAAAGTACAACAAAAAAAAACTCCAAACTAAACCAATATTACATTAAACAAAAATTACATTAAACAATTCTAAAATTACAAAACAGCCATCCAAAAATCCATAACAGTGCTGGGACCAGTTCTATGACGGCATGAACAGTGGCGGCGCGTGGCCAGAAAATGGTGGGTTCAGCTCAGCTTCTTCTCCTTTTCTCTTCTCTGCCGGTGGTGACCTGCAAAGTAATCAAGAAAACGCAACAGAGCAAGTTGATTTCAGTCTTATTCTTTGTTTTTCAATCGGCTTCGTTTTTTAGATCTGCTCCACTTCTTTTTTTTTTTTTCCTTCAGATCCGCTCCTCTTCCCTGCCTCATCTCTTCTCTGTCTCATGGATTTCATCTCCTTCTCCTCTGCTTCGGACGGCGCTGCTGGCTGATGGTGGATCCGTGGCCGGACATGAACGGCGCTACTAGCTGACGGTGTGGAGGCTGTCTGATGGTTGCTGCCGCTGGAAGCTGTTCGGGAGGAGGTGCTGCTGTTGTGGTGCTCGCTGGAGGCCGGTTGATGGAGAGAGAGCTGGGTTTATCGGCTGTGGGAAGAAGCTGCAGCTGCTGGAGGTCGGCTGCAAGGCGATTTGTGAGGGAGGAGCTGGAGAAGGAAAGCTCTGCTGGGTGCTGCCGGATGAAGAAGGCGCCGCTGCGGCTGGAGAAGGGAGCAGCTGAGAGAGGATCTGTGGAAGGGGGTGCTAATTCGTGGCTGTTGTTGCTCTATGGCCGGTTGATGAGTGAAGATCGGAGTAAGAGAGAGGAGGTGAGGGGCTGTCTTGTGTGGGCAGAAAACTGGAGATGGAAGGATGGTTTTGGGTGAAGAAGCTGGAGGGAGACGAAGGGGTTGGTCTTCGGGTGGCTGGTTTGTGGGGGATGGGGAATCAACCCCTGTGAGTCTCAGCTTGGCGAGGGAGAAGAAGGCAAAAAATTCCAGCCAAGGGAGGGCTGGCGGCCTGGCAAAGATGCAGCAGAGCTATCAGCTCTCTTTCCTCTCCCCTTTTCATACGTTAGGTCTGCCTATATGAAGGAAAAGGGAGCAGCGGGGAAGGAAGAGGGGCCGGGGACCAGGGACCTGTTGCCAGCTGCTGTGGGGAAGAAGAAAAGCCAAAAGGGAGGAGCCTCCTGTCGGCTGGAAAGTGAAAACAAGGTGGGGCTGCTGTCTAGGCTCCTCCCCTGATTTTCAGCCGAAAGAGAGGGATCAAAAATGGTCTTGGACCCGGGGGGGGAGCGGCTTTTCGGCGCAGTGGGTGCAGGGGAGAAGAAAAGATATTAAGTTTTGCCCCCCTTTAATTGTAAAATTGCCCCCCCCCCCCCCCCCCCCAATCCAATATTCAAAATTCCCTATGCATAGGCATAGGTAAAATATTGTTTGAGCCTCAAAATTGGTCCCTCAACTCTCTTTTTTTTTATAAATTTGATTTTTTTTAATTTTTTTGTATTTTTAAAAACGAGCAATATCAACGTCGACTCAATGAGGAAAATCAATGATTTTAAAATTAACGCGTTAAAAGTTGAACGCGTTCGAAAGACCTTTGAAAATTTAAATTCTTTTTAGACGACGGTGCAAATGCTAAAAACGATGCAAATATATTAAAAATATATTTTTTTGGGTTTTCAATGCTTTTTGCTATTTTTAGATTTTTTCTGAAAATTTATTAAAACATGGGTCAAAAATTGGGTAGCAACAGTGGGAACATGTTATGTATTTTTTTCATTTTAAAAATATAAATTTTACTCTATTTCACTCTAAAACTATTGTAAAAAAATATTTATTTTAAATTTATCTATATTTTATAGTTCAAAAATTAAAAATAAAACAAAATCAATCCAAACTCATCTAAAAAGAGTTAATTGTGACATCACTATATATATATATATATGCTACAACTAGCTTAAAAAGGTCATGTTTATCAGGACCATAGAGTAAAAAAAAAGAAAAAAATTGAATTGCATAAGAATAATTAACTGAAACTTGTATTCCTAAACAACGTTGACCCCAAGTCAAGTCTTCTCTATGGATCCTTTGTCCCTAAATAAGCTCACCTCAAGTAATCTTTTGTGCTTCATGAGGTTCCAAAAGCTGAAAATATTCATCTTTTCCAAAGCTGAAAATATTATTTTTTTGTGCGTCATTAGGCATACCAACTTCCATCCTTGAGAAAGAGTCATAGGTATACCAACTTCCAAATGTGAACCAGTTTTTATTAACTAAATAAACTTATATTACGAAGTTTTAATTATTAATATTAAATTTAAAATACAAATTGCACATATTTCAATATGTTATGTAGTTTAATAAATTAGGTTATGATTGAATTGATTAATTTATGAGTTAATTTATCTAGTTGATTAAGTTTGATTGAATCAACTTTCACTTCAATTTTTTAAAATATAAATCAAGCTAGGTTTCAGATTAACTTATCTTTTTGGAAATAATTAACGTGTGGAAAATTATGCTTTAATTTTAATAGCGATGGCAAAATCAAACAATATCGTTGATATTGATAAAATAAACCACAAATGATAATATTTATAAAATACTTCTTGTCATTGTCATGACAATAAGTCTTTTTTTTAAAAAGTACTTATTAGTTTTTTTTTTGTAATACAGTCAACAAGTAAGATGGATAGAAGGATTCAAAACGTCATTATTATCAACCTCCTATATACCATCAGCTATAGAAAAACTTTTGATACAATGGAGTGTACATGTTGGTAAAAGGTTGTTACTGATCCAGAACAGCAGCCACAACTGAAGAGAGAAGGGAAAGGGAAACTTGCAGAATCTCTCACTTGGAAGCATCTGTTTTACCACACTTCGATGAAGAATCACAGAGGAAGGATGGCATTCTTCTTCAGGGAAAACTGAGAGAAGAGGAGACCCAGAACCGGGGAGAAGAAAAAGCCATGAAAGGCAGGGGCTGTTCTGCTTTCTTCTCCCTACAGATCGGGCTCCACCGACCACCAAACCAACCAGCCACCCTCACCTTCATCTTGGACCCAACACTGCCGCCAGCCACTTGTAAAGGAGAAGAAGAAAGTGAGATCAAAGGAAAAAAGCAGATCAGATCCTCTCGCTGCAGATCTGAAGATATCTTTCATCGCCCAAGTAAGCCAAAAGTAAACAGTAAGCCAAAAGTGAGGGAAAGTAAGCAGCTCACACAGCAACATCGACGATCTTAACAGGAGGACAGAGAATAGGACAGAGAACTGCAGCCAGATCATCAAGAGACAGCCGATCTCTCCCCTTTCCTCCACCGGAGCTATTGCTTGGATGCAGAGCGGAGCTCATGCATAGTACTGACCATGAAGAATGAAACCGGGCTGCAGCACACAAAGCAAATGGTGAAGACCGGTTAGCTCTGGCCGGACGATGTCTTCTCCCTCCTCGTTTCCTCAAGATGCATAAAGGTCTCCATCGGTGACACAGCTAACACAGGAAAGGCAGCAAGGAGGAGATCTATCTGATCCCCTCATTTTTCACATTACCAGCGACAGCCAGAAATTCCAGCACTGTTCCGAGTTTTTTTGAAGCTGCTGTAGCCACATCTGTCTATCATCCTCTCCCCTGCAACGATGCTCCCATCCAAAACACTTCCCCTTTTGTCTATCATCCCCTCCCCTGCAACCCAGGTTTTAGCAACCTCTTTCAAACCTCCCTCTTACAATCCAACCCCACAAACACCTGTCAATGTCCCTCTTAAACATACACAACACCCCCCTCTTCATCCTGCCACCATGAACTTTCTGCAACCTATGTGTTACACAAACAACAGTCAAAACAACAAACACTTACCTAACACAACTCCTACTCCCTCTGTTCTTACTAAGTTTTATTTTGAACGTTTCCCATCTTGGATTGATTACCAAGATCTCAAAAAAGCTTTTTCAAAAATTAGTTTGGTCACCAATCTCTTTGTTTCCAGGAAAAAAACAAAAATAGGGAGACGGTTTGGTTTTGTAACTTTCTTCTCCCATTTAGAAGAAACAGAACTTTGTGACAAATTGAATCTTATATGGTTTGACTCTTTCAAAATTCGTGCAAACTTAGCAAGATTCCAAACACCTACAGATTCCAGGGAAAAGACAACCCTCACCACAAAGCCAGAAACCAAAATCTCGCCCAAACTAGCCCTCAGAGACAACAGGACCTTTGTTGAAGCTCTTTTAGTCCAACAACCATCAAAGAAGACTGTGGTGTATGAGTCTACACAGGATGACAAGGAATGGTTATTGAGAAGTTTAGTCGGTTTTATAGCCACAAAAGTGGACTATGCACAACTGGAGCATATGGTTTTGAAAATTGTTAAGAAGGCAATTGGATTTCGCTTCCTGGGAGCAAGCCAATATCACCTTTACAGACAAAGAGACCATGGAGAAAGAATTAATAAACAGTTGCTCTGCTTTGGCAAACTACTTCTCTAGTATCAAACCATGGAAGAGGGAAGTAAAAGCAGCAGACAGATTTGCTTGGGTGTCTATTCTAGGACTTCCTCTGATTGGATGGAACCGTAGATGTATTAAATTCATGGTAGAAGATGTAGGCAAGATGATTGGGTACGACATTACAAGTGTGAGTCAAGGTTCACTTATGGGAGTCAAGGTACTTCTGAGCACAACCTCTTTCACAACTTTAAACAAGCAGCTTTCACTGATTCTAGACGGAGAGGAATTTGATATATCAGTCATGGAAATGAAGCCAGGTTTTAGCCCCCTGCTTACCACAATTAAATACTCAATGGATACATCAGGCACTGAAGAATCAGATGAAGAGACATGCAGTAAATTTATACCTCCAGAAGAGTTTTTGCCGGCCAGTATAAATGAACCAGAAGCTGACTGGACCTCACCAGTGCAACAGGACAAGGACATGCAAAATGACCCCTCTCTCATTCTCTGCACAAGGTACACTGAATTACCCAGCAACCTAGACCAATCTGACACAACATACAAAACCTTCTACCTTTTTCCTGAAACTAAGGAAACACACAAGCTACAGACAAAAAACCAGCAAATGCACACCGCCTCTTATCAATCTTCCTCTATAGAGCCATGCTATGACACCATTAAGGAAAATATACAAGTGGCAGAAACCAACTACAGCAACCCAGATGACTCAGCAGTACCCTTTTTAAGAGTGGGCCTTGATAAAAAACAAGCACAAACTAAAGCCTCTTCAACCCAGGTTATAAGGCCCACCCCAAAACTAACGAGACATATGATACTAGCCTAAAATCAGAGCCAGAATACACAACAACAATCTTTCTCTGCATTCATACGTGACCTGGCGGAACCACAAGAAATAGTAGAAATGGAGTTGGAAGGAAAAATAAAAGATACGAAGCTTAGAAGATCCAGAGGGCTTGCACCTAAATCTTCATTCAGCAAAAGGAAGAATGTGATGAAAGTTAGATCGTTTGCAACTCATATTTCTGATGGAGCACCCAACCTTCTTGCAATGAAGGTAACCAGCACCCAAAATAACACACCTCTACAAGACACCATATCATCCCCTGTTATCGAGTCATCCGGCGTTGGAAAGAACCATAACTACGCCTCCATGGATGATGAAACCAATGGCAAGCATCTCCATCTACCACCCCTATTGAACCCTCAAAGCAGCCCACAAACCTCTGCAGACACGACCAATGAAAACGCAAGCGGGAATAGCCATAAAATAAGAAAACTGAAGTTGTTCCAAGCCAATGGTAGTGTTGCTAACACTATGGAGGATTGTGATTCTTCAGACTCCTTAAACTCAGGAATCCAACAAGGAAATATTCGGTTTCAAATCACCTGTATGAAGCATCCAGACAATGGGTTTGACAGTGAAAAGGAGACTCAACAAATGATACAAGATGCCGAGGCTCTAGGTTTGGGAAACCCGCAAGAACTAAAAGGGTACGAAGAAGGAATAATGAGAAATATTGACAGAGAAGTAGAGGAGTGGACATCAGTTAATCAGTTGTAAGTTTTCTACCCCGCTAAGTCTAGTCTGCCTTGGTTTTTGTTCTCGTTATGAATATCTTTGCTTGGAACAGTTGTGGTTTAGGTATGGCACACAAACGAAATTCCTTCCGGAATAGGCTTATAAAAAATAATGTTGGTATCTGCTTCCTTTTAGAAACCAAGAAAAATAATTGTTGTGACTCCTTCATTAGAAATTTATGGAATATTGCAACTGTCAAATGGACTTCTCTAGAATCTGTAGGGAAATCAGGAGGAATTATAGCAATGTGGGATAACTCTGTTTTTTAAGTTAACTTTATAGAATTTGAGGGGCAGTGGATCAGCCTATGTGGGACGCATATTCCCTCTTCTTTTAATTGTATGATAGTTGGTGTCTACGCTGCATCTTCAGTGAAAGAATGTGCTGATCTATGGGAAGAAATTACCACTCTTAAGTTTGCTTTTAAACTACCACTGGTGGTGATAGGTGATTTCAACGAAACTCTACTCCCTAATGAGAGAAGTAGTGGTAACCTCAATCTATCAGGTTCAACTTCATTCCGCAGATTCATATCCGACTGTGAAATGGTTGAATACAATATGCAGGGGCACCAGTTCAC
Organism: Populus nigra; assembly: GCF_951802175.1. NCBI lineage: Eukaryota > Viridiplantae > Streptophyta > Magnoliopsida > Malpighiales > Salicaceae > Populus > Populus nigra. The sequence goes on along the minus strand of NC_084866.1, from coordinate 14,768,726 downwards.
TTGGTTTAGGGGCGGGTCTATGAGTTGTATTGACAGAGCTTTTGCTTCCCCGGAATTTCAGTTGCAGTTCCCGTCTCTATCTCTTTGCCGCTACCCTAGAGGGATGTCAGATCATTGTCAGTTGCTCCTCCAAAGTCCTGAGGTAGACTGGGGGTGGAAGCCATTTCGTTTCATAAACTGCTGGCTGTCGCACCCTTCTTTCTTAACAGATTTTGAGGCCCTCTGGTCTGATAGCTGTAAGGAGTTTCCAGGTGAGTATAGTCTGATTAAGAAGCTGGGGATCATCGGAAAAAAGCTGAGACAATGGAATAAATCCACTTTCGGGGATCAGAATCTAAAACTTGCAGACATCCAGAACTCCATTACAACACTTGAAAACAAAAGTGAAGTGTGTCCCTTGTCTGAGACCGAAAAAACAAAGCTCCAGTGGTTGAACTCTGATTTATGGGAGGTTAACAGAAGGGTTGAAGATATCTGGAGACAAAAATCTCGTCAAAACTGGTGTAAAATGGGGGATAAGAACACTCGTTTTTTTCACATATCAGCAAGTCTAAGGAAAGGCCGCAACTACATTAGTAAGATTGATCATAATGGTAGTCACATAATCTCCCCAAATGATATAAAAGAAGGCGCTGTCAACTTCTTCTCATCCTTGTTTCGGAAACCAACGTGTAAAAGAATTGAAATGGGAGGCTCGGGGTTCTCCAAAATTTCAGAAGCAAAGTCTATTTGGCTAGAAAGACCACCTTCAATGGAAGAAGTTAAGCAAGCTGTGTGGGACTGTGATGGTTCTAAAGCCCCTAGCCCCAATGGTTTCACCTTCTCCTTCTATAAAAAGGTATGGAATATCATCAGCTCAGAGGTTTTTATGTTGGTTAAAAGTTTTTTCAGAACCGGTAAACTTCCAAAAGGTATCAGCTCTTCTTTTGTAACTCTGATTCCAAAATCAAAGGGGCCGAGCAGATTCTCACACTTTCGTCCGATAAGCTTGATTCACGGGTTATATTAAATAGTGGCAAAACTATTGTCCACTAGGCTTAGAAGTGTCTTGACAGATGTAATCAGTGTTAACCAGTCTGCATTCATTGCTGGGCGTCAGATTTTAGATGGTTTCATGATAGCAAATGAGGTTGTCCATGGTGTGCGCAGTAAGAAGGAGCATGGCCTCTTACTGAAGGTAGATATTCATAAAGCCTTTGACTCAATTTTATGGGAACATATTGACACAAGCATGGGATACATGGGTTTTGGCCCACACTGGAGGAAGTTGATCTTTGAATGCTTATCCACTTCTAAATTAGCCATCTTGATAAATGGTTCACCCAGTAGAGAATTTAGTCTGGAGAGGGGTCTCAGGCAAGGGGACCCTCTCTCTCCTTTCCTATTTGACATCGCAGTTCAGGGATTGACAGTTTTATTCAATAGGGCATCAGCTTCAGGTTATTTCAAAGGCTTAGAGACTGCTCCAGGACATTACATAACTCATTTGCAATATGCCGATGACTCTTTGATTTTCCTGCCAAATGATTTTCCCTCTCTTCTACATGCTAAGAGGATACTTCGTTGGTTTGAGATCATTTCCGGATTGAAAGTTAATTTCTATAAAAGCTCTCTAATAGGAATCAACTTGGACAACGACTACACCTCTAGCTTGGCGAAGTCAGTTTTCTGTCGTAGTGATACTTTCCCGGTCAGGTACCTTGGACTACCTCTTGGAGCCAATCCCAGCAGACTCTCAACTTGGAAACCAGTGCTGTCCACTATCAGAGCAAAGCTAAGCACATGGAAAGGGAATTTTTTGAGCATGGCGGGAAGGTTATGTCTAATTAAATCAGTCTTAAGCTCTCTTCCTTTGTTCTACATGTCAGTTTTTGCTATGCCAAAGGGTATTATTAAAGTCATCTTCTCTAACCCAATCTTTTCTCTGGAAAGGAACCTCATCATCTCATGGCATTTTTAAGGTGGCCTGGCACAAGGTAATAAAGAGTAAATCTTCTGGTGGTCTCGGGCTAGGATCCATCCACAACAAAAATTTGGCTCTGCTATTTAAATGGCTTTGGAAACTGGATAATGGAGTGGTAGGAGGCTGGCAAGAACACATTCTTCTAAAATACCGACCTCACTTTATTAACGGTATCCCTGAGTTTACAGGTTCTTTATCTCCAACTTGGCATGGCATTGTTTCGGCGATCTTCTCAACACAAAACAGAGCCAATCTTTTACATGCAAATGTCGGGTTCAAGGTGGGTGATGGGAGGAACATCCGGTTTTGGACTGACTCTTGGCTTGGCTCTATAACCACTCTCCAAGTCTTATTCCCCAGACTGTATAACCTCTCCCTACAACAAAAATCCAGCCTTGCAGATATATGTGATTTGACAGATACATCTTTCAACCTATCCTGGAGAAGACCACTCCGGCCTCGTGAAAACTGCATGAGGGAGAGCTTGATTGCAGAGGTGCAGCGTGGTCTCATTTTCTCAGATGGTGCAGACCGCAAGTTATGGAAATTTCACAGCTCTGGCATGTACTCAGCTAAATCAGGTTGCGCTCTTTTTGATAGTCTATCGGCAACTGAAAATAATCACTACCTTGTTCTGTTATGGAATAGTTATGCCCCTCCAAAAATAGATGTGTTCATATGGCTTCTTGTTCATGGCAGTTTAAGTACACGGAGTTTTTTAGCTGAGAGGAGAATCATTAAATATGAGGAATCTCACTGCCCATTCTGCTGCAAGGAAATTGAGACAATTAATCATCTCTTCCATTGGCGTCCTATAACATGGTCTCTTTGGGGTCGTTTCTTGAATTGGTTTGGGTGTTCAGGTTGTCTACACAAAGACCCATATCAAAATCTACAGGAATGGTCCGGTTTGATTAATGGAAATTTTCAGCGACGTGCTATTAACCTCCTCTGCAAAGGTCTGTACTGGTCATTTTGGATAGTGCGCAACCGCCTAATCTTCGAATCCAAGGCTCCGGATTGGGATATGATTTTTGATCTCACCTTTCACCGTTTGGCTTTCTGGTTGAAGTCTTCAGTTAGAAATTTCAGCTACACAGGCTCAGATCTTTTTAGAAATCCAGAATGTATTATGAACTGGACTAATTAATTAGGTCCCTCGTCGCTTTGGTCTTCTCTTCTCTTTTATATTCCCATTGTATTTATGTTTCATTCAGTTCCACCTACTTGATGGGGCTGTTTAATATATAATTCACTCGTTTACTATAAAAAAAAAAAAGTAAGATGGATAGAAATTTGTAGTGTGAGATGAGTTTGTAAGACTATTGCCATCTGTATTTTTTCCAAGATATAGGCCAATGAGATGGTCCATGAGACCATTGCTATCAAGCATCTTTTGTTTTTTCTACGTGATGGGTCCATGAGACCTTTGCTCCATAAGCTTGGGAACAGATAATATGCTTTAATTTCAATTTAGATTATAAAAAAAAAATTAAATGCTTAAGCATAAAAAATAAATCTCAAGTGTTAGAATGCAACCACCAATTAATTAATGGACAATGGACCTTATATTAATATATGACGCATCTTTCAATGGGAATGTAAATGCTTTACTAGAATATCATTTTTTTAATTTGTTTTTTTGGTTATATTTAATTTTTCATCAATATTTCTAACGTAAATTGCTACGTATTTTGCATCTTGAAGGATTGAGAGATGGGAGACAGAAAAGAAAAAGAGACAAAATAGTTTAGAAGAAAAAAATAATAATGAGAGACAGATAAGAGAACAAAAATAGTTTATTGAATAATGTTTTATATATTTTTATTAGAGAAATCAATATAAACAAATTTATAGATAGACACTAATTTATCAAATACTTAAATAGAAAAATAAAATCAATTAGAGTACTTGAATATAACAAAATATATATATATATATATATATATATATATATATATATATATATATATATATATATATTGTTCATAAATTAAAAATATAATAAAATCAATCCAGACTAATCTGAAAAATAATTAATTATGATATCATCATTCTGATAATAAAACTAATAAAAATATTTTATTAATTAAATTATGTGAATATAAGTATTCAAATTGAAAAAAAAAACATTGATACAAGCTTTTAAATAAAAAAATTATAAAATAAATATAATTTGTACTGTCATTATCTCTTCTGCATTGCTAGCACTTAACGAGTTGAATATATAATTCTCGTGTGAATAACATTACAATAAATTTAGCTGTATGACATGATAACATCTGTTTATTTTTGTATTTTAAAAATAATAAATTTCTTTAAATGGATTACCTACTTTTGAAAAATCAAGCAATGAAACACAGAAAGAGTGAAGAATAATCAAAGTGGTGCGGCTCTACATCAATTTTGATCCATGTTTTTGGTATTAATCTCTTCATTCATTTACAGCAGGAGAAAAGAACATCACCTGCCTTTCTTGTCTCTTCTTGCTTGGAAGGTGAAGATAAGGTATGTAAACCTTCGAGTGCCACCCATTTTACTACATGGACCAAATATTTTTCCACCGCTTCATCACCATGAGTTATATTTTTTTAAAAAAATAAAAACAGTTATATATAAATTTTTTCAACATTTGTTTTATTTTAAAAAAATTTAAGTGAAAATAAAAAAATATATACAAAAATATAATCAAATAAATAAAGAATTATGTATGTTAATAAGTGAAGAAAAACCATAAACGATGACTCAAAATAAAAACTAGAAAAATCAAGAAATAAGTATACATCAAGTTTAATAACCAAATTTTTATCATCTATTTTTTCCAAAAAGATATTCAGATCAAAAGTAATATTATAAAAAAAATAAAAGGATTATATATATATATATATATATATATATATATATATATATATATTAAAGATAAATGTTAAATGTATCAACTCAGATATTGTGAATTATGTAGTAAAACTAGCTTAAGAAAGTCATGAATTATATATATTCTACACGAGAGGGGATGGGTCCGTGGGATGGGAGACCGTTGCCTTCATGCAGTTTTTTCCAACGCTCTCTACTTGCCGGATAATCGTTTCCAAGAGCTGGTAAGTAAATTATTTTTGACATTAATATATTGGTAAAAAAATAAAAAAATTAATTTTAAATAAAAAAATTAATTTTTTAAAAAATACAGTTTCAAATTTATTCTCAAACGACCATTTAGTATATTAAAACTAAAAAAAAAAAAAAGAATTAGTGTTTAGTAGGAAAACAATATTAAAAAGTTAGAGTTAAGTAGGAAAAAAAACACGGCATAAAATCAATCAGGAAAGATTCATATTGAACCCTAAATGTTAAAATTAAAATGGAAAATGTTGAAGATTTTTTTACTTAATGTTGAAGAGTTAGTAATATAACCTTTACTGCGCGCAGTTTAGATGGAAAAATTGACTACAACAACAGCATGGGTAGGATTTCTCTTATTAATATTAAGAGAGAGAGAGAGGATATATATATATATTCATTAAGATATTTTTAAAAATTACTGAGATACATTGTTTTCATTAAGATATGGAATTCTTTAAAACAACAAGCGATGCAGTTTTTTGCACGGCATGGGTCCGTGAAGTCCTCTATAAAAGCCTTAACCTCCTCGCTGCCATTTGCAGCAATATTGTAATAGTTGATATTAAGATGGTGTTAGTGATGACGGTTTCGCTGCAAGGATGGGTGCCTCTTGGTTGCTTGGAGGAAGAGAGGATCGCTCTGTTGCACCTCAAAGATTCTCTTGGCGATCCCAATGGCACCTCCCTTCCCTCCTGGATAGAAGCTGACGCCGCCTGTTGTTCTTGGGAACGTATTAACTGCAACAGCAGCACAGGTCGAGTCACCATGCTCGATCTTTGGAGCGTAAGGAACTGGGAGATTGGTACTTAAATACCTCCCTTCCCTCCTGGAGAATAGCCCACGCCAACTGCTGTGATTCGGTACAACAGCAGTACAGGTCCTTACTCCTTCTTGAGGGCGCAAGGATTGGTACCTAAATGCCTCCTTGTTTCTTCCTTTTCAACAACTCAACGCTCTCGACTTGTACGGTAATAGTATAGCTGGTTGGGTTGAGAAGAAAGGTTTGCTCTCTTAAGTATTACAAAATATTTATGTTACTTTTAGTTTTTTAGAATTAATCAAATAAAGTGTTGCTTAATTAGTATCATTAATTTTGGTTCTATATGGAAGAAAATAGAAAGCATATTTAGTAAAAAGGAGTTGTTTAATTCCTTACATTATTAATATAATCATTCCACCACAACAGATTATAATCATGACATCATCACTTTAACAATTATTCCTCTTACTTTCATTGTCATCATTACTTCTCTTTCTTTCAACCTCTTTACATGAAGTCATCGTACCAATTGCATGCCTCTTCATCAATAATAATTAAGTTACTCCAATAATATCTTTTATTAATTCTTTACATGAAGTCTTAATTAATTTATTTTTTATTTGTTTATATAGGTACTTATGAGTTCCAGAAGTTGAGCAATTTGGAGTTCCTTGACTTGGCATATAATAGCTTCGATAACGGTATTCTATCATTTGTGGAGGGGCTTCCGTCTCTTAAATCACTATATTTAGATTATAATAGACTGGAGGGGTTAATAGATTTGAAAGGTTTGTTTTTTTATATACTATTATTTTCATAAATATTAAATTTAATTAACACAATTATCTATTAAATTTAATTTCAAAAAACACAATTAATGAGTATTGTATTAATTTATTTTTATATAAATATCAAGAATCTTTGAGCAGCTTGGAGTACTTGGGTCTGGACAGCAACAATATTAACAAGTTGGTAGCATCAAGAGGTAATTAGTAACACATTCACATTACCTACCTGGCTGGTAGCATCATGAAGATAATATTAATTATTCTTGTTTCTTCTCTAACTAACTTGCAGGTCCAAGCAGCTTGAGGACTCTATCCCTAAATAATATCACAACCTATGGAAATAGCTTCTAGTTACTAGGATCATTCCCAAACCTCACGACACTTCATATGAGCGACAACGATTTTAGAGGAAGAATATTTGGTGACGGTAAGTTATATATTATATTATATATAGTTATGTTTATATATTTGAGTTTAATTCAAAAATTCAATTTGCTACTTTTGAACAAACAGAGTTGCAAAATTTAAGCTACTTGGAAAGTTTGTATCTAGACCAGTGTTCTCTAGATGAACACTCCCTTCAAAGCCTTGAAACACTGTCTTCTCTAAAAAATATGTCATTGTGAGAACTTAATGGCACTGTACCTTCTGGAGGTAAATTAACAAATTTCAACTCCATTGTTACTTATCATTGATCATTTTATTTCTCTCTGTACCAACTACAATTAGGTGTCTATATAGATTTCCTCTTTTATGTTTTAACAACCTATTAAACAAGTCTTGGAGAGACAATTAAATCTCAAATTTTAAAATTAACTCCATTGAAATCTTTATTATTTTAAAATTCTACCATCCATTTAATATAAATAATATTTCAATTTAATTTCCCCCCTCTCTCTCAACACTAATTCAGTATAATGTAAATAAAATGATATCATAAAAAACAATAATTTCTTTAATGAAAATGTAACTTCATACATAGAGAGTGCTATTTCTAGGAGGAGAATAAATTAACAATGGTGTATTTTTATATTTTTAGGTTAGGCGTATAAAAATCCTTCTCTTCATTGAACAATATAATCTCTACACTTAACATATATTTTTAGTTTTTTTAGCCATGATTAATATATAATTAATTATTTTTAATCTTAATTCCTTCTACGTTAATATAATTTCTTGTGTAATTGATTGTGACAGGCTTACTTAATCCCAAGAACTTGGAATACTTGGATTTGAGTTCCAATACTCTCAACAACATCTTCCAAGTCATCGGAACGATGACCTCTCTTAAAACTTTAAGGTTGCAGAATTGCAATCTAAATGGCCAATTACCTACAGCCCAAGGTAAGGTTTATGACTCTTACTCTCTCTTGATTATATATTTTCCATTAGAAACTTAAAGTTCTTTTTCTAAATTATAATGTGATCAGGCCTATGTGACTTAAATCATCTCAAAGAGCTGTATATGTATGACAATGATCTCAGTGGTTTCTTGCCTTCGTGTCTAGCAAATTTGACTTCCCTTCAACAATTAGATCTCTCTTCTAATCACTTGAAGATCCCTATGTCATTGAGCCCATTATACAACCTTTCAAAACTCAAGTCTTTTGATGGTTCAAGTAATGACATATTCGTAGAAGAAGATGATCATAATCTGAGCTCAAAGTTCCAGTTAGAGTCCCTCTTTTTGAGTAATGGTGGACAAAATACGAGAGCATTTCTCAAGTTCCTTTACCATCAGTTCAACCTGCAATATGTGGATCTTACAAACATCCAAATAAAGGGAGAGTTTCCAAATTGGTTGATTGAGAACAACACATACCTCAAACGTCTTTCTTTAAAAAACTGTTCTCTTTCAGGTCCATTCTTGTTGCCAAAGAGTTCCCATGTGAATTTGTCATTCCTAAGTATATCCATGAATCACTTCCAAGGCCAAATCCCTTCAGAAATCGAAGCTCGTTTGCTAGGGTTAGAAGTTTTATTTATGTCTGACAATGGTTTCAATGGAAGCATTCCTTTCTCGTTGGGTAACATTAGCTCGCTGCAAGGGTTAGACCTATCCAACAACATTTTGCAAGGGCAGATCCCTGAAGGGATAGGGAATATGTCTTCTCTTGAATTCTTGGACTTATCAGGGAACAATTTCTCTGGTTGTTTACCATCTGGATTCGACACTTCTTCAAATTTGAGATATGTTTATTTGTCTAGAAATAAGTTGCAAGGGCCGATCGCAATGACATTTTATAACTCCTCTGAGATATTCGCATTAGATCTTCCCCATAATAATTTAACTGGTACAATTCCAAAATGGATTGATAGGCTATCTAACTTGAGATTTCTACTCTTGAGTTCTAACAATCTTGAAGGTGAAATCCCAATTCGATTATGTAGGTTGGACCAATTAATCGTGATTGATCTATATCACAATTATCTTTCTGGTAACATCCTCTCTTGGATGATATCTACTCATCCTTTCCCTATTCAATACAATTCTCAAGATTCTATGCTCACATCACAACAATCTTTCGAGTTTACAACAAAGAATGTATCCCTTCCTTATAAAGACTTGGTGTTTTGTTGTGTATTCTAGTTTTAAGAACGCTAGTGATGTTGTAATAATTTTGATTTGTATTTTGTTTTTCTTTTTAGCTTCCGTGTGATATATTAAGTAAATTTCTTCATTGGTTAATTCGGCAAGTATTTTAGTTCGAATCAGTTTTGTGGGTTTTTATATAGTGAGGGCTTTTCAATTTCACGAGTTTTACTCCTCGTCATCTTCATATCTTGTACATTACATTATTACTTGATTTTTACGGATGATAAATTCAAATTTATAACACATATCCAAAAATATTTAATATCAAAGGGAATACATTACAACACAAATATCAATTCAAATTTATTTCACTGTTTGTATATAAGCTTGTGAGCACTTGGAGAATTCTCAGCAATTGGAGAGTTAAGAAGATCCACACCTTGACTTCTCACACGCATCAAGAAAACCTTTCAACTCAACAAAAAGTACTTTAGATGCCAGTAACTGTCCCATAAGGGTCTACGTAACAGCACTTACATATGATATCTGGAAATAAAATATCCAGTGCCGCATTAAGCATGTTGTAAAATTTAGCCGATCCTCCCAGTTTGGTCAATCGGTGTACCAACTTGCTCTCCGCATAATGCTTAATTTTTAGATGTTCCCAGGCTCAAGGAGGTTGAAGACCACAACTGTAAAAAACAAAATTATTCATTTAGCATGGAACCCAATCTCCCGAGAATGATCCAACAACAATGCTAAATGGCTAAAATATGGCAATTTTATGTTAACAAACTGCAAGAAAAAGAACTGATTTGTTTGTAACAGAAAAGGTGCAGCAAAATTTACCGATCTAATTACCTTGTGATAATGGCATTCCAGGTGATAACATCCTTGTTTGGCATTGAATCAAAGACCCTCCCCGCAGATATCAAATCCCCACACTTACCATACATGTCAATCAAAGCAGACCCCACATACGAATTTACCTCCATCTTCTTCTCCAAAACAAGCCCCTCCACCCATCTGCCCAAATCCAAATCCCCACACGCCCCAAGAACACTCACAAACGTCATCTGGGAAGACATTTCCATAAACAACGCAATTGCCTCTTTAGCAAAACCCATCGTAGAATACCCCGAAATCATCGAATTCCACGACACCAAGTCTCCCTCACCCATTTCATCAAACATCTTCCGTGCAAAACCCGTTTCACCACACCTTGCGTACACTGTAATCAAAGAATGGTTCACATACTCATCACCATCCATACCAGCCTTGGACACCAGACAATGACCAATCTTTCCATGAACCAAACCCCAAACATTCCCTGACGCTACAAACAAAAGGGTATGTAAAATTATTTGCTTTTAGGCCTAAAGACTTCAACTTGTAATCCAATTCAACACAAAAATCATACCTTTTCCATGTGGTTGTTAACCCACGAAGCATGACATCGAAGGCATAAATATTGGGTTTGGTGAGTTGATTAAAAACAATGGATGCATAGGCCAAGTCTTTGAGGTCAATGATTTTGGAAAGAAGGAAATTGGGCTTTGGTATTGAGCATATAAGCATTTGTGTGTGGATTTGTTTTAATAGGTTTTTGGATTTGCATGGTTTATCAGAGACAAGCTTTTCAGTCAGGGTTTGATGTTCTTTTTAGGTTTGGAAGTTGAGGTTTGAAGGAGGGAGATGGTAGGGGGGGTAGAAAAGAGGTAGGTCTTGTCTTGAGCATTGTTTTTTGGAACTCAACTCTGCTTACGCTTCCAAAACATATAACTAAGGCAACGTTTGTTACTGTCTCTGGACACAACAGGCATAGCATAGATAGTTACCCATCATTTTTTTAAAAAATCGAGCTGGAATGACCCAAAAAATAAATTTTAAAAAATAAAAATCACATCGTTTTGATTTAAAAAAAAGGTTTTTTCTTGCAACACCAATTTGATTTCTTGCATGTTCTCGTGTGGTCACCAATCAACATTTGACAGATTATATGCCCGGGAGAAGAAACTCTACCACGAAGTCAGGGTACATCTCAAATCTTCTGCATAACTTTTTGAATGATGCATTCTGAGCGTCCCTAGTTTTCAAGGCCATGATTATAGCATAGAATTTCAATGTATTTATTTTTTCTGCTGGAATGAGGTTTATCTATGCACAGCAGCTAAGAGACGATCCACACAGGATCCCAATCAATTCAAAGAGATTTGGAGCAGTGTTGTCAGTTGAATGAGGCAGAAGTATGGAAATGGTGGAGGTTGATGAAGTAGAAGATGTAATGACTACAGAGAAAATGACCGAAATTGCCATAAAGGTACTTTGTGCAGGAACGTCAGCTGCACTGAGCTCGCATATCTTTTTTCATCTATTTTGTTATAGCATCGCTGAGTCATCATATTTTGTCCCAATATTGTAAATTGAACCGGTTGAAATCAATAAACAAATGCTTCTCAGTTTCTTATAGCTATTTTGAATCCAAAAAACGAGCTGAATATCACCGGAAACGGTAAACAAAGAACCAGAAACAGGAAGAAGAAATTGAAAGTAAATCAATGAGAATGAATGAGCACTCACAGGGTGATTTTTTACAGTGGATTCAAATTCAACAACTACGAGGGCTATTTCCTGCAGCAAGGAGAGTTTCTAAATTTTCATTATAAGAATCCAACTACTTTGGCACACAATTAACAACTGTTTGATGATTATTTTTCAAAAATTTTTCATGAAAAATCATTACTGCTCATGACAAATAGAAAGCCAAAAACTGCAACTCGTGTTACTAGGAAGTATCTCTTCTGAAAGTTTTCTCCTCTTCCGTACTTTCCCTCTTGGGTTGCTTCTTAGGCTTTGAGCCCAGTGATAAAAACACATGAAAATAGTTAGAAATTCTATTTGAAAGAAAAGAGACATGGATGGTACTTTTTGACCACTTAAACAACAAATTGGTTTGGTTTAGTAAATCGACAACTCGACACTATCAGATGACCAATTTAATATTCACAAGAATAAAAAATGAAAATATCTTGCCTGAATTTGAAGGACATCTTGTTGAAGCGTCTGAAAGGAATTGCGGGACAGAAGAAGACGATCCAGCCTCCAAGAAATCTGTCTTAATTTTTTCAGCATATCGGATGAGATTACCATGCTCCAAGAGTGCACTTCGCAGCATTGATGATTCCTAATGGCATGGAACACATAAAAGGATAGGAGTTGAAAATATTTGACAAGTGAAGCAACAAACTCAAATGCTTTGTGCCAAGACAGAATAACAATAGCAGATCACGTGAAAATCAAATAAGTAGAAACCATGTTAACAGAAAATGGTTTCAAGAGAGTTTTTAAATGGAAAAAATAAAATTGATGGTAATGTGTTTTATAACAGCATAGATTGCTGTAGTGTTCTTGAAAGAAATTAGAGGGACTTGATTGTTAGATATTTACAGCAAGGCCACATGTAATAACCATAGCAATGCTTGTCATTAGGGCATTCAACTACAGAAAGTGAATGATAATAGTGTAATTGATTTTGCACCATCATGCCAGGTCATGTTTTCAGCCGTAAATAATTGTTCTGGCCATACAAATCTATCCATAAATTAAAAGAAAATAATTGAAAATTAACAGAAAATGAAGCAATATATAAAAGGGTAAAATCATCCCACAAATCCATATGCTTTCTAACACTAGTGTATGTCCACAAATCCATAATAAAATAATTTACCAACAAGTGCCACTCCATCTTTAAACACACGACAGTGCAGAGAAAGCTCTTTCCTTACCCATTGGAGGTCAGCAGCTTCTTTCTGTGCAGAGACAAAAAAAGTTGGGATCAGTATATCTTTTGCACCCTATAGAAAGGAAAAACATAAAAATATAAAATCTCTAGATCTGATAGCCGAACATTAAATAATGATATCAAAAAAAATGAAAAGAAATTCAAGGCAACCCATGTTAGATTGATTAACTGGTTACCCGCGATACAGCTGTCATAACAAGCCATGCATATTCTGTTTTCCAGCGTTATAAATTGATGAGTTGAATGTTAATGAAAAAAAGTCATAAATTTGGGATTATTTTACAAAACTTGATGGTGATCCTACAACCCCTAGAGCTGAATGTAATTATCGTGGATAGGATTATGCATGTTATACTATTATTAATGGGACAAGTAATATGTGGAGTCATTTGAAAGTATGTAAAAAGTTTCCTTTTGTAGTTGATTAGAAGCAAAAAAATTTGGTATTAGAACCTAATAAAGTAAGGGGTGAATTAGGAGATCGAAGTGTGGGAACTCTTAAGGCAATAGGTTATGATTATGATGAATGCAGAAAGGCACTAGTGAAAATGGTTATAATTGATGAGTTGCCTTTTAATTTTGTGGAGGGTAAGGGACTTAGATTATTTTCTAGGACCTTGCAGCCTAGATTTGACGTTCCTTCTCGTTTCACTGTTATGAGAGATTGTTTGAAACTTTATGTTGAAGAGAAGGAAAGATTAAAGAGAGCTCTTAAGGGTCAACGATTATGCTTAACAACAGATACATGGACATCAATCCAAAACATTAACTATATGTCCTTAACGGCTCATTGGATTGATAATGAATGGAATTGGTCAAGTTATTGAGAATTGTTTGTTAGATTTGGGGATTGATAAACTTTTAACTGTTACAGTAAACAATGCAAGCTCTAATAGTGTTATTATTTCATATTTAAAGAACGTGATGAAAGATTGGCCAACTAATATATTGTCAAATGAACATTTGCATGTTAGATGTTGTGCACACATTGTAAACCTGATTGTATGTGATGGTTTGAAAGAGATGAATGTTTTGGTTGTTAAGATTCGAAATGCAATTAGGTTTGTGAGATCTTCACCCTCTAGGCTACTTGTATTTAAGAAGTGTGCAGAAAAGTTGCATATAGAGTGTAAGAAATCATTGTGTTTGGATGTTGCAACTCGATGGAATTCAACTTATCTTATGTTAAAAGCTGCTGAAAAGTTTGAAAAGGTGTTTGTGAGGTTAGGTCAAAGTGAACCTAGGTATGTGAGTTACTTTTTGAAGGTTGATTCAAAGGGGAATAAAAAAAACATAGGGCCGCCTAGTTTGGAGGATTGAGAAAATGTTAAAACTTTACTGAAGTTTTTAAAGATCTTTTACATGGTTACATCGAAATTTTCTGGCTCATTGTATGTTACATCAAATTCTTTCTTCAATGAATTGATTTGCATGCATACAAACTTGTTGCAATTGTGTAAAAGTAGAGATAATCTTTTGAGTGGAATGGCGATGAACATGATGAGTAAATTTGAGAAGTATTGGGGTTGTAGAGCAAATCAGAATTTTTTATTGTATGTGCTAACAAAAAAAGTGAGAGATAATTTAGTGAGCTTATATGAGTTTTATTTGAAAGCCGATAAAGTGGTGGATGATAATAGGCATAAACAAGATGTTAATGATGTTATTGATGACATGGAGATAGATGTTAACACTTTAGCTCGATTCAAAAGCCACTTGCTAGAGGAAGATAGTGTGGAAAATAGAAATGAGGTTGAGAGGTATTTGGTTGATGGTTGTGAGGATCCTAATGATGATAAATTAGATATTTTGGATTGGTGGAAGATTAATGCTTCAAAATATAAGATACTTTCGAAAGGTGCACAACATGTCCTGACTATTCCTATATCCACAGTGGCTTCCGAATCAGCCTTTAGCACAAGTGGTCGTATACTTGACCAATTTCAAAGTTCTCTATCTCCAGCAACAGTTCAAGCACTTATTTGTTGTCAAAATTGGTTGCATTATGGTCCAATCCCAACTGATAATACAACCTTGATAAATGATTTTAAAACCTACAAAAACCTTGAATCAGGTAATGTTTCTTAAAAACTTACACCTTTTATTTTATGATTTATTAATTAACACATTTTTATTCTAACATGTTTAATATTTTATTTTGTAGAATTTGATGGAAAGTTGCATTTAGCAACGGATGATAATTAGTTCATAAATTGTGATGCATTTATTAAAAACGTATGGTATAAATGTCTTTTTTTATTTTTATATCTTCTGATTTAATTTATCATGTTATAATTCTAGATTACGAATTTCAGGAATCAAAGTGCAATGCTCTTGAAGTGCTTTTTTATTGAGATGATGTGCACATGAAGATTTATTTTTTGTGGCTTGGAGTGTTTTACGATAATGTAATGTTATTTGTTGTTTTTTTGTTAAGCCTTTTGAAGGCAATGGTATGTAATTTGAATTTTAACTTATTAGTGTGTGATTGTGAGTGTGTATTATTTATTTAAACTTTTTAGAAGTAGAAAAATATTAGTAAGTTAAAAAATATATTGAACACTAGATTGACATTAATAATTTCATATAAATGAATATTAAGAGGTAAAAAATTAAATATATTTGGAATCGTCAAAGAAAATGAGACAATATCAACATTAATTGTAAGCCTAATAGAAATCCATTAGAAACCCATTACAAAGCCCATTAAAAAGCTTATTAAAAAGCCCAAAATAAGCTTATAGGTTTGTCTGATTTTTTATCCAAAAAATAGGACCGAAACCAGCCGGTTTGGGCCGGTTCCAGTTTGGTTTCAGGTCTTCTTTTTTTTTCTGGTTTGGCTGTTTTTTTTTGGGAGAAAACCGAACCGAACCGAATTTACTTACCTCTAACTTAAGCTATTAAATAAAATTTTAAAGTATAATTTATATCATTTTCTAACATAAATAAAAATATATAAAGCTGGTGGTCCATAGCAAAAACGACATGGACATGTATCATCTGCGTGGTATCTGTTGTTTTCATGTCCATTACCCCGTAAAGGTTTGCCGCCAGAGGAGGAGTGAGTATAAGAAACAATTTTAGCCTCTTTATAATTTTAATTATCACATGCTCTCTCTTATCTATCTTCTATGCTCTACAAATATAAAATAATTATAACCCCATAAAGGTTGAATTTCATTATAAGAAGAAAAAAAAAAGTCAAAAGAAAAGAGCCTAGAAAAAAGAAGTAAGAGAAGTGTTAATTGAAGGCAACTAACACATGGCGATTGCCATGTGAGAGCACGACACGGGCAGCATGCATCTACCTCTGTACTAAGATTACATATAAATTTATAAATCAAAGCCAAGTAATATATAAGACCGACCATTTTTAGACTGAAATAATTTCATTATAAAAACCCTTAATAATAAAGTATAACATTCAATTCTCAAAGAAATAAATAAACACAATAATTCAGATAAAATATTGTGATCTCTATAGTTACGCGGTTTCCACAGGGGATTATGTTGGAATTCAACCATGATCAAACGAATTGGCAAAGCCTTCATCAATAAAGTTAAATTAAGCTCAAACGTTTTGACTCCATGGATTATTTATAATTTAGTTTCTATCTTAATTACTTAGTGAATGTGAGCGGGTGAGAATTGAGTCGGTCACATCTGATGAATCTAATATATCAATTTACAACCTAATTACTCTTAACAAAATTCAGTTTGATTTTTTTTGTAGAAGTTATGAATACTACATCATTTTAACTTTAAAAAACAAATTTAAAGCGATGCTACATTGAATTGACCCGAATCAATATGGGTTGACCTACTCAACCCATAATTCGTGTCTTGAAATTGGTCATGGACAAAGCCAGATTCACGGGGTGTTTAAGAGTGTGGTAGCGATTGCTTTTTAAAGTATTTTTTGCTAAAAGATGCATTAAAATAATATTATTTTTTTTATTTTTTAAAATTTTATTTTTAATATCAGCCCATCAAAACAATATAAAAATATAAAAAATTAATTAATTTTAAGTAATTTTTTAAAAAATTTTGGTCATTTTTGTTTGGGCTTGCACAACCAAATCAACTTCAAACTTTCTATACATATTTTTAATTGTAGAAAAAACTACATGAAATAATAGTTAGCGTAATTTAGAGATTGGAATAACACAGTTAATTTATCTTTGGTGAAGTTAATGGTTGCTATGTATCAAAATCTAACATCATCCAAAATTATGAGGGAGAATAAAATAAAGAATTAAAAGAGAATTAAGTAGCTTTTAATTATCTGTATGTGGCTTGATGATATATGTTGATCATAGACTGAAATAAAATACATGACATTATTTGGGATAAGTCGCTATAGATAGAGGATGCATAATCATGGACATAGCTAGAAAACAGATTGTGTGAGAACTTATTTAATGTATAGCTGTTCTCACAAGGCAGTGCTCTTGTTACAACGACAGGTACTTCATTATTCATTCTTGCTTTTATCAGCTCTTTTAGTTTATTAATTAAAACTAGCATGGTACGTTTTGTCCAATGACACGTCTTGTTGTGCTAGTTTCTGAGCAATTATTCAAGTAGCTAGTGGGTTTTAATAAATCTATTTCAGGAGCAATTATTCAATTATTCAAGTCTTTGTGACCAATCAAAGACTTGTGGACATTATTATTATTATTATTATTTGATTTGTTTATAATGGAGCAATATTGATTTTAATATAGGTTTTGTTATTGTTTTAAGACGAAAAAGATATAGACAAGAGACATATCTTGTTTTTTTTCTACATTCTGTAATTTTAAAATGATAAAAATTTATTTTAAGATTATCATAATAATATATTTATTTTATATAATTGTCTTTGCCCAGCTAGCTTCCAATTAAACGAATTTAAATTTTTTTGAAATTATATAAATTTATTTTAAGATTATCATAATAATATATTTATTTTATAAAATTTTCTTTGTCCTTCCAATTAAACACATTTATATTTTAATTTTTTGTATCTATTTTTTTTCTATTCTAAAACGCACTAACCGAATACATAAATGTCTAAATTTTTTAAAATAGTTATAACTTAGCAGCTGAGAGAAGTCTAATTCATAATTGGTTCATGTTTCATGAATTTATTGTTGTTTCTAACCAAGAAAAATCTAATAAATTTAACTGAAACTTAAATAAATAAAAATGAGATTTTAGTAAATTGCATGCCTTATTAAGTCATAAAAAATTATTTCTGTCATAAATTGACAAAAAAAAAAGAAGTCCTGATTTGATCCATATTTTAATTTGACTCTCCATCTTGATAAATTAAGATTTTATGTAAAAGTAATATGAGTTTGAGTACTATAATTACATGGTATTGGAACTTGATTAATTTATCTATTATTATTACAAGAGAAAATAAAACAAAACTCTTTTAAAACTGTGTTTTTATTATCGTATGGGACTAAACAATTTCCTTTTAAAAGCAAACAGCTATGCTTAGAAACGTTTTCAAGTCCTGGCACCATGCATGTTACCACAAAATCGAACTATATATTTACCTATTTCTCAAGACTTTTGATAGGTTTAGCTATTTCTCAAAGTTTTTTAAGCACATAAATTTCTCAACATTTTCAAAATCTAATCTATTTCGTATATTTTTTACATGTTTAGCATTTTTTTTTCATATTTTATTTTTGTTCGAGTACCCAAAAAAAATGAAGAAAAAAAAATAATGAGTGTCAGTAGAGAGCTAGCTGGAGAATTTTTAAAAATAAAAAAGAGAAAAATAAAGAATAAATATCTTTATCCTCTTTTTTTCATAATCTAATCCTACACTTAATTTTTTTTTAAATCCTAATTAAACATACCCAATTGAGGGTTCCCTTAAAAATCTCTCTCTCTCTCTCTCTCTCTCTCTCTCTATATATATATATATATATATATATATATATATATATATATATATATAACAGGGTAGCTGACCTCTCTCACTCTTGGTATAGAATGACGTATTTTCATAGACAAAGATTGGTATTCATATATAGATTTTTCTTCCATGATTAGGTTCTTTATTGATTGTTTAATTAGTGAACAATATTATACGTTTTACAATTATATAATACAATTGTAGTATTTTGCTTCTTAATATTCTACCATGCAATAGCATAATGATAGTTTTTTTTTTCATGGGTTGTATGAAAATTTTAGCTCCATTATAATGATATTATCTTCAATAACATCCCCCCTAACCTTCAAATTTATTTTTTCATGATGTGTCAAAGTATTTTTTTATAGTTGAGGATCAATTCCAGCTCTTTAGAGCTTAATATAAAAAATGTTTAGTAAAGAAGATTTAGTTTTTTATGTTTTTTTGTCCCCCTAATTATTGCACTCCATGTTTCATGCAGTAGCTTTTATGTTTTTATTTTATTTCTTTATCTAATATAAGTTAGACTACTATCTTTATAACTATTTTCTTAATAAAACTTTGGAGTATTACCAACAAAATAAATATATTCTACCCTTTTTTATAATTTTTTTGTTACAACTTCTTTTATGTATGGTAAAAGAAATCCAATTTTTTTGTCAGTTGTTTTAATTATAAGAAATCAAAGGATGGATTAGACAATATTTGATGGAATGCTAATGGTTTCATGTATATAAAAAAAAAATTCTTATTTAAGCCCATCTTCTAGTATTTTTTTTTTCTTTATTATAAATAAAGTTTGAAAGAGAAAAAATAAACTTGAGTTTATTATGGATATTTTTTTTATTAGTACCATATATCCCTAAGGATTGGCATAAAATGGTCTAATTAATTGATTAATTAATCCATTATAAAATGAAATAATTGCACTCTTTAGAGTTTATTTCGTTTTATAACAAGGTCATTCTTTAGAGTTGATGCTTCAATTATTGGTTTGAACCTTCCTCAGTTCCTACCCGTAACACTCTTGCACATTTTTGTTTGACATTGATACAAAACCCACCACAAATCATAAAATTAATAAGAGAAGGAAAAAAAATTATGTATAATAATTAGTAATTAGTAACATTTTTTTAAAAAAAAATTAATACTTCACAACAATCAAGGGTCTATTTCTTGATTTTATTAAAAGGTGTTACAAATCTTGCCACAATCAAGGAATACAATTTAAAACCTAATTTGAGGTTGGTTAACTCGTGATATGATAAATTTGAGATCTAATTTCAACAAAAAAATTTTTTACCTATTTTGATCCAGTAAAAGACTCGGGTTGATATAATATCTGATTAATATAAAAAAACTTAATCAAAATTCTTTAATTTTTTTTAATTTTTTTAAAATAATATTATTTTTATTTTTTATAAAATAATAAAAATAAAATTAATCTAGTTAACTCGAGTCAATTTATTTGTGACTTACAACTTGTCGAAACTAACTTGATTCAGATTTAAAAACTATGGATATAATATATCTTTCAATAAAGAATCATGTAATGAGATAAGTGAAATGAATTCTAACAACAGACCACTGATTTGAAACTTAATTTGTATGCCGGTGCTGATTTGAAACTTAATTTGTATGCCGGTGCCTCCCATGTTGATGAGATATATTACTCTTTAGAATATACATTATCAATATTTTAATATCATTTTACAAGTTAACGTTTCCTCCTGAAAAATATTTTCATGGAACTCAACTTGCAATAGCTCCTCTCATTCATCAAAAGGTTCAGATTTTATATATATATATAACCTTCTTCTTTCGAGGTTATGACCTAAATGCCTAGATATTGAAATTCCAAATCTCAAATGTCTTGACCCGAAATATGTGTGTGTGTATAATTGTGAATTGTGAGTAGAAGTGAATTTCGTACTCGAATTTAATTTAATTTTTTTTTTATTTTAGTATCTCAAACTATTTTTGATAAAAAAAAATGAAAAAGTATTTCTATTAATGTTAACCATGGGCAATGATTTAAAAACACGACATGTGCTATCCACCCTGCATCAAGCATTCTTGGGGAGGTGTTGTTCAACATGTCACTCTACCATTGGACAGACTTAAATACGCTCTAATCCAAGGTTAACTTCACCACCTCCCTAGCCAAGAATTGTGAACCATGAACATCATTCCCTATATATAGAATCACGGACCCTCTTCCCAATTTGCTCCCTTAGTGGACTACAATACTACATATTTCCTTTCTAAGTGATTAGGGATGACAATTATTTGTTCTTTTAGCAAAGCCTCGCACCATCTTTGTAGCTCAACTTGGTGTCTAATGTCATGTTTCTACCGTCTAATCCTTGTTAGAGTGAATTCTTTTTGTATTCAACTTTGCTATTTTCTCTCCGTTTCTTTCTTTGGTTTTGTTGTTCTGAAGGTTTTGAAGCCAAGAACCCATGATTCTTTTAAGCCTAGGAACTTAGATCTGTTCTTCACATCCGTGTCTGCCACCACAGTTTCAAGTATGTCGACTGTTGAAATGGAAGTTTTCTCCAATTCCCAACTCCTTGTTTTAACCATTTTAATGCTCATTGGTGGAGAAATCTTCACTTCCATGGTTGGACTTCATTTCAAGAAGTCTCAACTTAAGAAAATGGAAAACAAAATTTCTTCCCTTGCTAACAATGATCCTAGCACCTACCAATCTGGGTTGGTAATGGCAGAAAAACAAGATTTTGAAAATCTTGAATCAGGAAATCATGAAACTTCATTAGATAGTAGTGCAGATTTCTTGAAGTACAAATCAATCAAGTTTTTGTGTTTTGTGGTTTTGGGATATTTTATAGTTGTTCAAGTTCTAGGAGTTTCACTAGTTTCAACCTACCTAGCCCTTGTTTCTAGTTCAAGAAATGTGCTAAAACACAAGGGGCTAAACTTGCTAACATTTTCTATCTTTTCCGTTGTTTCAACTTTTGCCAACTGTGGTTTTCTTCCAACAAACGAAAACATGGTGGTCTTTAAGAATAACTCAGGCCTCCTACTCATCCTCATCCCTCAAATTCTTCTTGGAAACACCCTGTTTCCCTCTTGCCTAAGATTCTGTGTTTGGTTCCTGGGAAAGTTTTTCAAGAGAGTAGAATCAAATTACCTCTTGAAGAAAACAAGTGAAATTGGATATTTTCACTTGCTACCAAGCCAGCATTCTTCTTATTTGGTCGTTACTGTTTTTGGGTTTATCATCACTCAATTTATATTATTTTGCTCCATGGAGTGGAATTCAGCTGGATTAAGCGGTCTAAATTCTTACCAAAAAACTATAGGAGTATTATTTCAGACCATGAATACAAGATATGCTGGAGAAAGCATCGTGGACCTCTCAACCATCTCCTCAGCTATCTTGGTGCTGTTTGTGGTCATGATGTAAGTGTTCGCTTTCCTCTCTATCTAAGTTTAAATAACGCATAAATTGATAACCTATAGTTTCTATGTATTTTGTCTTTAAGAAAGGTGGCATTTTCCCCCATTTTCCTTTTGCTGTTTTGGTAATTGGTACACAGAACAGCCTCATAATCAGAAAATGTCCAAATTAAATAAATCATAAAAAAAATGTGAGGAATGAACTATCTATATAAGGAGTAGACTGAGTTAGTCCTCACATGCAATTCATTTACTTTTCTTTTTATTATAAAGTAGTTTCTATTCATAATGTTTTTGTTATATTATATATAAAGTAGTTTTTATTAAAGGAAACAATAATCTAGTGATTTACTAACCTAAAATTTAATCTAAATCAATTTTAAATTAATTCAGATATGAATTGTCCTAGCTGATTGTACGAGTCAACCTTGCAATCTAGTTAGAATTCGGTTTGATTTCTAAATATTTTTTAAAATAAAACTTGGGTTTAGATTGAAGATTAAACCAAGTAGCATGAATTTAATAACTTTGTATATCTTTATAAAATAGCATAACGACTTGGAAAATCGTAATCAAACTTGAAAAGCCAATAATGTAACCTAGGATACGAATCATCTTAGGATTACTGAAGTAGACTTTAATCTAAAATTTTATATGACTTGAAAACTCCACTTCTGACCTTACCAAAAGAATTCATATTTTATTTTCTGTTTACTTCATAAAATATTATTTCTCATACTAAGAAAATAGAATATATACATTGAAATAGCTTTATATATCCATTTTATTTTTCAGGTATCTTCCTCCTTATACTTCTTTCCTCCCCATAAAAGATGACGAAGAAATATATAAGAAGAAAAGAAACAGAAGGGGAAAGCTTTTGGAGAATATACTGTTCTCTCAACTATCATATTTAGCTATTTTCATCATCCTTGTATGCATCACAGAGAGGCAAAAACTGAAGGAAGATCCTCTCAATTTCAATGTATTGAATATTGTGGTTGAAGTAGTCAGGTACAAATATTTTTGCCCTTTTCTCCTTGGATCTTGACCTCAATTTTTAATATAATTGATGAAATAAATGTGGTAATTATAGCTAATTAACATCTTTGATTCTTTTTTCTTTTTGTTTTTCTGGTGCAGTGCATACGGAAGTGTAGGGTTTACAACAGGCTACAGTTGTGACAGGCAAACACAACCTAATAGTAATTGTGTGAACAAATTTTATGGATTCTCAGGGAAATGGAGTGATGAGGGGAAGATTATTCTCATAGTGGTGATGGTGTTTGGAAGACTTAAGAAGTTCAATATGGATGGTGGCAGAGCTTGGAAACTCTTGTGATCATGGAGACATGGAAATACCAGCAATATATATATATATATATATATATATATATATATATATATATAGTGGCGCCATGCATGTTTATATATATAATTAATTAGTCCTCGAAGAGGCATAATTATTCTTCTCTTCCTTTTTTAGGAGAGAGCAGGTATTCAACAAAATACATAATATAAAAATGAAGCAATTATTTAGTGTTTTTAATTAGAGTAGTTGTACTCCTTGTTTTTATATGAAAATAAAATTCAAGAATATATAATTGCTATAATTAATGGATTTAAATTTTATACAAAACGAGGAGTGCTCCTCTTAGAATATCTAATAATTCTCGTGCAAATGGATATTTAGAGGTAGGCTAATTAGAGATATAGTTTTCATACTTAACTGGAGAATTAACTTAAAAAATTAGTTTGTTAAATTAACTAGAATTAATCCTGGTTTTTTTTCTTGGTTATTGAGTTAATTAGATGAGTTTGGTTAAGCACTTGAATTAATATTTTGTTTGATTTAATTAAAAATTAAATTCAAACCAGTTCAAGTTTTGGATTTCTCATTAAATCTTATTAAATCAAGACTAATAACTATAATATATAATATGAAGTTTGGTTAGTCCTTTTATTGGGCTGAAACCTGATGCTCCTTTTCCGAGACTAATTGCTTAGGTTGGAATTTTGTATTATCTTGTGCCTTGTGGGATAAATGCCTCCACGTCTCTACCCTTTTGGGCTCGATGCCTTGTTACAATTATCTTCCAAATTTATAATAATAATAATAATAAAAGAAATGAATATATTTGTAAAACTTGACGTAACCCCCACAGGATTACCGGTGACTTGAATTGTTGTCATAGATTTGATCTCGGCCTGGGGATCGACCCGAGACTTAGTTAATCTTGGATTAAGATGTATTTGATTTAGTTTTTATAGTTAAAGTTATGGTTAATTATAACTTAATTATGCACAAAACTCAACCATAAAAGCTAATATTTCTTGTTTTTTTATAGCTTTTTAGTGGGTTTTACACCCAAATTTCAACTTTTACCTCTAAAACAACCACACACTAAAATTAAATTGAGATAGAGAATGGAAAAACTTGGCGACCAGGTTGACCCGACAAGACCAGGTCGAAAATCCGGTTGTAACCCGTTGACTTTTGTTTTTTTACTAAAACGACGTCGTTTTGATTTAAAAAAAAATTGACCCAGACGATTTAGTGATCGGGTTGAAACCCAGAATCCAAATCTTAGACCAGACCGGCCACCAGGTCAAGTCTAAAAATTATAATTATAGGTGAAGTGAAGTTTCAATTAAAATAAAAATAGGATTGATATAATATAACCTAGTAAAAAACTTGAATTAATCTATAATTTAGTTAGTTTCAGGAAAATTTAAATAAAATTCAATTAAAATATATTAATTTTTTTAAATGATATTATTTTTAATTAAAAATTAGATTGGTTTTCTTATAGATTCTAAACTTGATTTAACGGTTAATTTATCTAATAAAAAATCTTTGATTTGTCCTAAATTGATCTAGTTTAAAAATTATAAAAAAATTTAATAATTTTTTGCCCAAAAATAATTTAAACATTAACAAAATATTAATTAAAAAGTAAGTACTAGAATTTTAATAACTACACTAACATAAAATTCATTTATAAAAAAAACTCCCCACCCTTCTTGTTAATTGTTTTCTTTAAAGTTTAATTTATCAAAAAAATAGATTTGAGAAGGGCAAACTTTGCATATTTAAGAAATACAAGGGGCTAATTTCTAGCTCAATTTGTCTTCCACCAAGGGTAGAGAAGTCATTATAGACAGCACTGGTCTGCGCTTACAAAGATTTTTGCTTTCGCATGTTTTGAGCTCAAGTGGAAGAGTTTAATGGCGAAGACATGTTAAAGACTTCCCTTCAGACATTGAAATCACTTGCAATCACTACAAAACAACAGACTCGAAGATTTACTAAAAACTCAGTTGTAATGGAAGCTCAAAACGACAAAGTCTATGTCCAATATAACCACACTGATTCCTGCAAGTTTTCAAGGTGGACTGCCAGGTAAAACCAAGAAAGAACTCATCTTTATTACAAACTTTCCTTCTTCTTTTGAGATTTTATATATTTCTCGAACTGGGTTTTCAGTTTCAATCAAGTTAAACTTGGTTTTCTTGTTTTTTGATTATTTGGGGGTGTTAGGGAGAGCTTTGAATTCATGCATGCAAGGCCTTGGCAAGAAGTGGTTGATTTTTACTCCAAAAGTGTTAATGGGCAATTGTCATTGTGGGAATTGTTTGGAACTCAGGTATTTTTCGCTATGGAACTTAAAAAAGTTTGGATTTTTAGCATATAAATTGTGTTATTTGTAAGCATCCAGTGTGGTCTTGTAATTTTTTGTTGTATGATGCTAAAGAATTTTGTTTGCAGGCACATGATGTTCATTGTGATGATAAAATTGAAGAGGTTTCTAATGAAACTGGATTATTAGAGGGTGTTTCAAATGTCGATAAGTCTGGGAGGTGGGCAAGGGTAACATTCAAGATTGTGCTTTCATATCATGGAGGTTCATTTGATGGTTGGCAAAAGCAGCCTGGTTTGAATACCGTTCAAGGGTGAGTTGCTTGCCAGTTTCAAGTTCTGAGCACGGAATATGTGATGCCTCATATCTTGCTCCTTTTCTCCACGACTAGTAATGAGGTTCTGGGGAAACAGGCATCTATTATGTCTCAAAGGAAATCTGTATGATATGAATACTGTTAGAGAGACTTTTACTCTAAATTACACTGTTTTGCATTCAAATATTTGATGGATGCAGTTATCTGAGTATGTTTTTATGTTGTGCCAAAATACCCCAATATTTTTATCTTAATTTCTTTGGATTTACCTTCTTCTTCTTTTTTCCTTTAAAATGATCCAGGGAAATTGAGTTAGCGAATTCATAATTTATTTTTTATTTGGATTTGTTTTCATGTTCTTCTGTTCTCTTCTCCGTGTCTTTCAGCTTAGTGGAAAAGTCTCTTGGAAGATTTGTTGATGAGAAGAAAGCTCAACAGCTAAAACAACAATGTAAGCCATTAGAAGGCTGTGCTAGTGTTGCTGGGCGCACTGACAAAGGAGTGTCAGCTCTTCAACAAGTTTGTTCTTTCTGTATGTTAATGCCCTCTTCTTTCTGCAGTTCCTTATATTTTACAATACATTCAATGTTTTAGTATTCTTATTCATAAGGCCTGTTTCTTTCACTACTTTTTGTGTTTCCCAGCCACATCAACAAATATTGTGTGCTAAATTTGTGAAACTTATCATGTCAGTTTTCCACCCATTTATGATCCTTTTTTGGTTCAATCCAAAGCCTCAAATTTTCCTGTGATGAAAAAGTTCTGTTGACATTTTTTGTGGATATAGAAGATTAAAGTTGAGCAGAATTAGTTATTTTTTTATGGGTGATACAAGGATGATGCCTCAAAAATATTTACTGTGTGGGATTTCACAGTCTGTTTCATCACTTGTTCTTTTTATTGATTGGATTTTAGTTTTTGATTAATTGTATGTCCAGATACTTGGAGAAAAGATGTTAAGCCTCATGAAATTGAAGATGCCATCAATGATGTGGCACCAGGAAAAGTCAGGGTTGAATCCATTTCTGAGGTATCAATTACATTAAACTTCTAAATGCCTGATTTCATCGTTGTTCTAAACAGAAGCTAACTGTCTCGGTACTGATTAGTTCTTTAACTTGCTGTAGGTTTCACGTGCATTCCATCCTAATTTTTCTGCCAAATGGAGGCGCTATTTGTATATATTTCCTTTAAATGATGGAGAAAATAGGGAAGAGATTGAGGGTGAGGGGGGTATTGAAAATTTTAGTTCTCATGAAAATTGTGAAAAGCAAAGAAATGAATGTGGTGAACTGGCCAGTGAGGAGAATGTTGAAAATTCAATAATCAGTGATGAGGATGAACTTAAAGGTGCAAAGAAACCTAGGAGTTTCAGTGTATGCAGGGTTAATCAGCTTTTACAACAACTAGAAGGGAAGTTATTATCCTACAAAATGTTTGCACGCGATACCAAAGCTTCGAGGAATGTGTAAGAATAAAGAACAAAACGAAGACTCTCTACTTTCATGGCTAGGAAAGTGCGCCTTTATGCCTTTGGTCTATGAGTTGTTCTGGTCTTCCGATAAATGAGCTTTTGTTCCTCGTGGAGAATATATGAAGGGTTTATCTGTGTCTATCCTTCTTAAAGTATTCTTCAGTTATTGAATTTAGGAATCAAATTTTAATCTACTGGTTTGATCTTGCCAGCAAATTTATCTGTGTGTTTATGCCCTCATATATGCAGAGTGCACAGGATTATATGTCAACATGTTATAAATATACCTTAGATTCTTAATGAATCTTCAGCTCCTAGATATAATGCTGGTTAAATGAATTTTGTTCATCAGAACCATCTCTGTAGTGAATTCCTTATGAATCACATTGGCCCTCACTCATGCATCCATGACTTTTAGCTTTGTTTTTGGTTAGCTTTGGTTAGTCATTTTAAATACCTAAAAAAGAAAAAGGGTATTCTTAAATTTCCACTTTCTCAACCTGACTTTTTGGGTTAATGCCAAAAAATGGCGTGGGCATTGTCATATCTATGGGAAATTGCTGTTATTTCACTTAAATGTTGATTTAACAATAACTGACGAAATATGCAGTTGTTTTAATTTTATCTAAGAAGCCTGTAATTTGATTGCTAGTGGCATTTTTCTGTTACAGGGGTCCTCCAACAGAATGCTTTTTATATCATGCTCGAGCCATGGAAACCAGATTGCCTTCTCCTGTAAATTTTCTCACCATAACCTCTCTTGTGAAACTCTTTGTTTCTCCCTTTAATCACATCGCTTTGATTCTAGTGGATGGGTGGGTGAACTGGTATGCTTTGTGCAAGCACATGTTAGCAGTTTTGTGGAATCTATGAGTGGGAATGAATTCTCTTATCTCTTCCCCCCCTGAACATAGACTCCTTTATGAAGTTATATTTATAACATTTTTGAATATTTAGATGCATTACTAATGATGCTACTTCTTGTGTAGGATCATGAGAAAGGGATAAGGGTCATGTGTGTTGAGCTCATTGCTAATCGATTCCTACGCAAGGTTTGTCCGTTAAAATTTCATATCTATCACTAGGGAAGCATTTGTTTTTAGAATTTCCTGGCAATAATAGAATGATTCTGTAGATTCACCTTTAGAATTACTATAAAGTTCATGAGTTTGAAATTTCAGCTTGCAAATCTACTTATTAGTTTTTTTTTTTTTTTGGGGGGGGGGGGGGGACTCCACTTATTAGTTTACTCTGATGCAATGCATGACGACTCCACTTATTAGTTTACTCTGATGCAATGCATGACGACTCCACTTATTAGTTTACTCTGATGCAATGCATGGCGATTCTTTTCAAGTTAGGCTATTTCTCACCCAATCCCAAACACCACATCGGCCTCATGCTTTAACATTATCAGTTTGTTTTGGATCGTATTTGCTTTGCTTAACTATTCATAATTTAATTACTACCAGATGGTTCGGGTTCTTGTGGCAACCTCGGTAAGGGAAGCAGCTGCAGGTGCACAAGAGGATGCACTGCTAAAGCTGATGGATGCTACATGCAGACGTGCAACTGCTCCACCTGCGCCCCCAGACGGCCTATGTCTTGTTGATGTAGGATATACTGAGTTTGACCCACGAAACTGCCTCATTCCCTAGATCATATCTCATGGCAATTTCACATTAAATATTGCTTTCAGCCTACTTTTGAGCGGGTATGTTATGCACATATGAGCTTTGGACCATCATAGGATTTTGAGTGATCCTACATGAAAATTTTTGTTTCCAGTGACTAAAAGAAAGGAAAAGAAAAGGAAAACGTTACATGCTATTTTTTGCATATCTTGTTCTGTCGTTACTTTTTTTTCTTTTAAATATACATGTTATGACTTCTATAACCAATATTGTTTCTTTGCGAATTTTCTTGAAATCTTAGTTACGAAAAAGCCACAACTTATAGCTTCTTTTAAATCTAATTTTTTCAAATAACAAAAGCAATTACAATGCCAAATACAAACTTATATTTTTTAGATTTTGGTTATGTGAACTATCAGCTGCTTTGGACATAGAAGAAAAGAAAAATGAATAAAAACCAATTGTCTCCACCAGAAATTGTGTTTTAATTCTTCAGAGCAGGCATTTTATAAGGGAGGAAGACTTGGATTTCGGAGGAAAATAATGGATAATGTTATTAAAAAAAAAAAAAAACAAAGTGTTTTGACACAAGTGAAATGCTGGACACAGAAATACGAAAGGAAAGGGCTCAGCTTGGTGTCTAATTCAAGGTCAGACCGGAGATCTCTGGTCTAAATCCATATCTCACTCGTGCGTTCTAACAAAGAGATCTGACTTTGTCAGAACTTTATGCAGAACCCTTCTTTCATTTGCTTATTGTAAGACAACCTATACTAACCTCTCCTATTCTTAGCAAACCAATTCTCTTCCTCTCTCTTGTCTCTCTCATATCTTTCTTTCTATGCCATCAAAACTTCTTCACCTTCCCAAGCTTCCTCTCCACCCCCTCCCACCCCAGCATTATAGTCCTTGATCGAAGCCATTCATGTCTGCAATGGGCGCGCATGCCCCCTCACCAGTGCGCGTCCCACTACTCTATAGCATCGTGACTTCTAATCATAAAACCTCATTTCTTCTTGTCTTTCTTCTTGTATCCCTCCATTTTGTTGCCTCTTTGGGACTGACGGACTCCGAAATCCTCCTCAAGTTCAAAGGTTCTTTAACGAACGCATCTGTGTTGTCAGACTGGAGTGATAAGACCACACCATGCACGAAAAATAATGCAACAAATTGGGTTGGTGTAATTTGTGTTGAAGGGTCCCTTTGGGGGTTACAACTTGAGAATATGGGATTGGCTGGCAAGATTGATGTGGAAATTATAAAAAGTTTGCCAGATTTGAAAACATTCAGCATCATGAACAATAACTTCGATGGTCCCATGCCAGAGTTCAAGAAAATGGTTACATTGAGATCGATTTATTTGTCTAACAACCATTTCTCAGGGGTGATTCCACCGGATGCTTTTGATGGCATTTTGAAACTGAAGAAAGTGTATTTGGCACAAAATGAGTTTACAGGTGCCATTCCTTCCTCATTGGTAGCCTTACCTAAGCTTTTGGTTTTAAGGATTGAAGGAAACCAATTCAGTGGGAAGCTACCAGATTTTACACACAATCTCCAATCATTCAGTGTGTCAAATAATGCTTTGGAGGGGCCAATCCCTGCAGGCCTCAGTAAGATGGATTTGAGCTCCTTTTCAGGTGAGTTGCCCTCTTGATCTAAAGATCAGTAATGGCGACAAGTAATCATCTTTACTTAAGTTTTCTGAGACTTACAAAATGTAGGCTAGACATTGATTTTCTGTCATAAAGATTTTTAGATCATTGGCACCTCGAGCACATCAATTCACCAAAACAAAATTGAGTCTTAGTACTATTTTTTTTCAGATTTCTGGTGACATTGCCAATTTGTTCACTTTTATAGCTTTTTTGGTTGAGCAGGAAATAAAGGTCTGTGTGGACCGCCATTAAATGAATGTAATACCACAGACAACGATGGCCATGACTCTGACTCCAAGAAAACCCCAGTGCTACTGATCGTGATCCTTGCTGCAGCTGTGGGATTACTAACAGGTGCCATCGTTGCAGCTTTCTTATTACTTCGTCGTCGACGTCAAAGACAAGCATCAGGCTCATTAGAAGCACCTCCACCACCAATACCATCAAACCTCAAAAAGAAAACTGGTTTCAAGGAAGAAAACCAAAGCCCATCAAGCTCACCGGAGCACTCGGTAGGGAGCAGGAAGGGTGAAGGTCCAAAGCTGTCCTTTGTGAGGGATGATAGAGAAAAGTTTGATTTGCCAGACTTGTTAAAGGCCTCGGCTGAGATATTAGGAAGTGGTTGCTTTGGGTCCTCATACAAAGCAGCACTTATCTCTGGGACAATGATGGTGGTTAAGAGGTTTAAGCAGATGAATAATGTAGGGAAAGAAGAGTTTCAAGAGCATATGAGGAGGCTAGGGAGATTGAAGCATTCTAACTTGCTTCCTCTTGTGGCGTACTATTATAGGAAGGAAGAGAAGCTCTTGATTACCGACTTTGTTGAGAAAGGCAGCCTAGCTGTTCATCTTCATGGTATGCTTCTAGAACAAAATTTGGACAGTCGCCAAACATACATGGTGATGCTTTTCATCCATTGAATGTGTGCTCCACCATTGATGGACGGACATAATCGCTCTACGCATGTTTGCACAAGTGTCCATAGCATTCCTCGTCTTTTTCTTTCCATTCATTCATATAATGTGTGACATTTCTGTATTCTGACCTTGCTGCTGCCATCTGTTCCCTTTCAGGTCATCAAGCTCTAGGTCAACCAAGCCTTGGTTGGCCAAGCAGATTGAAGATTGTTAAAGGAGTAGCCAGGGGTCTTGCATACCTCTACAAAGACCTTCCCAACATCATTGCTGCCCACGGCCACCTCAAATCCTCCAACGTTCTTCTCACTCAATCCAACGAGCCAATGCTTACTGATTATGGACTAGTTCCTGTTATCAACCAAGAGAATGCTCAAGAACTCATGGTAGCCTACAAGTCCCCTGAATACTTGCATCATGGCCGGATTACCAAGAAGACAGATGTCTGGAGTCTTGGGATATTGATAGTTGAGATCTTAACAGGAAAGTTGCCAGCAAACTTCGTGCCACAAGGCAAAGGAAGTGAGCAGCAAGATTTGGCAAGTTGGGTCAATTCTGTTCCTTATGAAGAGTGGATTAATGTGGTGCTCGATAAGGATATGACTAACGTGTCAACAAAACCCAATGGTGGTGGTGAAAGTGAGGTGATGAAGCTATTGAAGATTGGTTTGAGTTGTTGCGAAGCCGACGTGGAGAAGAGGTTAGACTTGAAGGAAGCTGTTGAGAGGATTGAAGAAATAAAAGAGAAAGATAGTGATGATGATTTTTTCTCCTCATATGCCAGTGAAGGGGATATGAAATCTTCAAGAGGGAAGTCTGATGAATTCACATTCTCTTAAACATCTCGAGTATGGTTGAGTTAAAAATTGGATCTCTAATCTATTAGAGTGGGGGAGGGGGGAGATAAATAAGATTTTCTGCATTTGAATGAAGAGCCATGGGGATGATAATGCATAAGAAAATGAAGAAGAAGAGGGAAAAAAGAAGGAAATAGTCTTTGCTCTTGCATGCTTACCTCTCTATATAACTACCATGAAAACAAATAATACACTACTAAAATTCTTATATTAAGAGATTGTACTGCTATGGTAGTGTGGAAAATTTGGTGTATGGATTATTTTTACAACATCCATGAAATAGACAGTCCAAAATTCATTGAAATAATATATATATATATCTCCAAGACTAAATGAGCTAGGGTTTGACAGCTTTTTCTTTCTCCTTGGTAGTACAATGGATAGCAAGAACATTCACACAAAATGGATTCACTTGGATCAGAATTATCTGATTACTTAGTGTAATGGATGCTGTGGCAAGTTTCTGTTAAGCAATTGGTTAATTTAGTCCATATAAACCATTATTGTAGCTCAATACTAAACGGACTATGGAAACTCGAAACCTAGCTAAAGACAGGATTTCCTAATAAGAATAATCTAAACTGGCCCTTCCCTGCCTTACAAGCAAGTCTCTTGATGTATATCATCGCTGCCGCGGCCATTTCCAGCTCTGATCAGCAACTTCATGATGGATTCTGAGTATTATACAAGGCCCTGGAATGGAGCTGTTGCTTTGGAGTATCGGCCTGATTGAATAGTCATTCCATATTGTGACTGCATTTCGGGAAAATCAAGTTGGTCCAGTGAAGTGAAAGTGGTCTATTGAACAGCACAGGAAATCCTGTGCCTGCTGCTGAATCTGCTACTGAGAAATAGGAAAATGTTAGGCTAACTCAGGAATAGAACAGTGTGTGATCCCTGCCTCTTGGAACTCCTGACTAGGTCCATTGCCACCCTCTTGCC
This sequence comes from Populus nigra, assembly GCF_951802175.1. NCBI lineage: Eukaryota > Viridiplantae > Streptophyta > Magnoliopsida > Malpighiales > Salicaceae > Populus > Populus nigra. The sequence goes on along the minus strand of NC_084866.1, from coordinate 14,734,981 downwards.
TTGTTCCCATGTTTGTTGTCGCTGCTGCTGCGTTGAGCTTTGGCTCCATACAAATGATCATACCTGTCCAGTTTCCCGATCCCCCATGCCTCCACGATCGCCCACAATTCCTATCTTCTTTTGTGAAAACCTTTAAGTCAAGTTATTTGATTAAATGCTTTTGAATATTAGCTAATCAATAGTTGTGATGTAGGAAAAGAGAGAAAAAAAATCATGAAAATACAAGAATCAAAGTAGAATAGTAATAAAAAAAATCATCAATGAAGGAGAGAAACCCAATCTCGAAGAGACCAAAACAAGAGTACACACTTAATCTTGCATAAACTCTGAGTTTCAATTTCGATTAATAATTCAAAAATCAAAATAATTGATGTCTAGGTATTTATTTATACACACCAAACCAAACCAAATAAAATAACAAATCTTAATTTAATAAGAAAACTAAATCATAATTTAAATACTAAATTATAAATACAAATAATTTTAAATAATAAAATCTAAAATAATCACATAATATCAAAACTTTTAAATAAATAAAAACCAATTCTCTTTGCTGTCCTTCATTCTCCGTCAAGTTGTCAAGAAAACCAAAACTAATTCGTTCTAGATATGAGGATGGTATGCTAATTTCTCATAAATGTATCAGTCTAGACAAGGATAGTATGTAAGTCTATGACCTATGACCATAGATTGATTCGAGGATCAAGATCTAATGTAAAAGTTGGGTCAGGTTAAATAGGGTTAATCTAAATTAATAAAAAAATTAAAAAAATTAAAGGTTTTGAAAAATATTATTATTTTTAAATAATTCAAACCCGATTTTAATCGAGTTCCAGGCTAAGGTTGACCAAATCAAACTGTTCAATTCTGAGTTGATTTTCTTGACACTCAAAGTAGGCTAGGAGGCATGTTGGTCGGGTTCGGACGGACTCTTGAATCAGGCTAAGTTTAATACAAAAGGAGACTTGGTCTTGATATGTGAAAAAAACCGTCAAAAAATGACAGGATGTCTTCTTGTATAACGAGAACTTATCGTAATTTGAATTTGATGAGTTTAGTTAAGCACATAAATAATTAATCATTACCTATAATTAGTAAAAGAAATGTTCAGTTTGAAGAAAAATGGATGGTGGCACTGATTAGTTTTCAAAGAGCTTCGCTAATGATTTGGCAACATGTTGAATGTGACTAGCTGTTTCTTTTTGTTCTGTAACTGACAGCCAGCCATGGTGGATTATTTGAGGGGCCAATGTCTTGTTACAACCTCAATGACCACAAGGACTAGATCATTGTTGGGGACAGACATCCATGGGTTAGGGTTAGGGTGTTTCTTGAACCTAGGGCAAGTCTTTCCAATGATCTTGTTTTGTTTCTCATAGTTTCTTCGTTTGATTCTTTGTCAAGAAACTAAAAGGGGGAGAGTGAAAGGGGGAGAGTGAAAGGGGCAGAAAATGTTGAATCTAAGAGGCAATGCTGAGAGGAGGAGAGGAAGAGAGAGGGCAACAGCTGTGGCTATAGATAAGGATAAAAGCAGCCAATCTGCTCTCATTTGGGCTGCTGATAATCTTGTCACCAGAGACCTTGTTTTGAAACTTGTCCATGTTAAAGATAGACAAAATGCAGGTTAACTCTCTTAAGAATTAAGATACATGCATTAATTTCTCTGCCATTGTTTCATTTATTACATCTTTACATATACATACAATATTGTCTGGACTATAGTCAGATATCCTATAACAGGAACAGGCTTTTCGATCATATGAGGTATTCATGATTTCTAGGCCATTGTTCTGCTGTTCCATTTTGAACAGAAAAGTTGCTAGGGATGGGATTTTGGTTAAAAGGATAAGTTTGTATGTAATTGTTTCCAAATATTTACGCAATTTCTTGTATTTTGTTGCAGTTTCAAATCATCATAATGCACCGGAGGAACAACAAAGCGATAGTCAAACGATGGACTTCTTTCTTCCATTTCGATGTTTCTGTAGGCGTCGACGAGTGGGTTTTGGGTGCTTCCTTCTCTTTATTTATTACTTTGTTAAACATCCGAATTCAAATGACATGAAGCAATGTTTTCAGATTTTGCTTTCTGTTCCTTCAGCTTTTTCTTAAATTTCCTTCTTTCATGATTTAATTTTCTGCATTAGGTACGATGCGAAACTGTGCTACTTGAGGATTCAGATGTGGCAAGAGCACTCATTGGATATGTTTACCGATATGGAGTTGACACTTTATTGCTTGGTGGAGGATCAAGAAATGGCCTTTCCAGGTGATTCCCAAATAGTTCTAGTCTATTATAATCAACCTGAAATGAAAATGTGTAAGCAGGCAGGTATTGTTATATCTTACAAGTCTATCAATTGTTCGGTGTTGTTCTTTGAAGAAATCTGTGCTACTAGGTATTGTTATGCAAAGATAGCTTCATGGTTATAAAGCAATTTTTTGAACCTTCAATGTTGGTTTGCACAGACTATTTAAGACTGTTGATATTCCTGGCACTGTGTTGAAAAGGGCACCGAATTTCTGCACTGTATATGTAGTTTCCAAAGGGAAGGTCAGTGGTTTGCGAAACGCAACTCGTCCAGTCCCAGCTAGATATGCAGCTGGAGGGGCACTGCTTGTGCAGCGTAACTCGAGTGTTGATCTACCTACAGCCATGTAAGACTAAATACTTTTCCTGACCTTGTACATTGTGCATTCTTAATTTCAGAATCTTTCTAGGGGGTAGCTCTTGTTACATGTTGATCTTCACAGACCAAGATTTTGAGATTCCCAGTTAAGTTCAGGATTCAGGATTATTTATATGATTCTTCCGACTGTATCTTTTTGCCTAATTGCCCATGGTGTACCACCAATTGCCTTGTTCTTCTCTGGCTAGTTGCAGCCTGGATAAAGTCTCTGCAATATCTTTGAACTATAACTATGGTGGTGGATACCACATATGGTAGATTAGATTGTCACTTATCACTTGTACCTATATGCTAATTCCTATGAAATAAGATACCTGTTAACATTTGATAACCATTTGTGTAGAGCGGAAAGCTGGTATGATGAGCTCTCGCCGGATCACCCTGATAGCCCGACTGAAAGTTCTGAAAGGCCTAGCACTGATACCACATTCTTTGCTTTCTATGAAAATCTGGGGAATTCTGAACTAACTGAAAACTTGCAAAAGGACTTGTATATGGATGAAAGAGACTTCGAATCAACACATTCAGGGTCCAGTTCCCCAGTTGAGCTTAGGGGTATTCCTGAATTTAAAATTTTTGACAGTCATGCAGAACCATGGTTGGAACTGAATGAGGTCAGAGTGCTACATAAGTCACTTTCGATTCCGAAAATCAAGTTTCAATCCTGTCTTAGTGCAAAATTGTACAGTGACAGGAGTTCGAAAGTAAAGTGTACTTTGCCAACAATTTTTCATATCTTTCAGCTGCACTTTCTCAACAAATGTTTATTTACAATTCCAGGAAGGCCATGAAGATGAGGTTAGAAGGCTAAAAAAAGAGCTCAAGCAAACAATAGATATGTATCATGCAGCCTTAAAAGAAGCACTTGCTGCAAAACAAAAGGTATTGATTAGAACATGTCCATTTAGTGACTTTCATTTTCTGGATTTTGCTTTAAGCATCGGTGATTTGTCGAAATATCTAATACTACTGTAATCTTAGCCTGTGATACTTTAATGATATCCAGATCATCAAATCTTCTCCAAATTGCAAGGTAAAATTGACTAAGATCTTAATTGGAGACTGTAGAAATTTAGCAGAATTTAGCTAGGGGAAGAATTGTTAAGAAGCTGAGTTCCATTTTCCTACCCAACAAATCCTAACCTTCAGTGTTTTAACTGCAGGTAATGGAACTTGAACATTGGAAAATAATAGAGGAGAAAAGAATACCGGAGGCACATCTAATCGAGGAAACTGCATTGAAGATGGTGGAGTGGGAGAAAGCAAAGAGTAGGGCTGCAAATGAAGCAGCAGAAGCAGCTCAGATGCGTGTTGAGATAGAGGTACAAAAGAGAATCAAAGCTGAAAAGAAAGTTCTCAAAGAGACTGAGGAAAAGAAGAAAGTTTTAGATGCTTTAGGACAATCCCACATAGTTGTCAAACATCAGAGCTTGTTCCACATGATAGTTGTTGTTCTTCTGTTTTACTTTTACTTCTCTGTATTTAAATGATCTTCTTTTGAGGTGATGTCCACCATTGATTTGTGTTGTAATCCCTAACTTTGTAATATGATTGGATTTCTTATGGTTTCCTGTAAAATAACGTTACCGAATTTCTGTCAATTCTTCAGGCTACTCCACAGATTTCAGTGATTCAGGCATGGTTTATTTTTCCCACATAACTTCTTAAGAGATTTGCATTGCAATGTAGAAGGTGAGAGTTCATGATAAATCACAGGAGAACATCACAATCATCACACATAATCAATATAGCTACAGCAGAAATGTACTCGATTCAAAAATTTATAAGCTGAAGCAGAAAATTTCTTGATTAACAATTCAATGCAAGAATTCCAACAGGGTTTATACAGCATCTACTCTCTCCATTACACTAATCTTCCCATAGTACACAATCAAATCAGATGAATAGTAACTCATCAATAAAAATCAATCAAGAAAAGAAACTTTTGGCTTAGAAGGCAGCATTACAACTCTGAAAATCTTGTGAACATAAAAAAAATATGGATAACCTAAAGAATGAATGACCAGTCTGGAAATAAAGAAGTAAATCAGTAATTGATATCAGGATTTTGGGCCAATAAGAGAAGAATCTACATGAGTTTGTAGTAACAATTTCTTCCATAGAGAAGAATCTGATAGCCTTCGCCACAAGAGCACTTGAAATGAATAATCAAGCATTCCCCAGTTCTTTCCACTGTCACAGATTCTTCACAATCTGTCTCTGAATCACTCTGCATCAACCAGAAAGTAATTTAAATGAAAACCATACACTAACTTTGACATAAATCATCAATCAAACCATCCATCAAACAGTCAATGTATCAAAATTCTTAATATGAGGATCTTCAAAATTTGGATCTTTGAACACAAAATTCACTCCAAGGTAAGGCCAATACAGTAGCTTTGGCACAATGAAACATAATTACAATCTAACTTTTATTTTGACCCAAATTTTTCTTGGAAGTGAAAAGGAGTTGTACCTTGATAGCATTAATATTCTCTAGCTCAGTGCCCTTATCATCTTCTTCATGATTTTCGCACGGTGGTTCTTCATCTGCAGGCATAATTATCTCATCCCACAACTGATTGATCTCCTTCATGTTGTCCCTCATCTTCTTCAGCCACTGTTTTTAACCATCAATTCACAATTTCACATTATAATCTGTCTCAATTATCTTAAAGAATAAGAAAACCAACCCAAGAATCCGAAAAATGTAAAAGAACCACATATCTACTTTGCACAAAGAATTTCAAAAAGGGAAAATCCAGTTTAACTCTAAAAGAGAACTATTTTAAAGTCTAAAAATCAAAACCAGCAGTCTCAAGAATCTTTGTAATTATCAAAGATAACAATACGATTAGGATTGACAAAAAATAAGTAGACCTTAAAGCTTGACGACCGTGAACAGCTCTCGTTTGGAGATGGGTCTAACACTGACCTTCTCAGTGCTGGCTGTGATGGCAGAGACACTGCATTAGTCCCTACCATCTTGGAGCTATCGAGTGGTGATTGCAGAGCTAATTGGTTGGCCACTGGTTCAGAACATGGATCAGAAAAGCAACGGTGGAAAGAATTAGGATAATTTGCGGTGGTGGTGGTGGTGTTTTCTTGGGATCCAAGAAAGGGTTTCTTGAGCTGGTTCAAGGAGGGAGTCGTGTTGAGGTCAGAAGGGCTGCGTTTGTTATTGGAGGAAAGGGCTCCTTGGTAGCCACAGGCATTGAAAAGATCAATATTCGTGGTTTTTTCGTTTCTTCAGTTCTTGATTGATGCAGAGATTTATTTTGTTTCTTTTCTTTGGCAGTCTATAAAAGGATTGGTTTGGGTTTGTTTATACAGAGGGGGAGAGGTGGGCGTGGCGCCAGTTTCAGAATGAACAAAAAAATCAGTTATCTTCATTGCCTTGTGGGCCTTAATGTGAATCTAAAATCTAGTCTAAATTGAGTTAAAACTCTATCAAAAATCTTCATGTTAAATTTATATATATAAAGTTGAATTTATGATACTAGCTAAATATAAAAATATATGAAAAATAATTTTAATTTTTTATATTATTGAAAAACACTTGTATACTAAAAAAAAATTGTATTGTTCATGTTTTTTCTTTATTTGAGAAATAATGGAAAACTTGTAAAGGAGAAAATACAAAAAGCTTCTAAAATATAGTTTTCAAATTCAGGACAAATTTTAAAAACTAATAAACTAATTTTTCAATTTTATGAATAAGAAAAATATTGTATTTGAATAAAAAGTTTTAATTTTCTTTTTGTTGACTATAGTTTTTCACAAAATTAAAGTATTATCAATTTCTCGACAGACCCTTGCCCTTCATGAGCCACACCACTTTGTAGAGGGGAAAAAGAAAAAGAAAGAGAACAAGATCCTTGTAGGGATGGCAAACAAATTATATAAGGTAATCAGTATTTTAATGATTTATATCTCATTTATGCAAATTATTACAAATAGATAACATTAATATTAGAAAAAAAAATGAAAATTGTTTTGCAAGTAATCAAGTGAGGGTGCCTATCATAATCCAAAGAATAGGGCCCCTCATTCAAAATCAAAACCAACCCAAATAAAGGTTTGTCTACCTGTCAAAGAAAAATGACAAATTTAAGGACACTCACATGAAATATGTTCTAGGGCTAATTCATATGGTTGATCTCATGGTATGCAGACATTTTCACAATTTGGATTTGAGGATCTCTATTTGTTAGTAAGAAATTCTACAGGGCTGAGGTGGATACAGATTCATAAGAAGAGACAGAATACATGAAAACCCTAGGTAAAGTTGCTCAATCTAGTTTCTGGAACTAACACAAGGCTACTCTGCACAGTGTGGCATTACTTGGCTGATTTTGGGAGTTTACCAGCTCATTTTCATTTGACCCCCTCCTTGCATGGGATTTACACAAGGTAGAAACAGCAGAAAAACCTCCTTGACCTTCTCATCAGGAAAGAAAGGAAAGGGTTTGAAGGTTAGTTTCTGAAGAAATTTCTTTGTTCTTCATGTTTATCAAGATGGTGATCATATATTGCTATGGTCTTGATGCATATTTCAAGGAGACAAGGGGCTACCATTGAAGCTTTGTTTGTTAGTTTGTTTGTTCTCATATAGTTTAAACTTGTACCTAATTTGATTTTAACAGAGACAGAGAGACAAAGATGGCCAGAAGGAATGGAGAAAAGAAAGAAGACAATGTAGCAGTTGCCATAGACAAGGATAAAACTAGCCAATATGCTCTTAAGTGGACAAGCTCTTACGCTTCTGCATATTAGACAAAAACCATCATCCATCCCCACCCCATGTATACCTCCTTCGCTTATTCATGTCAAAATGATAATAATAATCTGATAATCAGTTCTGGCTTGAATGATAATGATCATTATCAGTCATCGATCATCCAGACCTTGCATGCAATGCATGTACATAGGAATCAAAACATCCTAAAATCCATCACACAATTCAAATGCAATGATTACGGTTTAAGCTAGCAGTTCTGATATCAAAAATCTTTTCAATTCTTATTAGACATTGATTTGGTTGCTCTTAACTAAATATTTGACATGGGAATTATAAGCATCGTACTGATCACCATAACAATTGTCCCTTCGGTTGCAGGTGGAAACCAAGTCTCCATCAACTAAGTCAATGATGAGGTTGCTAGAACATATAGCAAACAAATTGACAGCCAAGCCAAAGAGTTGTTCCTTCCATTCCGTTGCTTCTGCACAAGAAAGGAGGTGATTTCAGCTGCCTGTTTTATTTTCAAATCCCCATTTCATTAGGTTAAACGTTTGGTCAAGTGCTACACGTAATTTAGCAATAGAGATTACTGGGGTTTCTTTTACTTCATTTATCTCATTTTTGATGTTTGATGCAGATAAAATGCACCGAGGTTGCTCAATAGAGGTGTATTGATCTTTTGCAGTACCAGAGAGGTTAACATGCACACTACAAGGCCTCCAAGAAGATATGGAAATCAAGTTCGACAGATTAACTTCTCTGGGGTGAATAGGTATAAAACAATGATGACCATCAATAATTCATAATGGATACAGGTTAATCACAGGATTTAAAGTCTAAATGGATGGAAGTTTCTTTTCATTCTCTTCCAGTAACAATGGCAGGCAGTGCCATGTTCTTATTGAATTATACTCTTTGAACTTAACGCAATTTGATACTTCTCTTTTCAAAGCTTGATAAGAAATCTAATTAGCATTAAATCTATTAGCATCTTTTGGCCATGCTACGAACCTTCTTTTTTTTGCTGTTGTTGTTTTGCTCGTATCACTAGTCCCAGCACTACCGCTTTCCTTCACCAACTAAAGACAAGTCAAAGCAAAGCCATAATATTTCTCACCACAAAAGCTATGCCGTCCATGCTCACTTGGCTGACATTTTGACACAAGCACTGATAACAAGACTGGTTAAAAGCACCAGTAGATCTTTAAGCAGAGACTATTTAAAGATGACGGAAATTTCTGATTAGAGACTATCCTCGTATCAATGAGAGGACAAACCTGATAATCACTGAAACACGTCACCATTCACTAGAAGAGGTGGAATAGCCAGATATGAAACGGTTCCAGGTTCTTACATATCATTTGTAAGCAGCGGAAGGCCAAGCACTGATCGCATGTTTCCTACTTTCCATGACGGCTTAGAAACTGGAATGGTACCTCGGCTTTCAAACCTCTCAGATAATGATTATAGATCCTTTGGGTCATCAAACTCAGGAAATAAATCAATAGATGCGAGATCAAGTATAATTTCTCATCAACCTAAGAAGGAGAGTGGCACATCATGGTCATCTTCACAGAACATGGTAAGGACATGAAGTCCCAGAGAAAGAATGGTTAACAAATGCATAAACACCCACCAACATGCATCAATTTATGTATGATCCTGATTGAAGTATGTTCCCTGGCAATGAAAGGGAAAAGCGTCCCAGTAGATGTCTCCCCATTTTCTTTCAAACCCATCACCTTCTTTATAAGTTTTTTTTAGGGGTGTTATGATTACCATAGAAACATAATCATTCATAACATGTAATCATGGGCGACAATAATAAACGTTAGGGAAAGAAAGACACACTCATGTAGCGTACAATGATTCACATTAGAATAGATAGAAAACAGAAAGATAATGCATGCTTCATTCAAAATTTATAGGATAATATGGAAGCTGAGATGTGGAGGCTCAGACATGAGCTCAAGCAAACAATGGACATGTATAGCTCAGCATGCAAGGAAGCACTAACAGGAAAACAGAAGGCACTTGACATTTCAAATTTCTTTGAGCGGAGTCTAAATTTTGTTAGTTCTTTGGTGAAAAAAAGTTCATCCTTCAGAATGAAATTATCAGTACATTTAAAACTATGTGAGGGGCATGGCATCATTCCATTATTTATTATTCATGCTCTCTTTTCATTTTCTTCAAACAAGCTCCTCGTAAATTAGTATGTTACTCAAACTTGAAAGTCAAAATAAACAAATAGCTCAAAGTATCCAAAAGCACCAATGGACACACTAATAAAGGCATGCCTAAACACATAAAAGTAAAAAATCAAACCTTGAGTTCAAATGCAATTTGATTGAATTCTGATGTAATTTCATTGCAGGCCAGGGAACTTCATCATTGGAAATTGGAAGAAGAACTAAGGTTAGAAGAAGCATGATTAGCAGAGGAAGCAGCATTGCAACTGGTAGCAAAGGAGAAAGCCAAGTTTAAAGCAGCCATTGAGGCAGCTGAAGCAGCTCAAAGGATCGCCGAATTAGAATTACAGAAAAGGCTAAATGCAGAAAAGATAGCTCAAAAGGAATCTGAGGAGAAGAAGAAAGCACTAGAATCCATTTCAAACAGTGATCTTCGGTATCAAAAATACACAATTGAGGAGATTGAAGCAGCAACAAATGAGTTTTCAAACTCACTCAAGATTGGAGAAGGAGGTTAATGGCCTGATTACAGGTGTTATCTGGATCATACACCGGTGGCCATTAAAGTCTTACATCCAGATGCAGCTCAAGGAATGTGTCACAGTTTCAGCGAGAGGCTCTGTCCATCAACCGAAATTAAATAAGTAAATACACCAGAAAACCTCCATATATCCATCAAAACTTTCTGGAATTAAACTAATGAAACTGAATTCAAAATGATGAAACTAACATCCTAGCAGAAGTGATAAACAAAGTCAACATGAGGAATTGAATTGGGGAACTAGTAACTTCTCACTCTTTTCTTTAGAAACCACAAAAGGAGAAACCAAACCTAGTGATTTTTGAAATGTCAAAGAGCTGACTAAAAACTAATCAGATTTATTTAGCCAGTAATGGTCAAGCAAAAAAAAGTCCCGACTATTTTGAGCTAATCAATTGCCTTCCTCCAGCTCGTAAAAGTTGAGCCACATGTATTGGATTTAAGTTTCTCAAACACAAGCTGTTTTTTTCTTTTTTGCTTTAGGAAGAAACTAAACAAAATCCAGTGAAATGGCACTGCCCCTTCTTCTCTTTTCTTTCTTTTATTGTTATTATTTTAACTTTTTTGTTCTATTGAACCATTTGTTCTAAAGATGTATTCTGACAATTTCTATGCAGATTGAAGTATTATCCTGCATAAGGCATCCAAACATGGTTCTCCTCCTTGGAGCATGCCTAAAGTATGGTTGCTTAGTCTATGAGTATATGGCTACCAGAAGCTTGGAAGACAGCCTGTTCCGCCGAGGAAATAGTCACCTCTTTCTTGGCAACTAAGATCCTGGATTGCTGCAGAAATTGGCACTGGCCTTCTTTTCCTCCATCAAACCAAACCAGAACCACTTGTGCACTGTGATCTAAAACCAGGCAACATCTTGCTTGAATGCAACTATGTAAGTAAGATTGGTGATGTTGGCTTGGCCAGGCTTGTCCCTCCATCAGTAGCCTACACAGTTACTCAATATCGCATGACATCAACAGCTGGAACATTCTGTTACTCATTTGGCATCCTGCTTCTACAAATAATAACAGCCAAGCCACCTATGGGTTTAACTCATCATGTTGAGAGGGCAATTGAGACAGGAACTTTTGCAGAGATGCTTGACCCAGATGTTCCAAACTGGCCCATCAAGGAAGCCATGAAATTCACCAAGTTAGCTCTTCGATGTGCAGAACTGAGGCAAAAAGACAGACCAGATCTTGGATCAGTCATGCTACCTGAGCTTAAAAGATTGAGAGAACTTGCTGAAGTAAACATGCCTAACATCATGCTTGGGGAGAGCACAGGAAGTTCACCTAATCACAGCCAATTTTCCACAGTTCAAGTGAGTTTTACACGCTTCCAAGACTTCTTTTTTAACTGAAAAGGAAAAAAATCTGCTTGTGCAAACTTCAATTTTTCTGAAGATGCAATGTTTACTAATTCCATAGCATATCATAGATCCCACAAGTACAACCACTGCAAGCTTTGCCGTTCATTTATTTCTGATCTGTTGTCAGGACGTCATCATTCAAAGCAACCTACAATCTGGATGTGATAGCCCAGGAAGCCACACAAGCACAGCGTCTTATAAAGGGAGAAGATAGAGTGCAAAATGAAAAACACTTCACTGTAGCAAAGATAGATAAATTTGGCACTTGATGTTACCTGAAGCTTGTTTTACATTCTTACGTAGCTCGCAGATATTGGTATGTAGTTGAGTATTCGACCAGGTACAGTGAATCCAACAGCACTCATTCAGATTTCTCCAGTATTTACAAATGAAACTGACAATTTATATCTCAACCATGTCCAATTTCATCTTCAGCCTCTGCAGGGGTAACCATCCTTAGATCAGCAAGATTTGAAAAATATTCTAGAATTTAAGATGACAGGGGACATCTTTTGGACAATTAGTCTAATCATCAGACATGGAATTGCTATCAAGCAGAGTAGACATCTGAAGCAAAAATCATCATCTTTTCCAACAAAATACAAAGTAATAATAGCTCCAGGTTGCATAATGACCACAAACTCTAGGAACCTAAAAGAATTCTACATGAGCATACTTCAATTTTCAGTCAAACCAACCGAGATTCATCAGAGTCACATATGGCCAATTGTCAGTAATTCCAAAAGATATGTTTACTTCTGTGTTGTTTCCTGAGATATATTTTAATGAGCTCTCTGTAAGTCCACTTCCTCTGCCTCTTAAATTCCATAAATGCCTCTGAGCTTGAATGGAAATCCCCTTTCCCGAAAACTTCAAACACAAAAGGATCTGTTGATAACACTGGAGAATTATCCACATGCATCTTGCTGAGAGCAAATTCCAAGTTTCTAACCAATCTTCTATCCAAGTATGCATCAACAATACAACCATAAGTCACAAGATCAGGAGCAACCTTATCATGTTTCATATGTTCAAGGCCAAGATGGAGATCCCACAACAAAGACATTCTTGAAAAAGCCAAAGCTCGTATATTAAATGTAGTAAGATCAGGATGAAATCCTGCTTCCAACATCTTCAGAAATTCCCTCTGCAAAGTTTTCATCTTAAAATTAGCAGAATAAGATAGAAGAAGAAGGTTCCAAATAAGGTTTCCCAGATTTTTCCTACCAAGACCTACATCCCTTAAGAACTCGCTTAGCCCGTAAAATTTTCTTTCCTTTATATACGCAAATGACATTGCTCTGATTCCTTCTCTTTCTATGAGGAGTCTAGACCTTTTAAGGCGATCATAAGCAGCTTCCATCTCTGCCAAAGAACCGTGAAGACTATAATAAACAACAAAAGCATTGCCAGTGGCAGAGTCTACCCAAAAACCTTTGGAGACCATCTTCTTCAACGTATCCTCCATCAACTCAAGTTGACCACCCTTTCCAAAGCAAGAGATGGCCAGTGAGTAAACCTGAGGTAAAAAGTCAAAAGTTCTCAAAGAACTCAACTGATCAAGAATTTTGATTACTTCATCAAAAAGTCCACTCTTTGCATAAATGTCAATTAAATCCGAAATTACTTGAACACTAGGCACAAAAGAACTATACAACATTTCCTCCCATATCGCCTGAGCTTGAGATAAAAGCCCACTATCAGCATAACAAAGCATCATAGCTGAAAGGGTACGGTTGTCTGGTAAAAACCCTTCACATTTCAACTCTAGTAAAAGCTCCTCAGCTAGATGAGGCCTTTTATGCTTACACAATGTCTGTATTAATGATGCACAATCGGCACAAGTTTCCTTTCCAAAAACACCCTGATCCCTCTTCCATTGCCGTATCATCTGCACGAAGCAACAATAAAACCACATATTTATATATATACGCTCAAAAAAATTCAAATTCCCTGGACACAAGCCTTCAAACTAAAACCATTTAACAAAAAGTTAAGATCTTTTCAAGAAACTCAAAGAATTAAATTCTAGCACGAAGTACCATAAACTAACACCATAACTCTAACTCATACAAACTAATCAAATCCCACTAATATTAATCCAAAACCAAAAGTGTGATTCCATTTTTGTTTCCTTGTTTTATGTTCTCATGCAAATAAAGTCCATGCCTTCAAAAGGGAAAGAAAGAAAGCACAAAAAGAAAAGCTAAAAAGTTAACTACAATTTGATCAAAGAAGGATCAGTCCCATATGAAATTCTAATCAAAAGATTGAATTTTGCATCGGTTAATCCATACACAACCATGAACACAAAAGGATTTGAGGGAATAATCGTACCTTTTGAGCCAAAGCTCTCTTTTTTGGGTCTCTTTTGATGGAAAAAACAGCAAAACGCTTCGGTTTATAAGACCCAATAACGTTAGCATAACATGTAGTTGCTGCTATTACTGTTTTTGTTTCCATTTTTTACACTTCTTTGAATAATCCTCGAAACACAGAGACACAGACTACCGCTGGTTTCAGATAGACAACTGTTGGTCTTGTTTTCTGCAAATTTTCCCGTTATCTTTGCCCTATTTTTAGAGAAAGTTATATTTTAGTCCCTGTGTTTTGAATTAAAATATAATTTAGTACTTTCTATTTAAGAATCAATAATGATTTCCTTGACTTTTGTAGCAATTTGTCTTTAAAAAAAATCGATTGGTAACTGTCTAAGAACATAAATTGATTTCACTTTCATTTGAACCAAGACAGGAATCCATGTTAGGATCTCATGCAGTGACATTAAGAGCAAGAGATTCTTCTGGTCCACTTCTCCTGCCTGCAGCTGCTCCTTGCGTACGAAAACCAAGTTTTATTATAGCAAGCACATTTTTTTCTTTTCAACATCTTGACGTGTGGATATTCCTAGGAGCCATTCCTTCACAGCAGCAAGCAAATGGTTTGCTGTGAAGAACTGTAGAGTGAGGAGGGAGTAGAGGTTAATAATCAAAGCTGCTGATAAAAAAGTTGACAGAAAGAGCAATTGCAGAAGTTCATTCCGGCGTAAGAAAACAATTTTAGCGGTGAGTCAATTTTCAGAAAATGATATCTCATCCCATCTGGCGACAAACATCCTGCAACTTAATTGATGTAGAGTGGATTTATAGAATATCTCATCCCATTAATTTGGTGACAAACAAATTAGGCATGATGTTTAAGAACAAGATCCATGTCTAGAGATTGCATCTGGGATTGTTTTGCTCCACACACGCTTTCATTATTTCTACTTATTGGGCTAAAACTATAAATATTGTTATGGGAGGCAAAAAAAAAAAGATAGATCATGAAGTGCAGAAGAGTCATGAAGTCATAACAAGAACTTCCAATGAAATACAACAAAGAAGACTGGAGAGAAGGATTGGAGTTGGAGAGGGGCGGAGAGAGGAGAGGTCACTATTTTAGGGTTTTAGGTTTATTGTGTTAGCTGTAAGAGCTCAAACTAGAGATAGCTACGAGAAAGCAGAGAATTTAGACCAGAGAGGCAGAGATGCTGGTGGAGGAGATAGATAGAGTAGAGGAAGTGTTTGGGCACGCTGTAAAAATTTAAATTTTGTTTGATTAAAATTAATTTTATTTTAGATTGTTTTGATGTGTATATATTAAAAATAAGTTTTTAAAAAAATATTATTTTGATGTATTTTTTAATAAAAAATATTTTAAATCGTAATCGATACCACACTTTTAAACACCACCTTAAAATGAGACAGTTATAAAGTTACACTAATCTAAAATTCGAGAAAAATATATACATGCCTGTTTTTATTTTGTAACATGTTTATTTTTAAGGTTGGACTAATCTTATTAGGTCCGGTTTTGTCAATTTTAGGTTTTTAAACCAAAACAAAACCTAGCTAATTTTATTTTCGAGTTTTTTAATGGTTTAATCAATTTTCTCTCTTTGTTGGTTTTGTTAGCTCATTTTTTCTTCTGTTTTTTTGTTTATTCAATTGTTTGGTTTTTTATCACATCCCTGGGACTACATCAATCAAGAAGGATTGAATTGCTAAAAGGGAGGAGAATTTATTGTTTCTTGCTTCAATTTCATTTAAATATATTTTTAACAAATTCAATGCCAAAAAATATTAAATACAAATAAAAATATTGATATAGATTTTTTATTAATAGATTGCGATTAACTTTATTGACAAAATTAATTTTTACCAACAATGAAATATTCTATTGATAAATTGCAAAATTCTCATAGTGATTCTTCTTTATAGCATTTGGCTCTTGCTAGATTAACTTAGTGAAAAACTTATGAAGTGATATCTAACAATGTTATTAAAAGCAAACCTGAAACCTAATCTAATATAGGTTTTAAATTAAACTAAATATAAATTGACTTAATTAAATTTAGTTAATCAATCAAGGCTTAATTTGAATTAAAAAAAATAATGTAGATTTAAATTTTAAAAAATTATTGTAATAAGATCATTTTAAATCGACTTAGATTAACTCACTTAACATGGTCTAATAACTTAACATGGTCTAATAACTTTGTCACCAACACATCACAACCCAATGAAACTTAAATTTAGAGACATCCCAATCTATCAAAGAAACTGTTGCAAATCATCAACAGTCGTAAGAGGGACTAAAAAAAGTTGGAGGAGCAGGTGGAATATCCAAATTATACAGATAAAAAATCAATTACACAATCCATTAAACCAGGGGGAAAAAAAACTATTTTTATTAAATAAAATGAGTGATAATGTAAAGAAATCTTTTATTCCAAATTCAATAGAATTTAAGCTCAAATTAAAATCAAACAACAGGAGCCTCTCATGTTGAATTTATAGAGCAACAGGAACTGTCAACACGTACGTACGGGTGCATACACCAATGGTATAAACACCATATTCGTCAACGCAAGCTTGAGCACAAGCCAGCTTTGTGCACTTCAAAATTTTAATACGAGCAACCACCCTAGCAAGGTCACCCACTGATCTAGTCCTTCAACTGCTCCTAATAATAATCATCCATTGAAATAAAATATAGAGTTAGGAGAACATAATATGTTCTCCTAACTCTATATTTTAATGGGGAGAGAAAATTACCATATGAGAAGACCAAGACAAGCATGGAGAAGACTGTGAGTAAGCAAGAAATGTCTACTGTATTTGTGACTCTCGCTTTTATAATTGTTGGTGGGCCGGATGGTTCATGTTCATACGAGGAACCGATCCATTTTTTCTGTCTTTGAGTTAATTCATTACAAACAACTGAGAAAAACTTCACATACACAAGATTAGACTTGTTAAGAGTATCAGAAAGTTTGCTAAGTTGGTCTAATGAGTCCTGGATTTGTCTTTTTGACTGTATATCTCTTATGTTTTGTTGTTGTCTTCCTTCTCTCGTTGTTTTTATTTTCTCTTTGTACGTATATGTTCGTGTAACTTTTAATTCTAGCTTGTCAAACCCTTGCAGGTATTAAAACTATCTTATTTGTTATATATTCTATTTATTATTAAAAAAAAAGGAAAATACATGAGCCATGTAAGGAAATAATGGATTTGAATCTTGTCAGTTATGTTGGAGTTGAATATTATTGCAATTTATTTTTTGAATTTCATCGTTGATTCTGAATTTAATAATTTAGATTAGATAAAAAAGCATGTTCATAAGCAAACATGATCTAAATCATGATTATTCAATTTAAAATCAATTATGCTATCTTTAAAAAATATATATGAAAAAAATCTTACCTCTTAATTAATACTAGATTTGGTGGAAAAAAATCTTACTCTCTCCTCTCTTTCTATAGAATTAATTAGTACCTTAATTTGTCATGATTTCTATTAATTAATGTAAAGAGTTATAATTTCCTTGGTTAATTTTTCTTTCTATCTAAGTGACTGGAAAAACGAAACGATGATTGTCAATGATTCAGTAAAATTATATTTTGTTTCTTAAAAGACGTTTCGGCCAATTAAGGCCTTTTGTTCCGATCTTGGTGGAGGAAGTTTTTGTGCCCATTAATTTCTTGGCTCATATATGAGGTCTCACGAGCTGATAATGGAGGTGCTTGTTGCTTCTTATGGTAGAATTCATCATTTGGCTTCTTTTAATATAGTTGTTAATTAAATTAACCATGAGTCATTGGGTTAATCTATAAATTCTTTTTCTTTCATTTTTTTTATTAAATAATAAATCCCAATAATCTGAGTCCATCAAAAATATATTTAAAAAATAATAATAATACATAGTGATCTATTTAGTTGTCCTAACCACTATTCCTTTGGACGTGGCTAACATTAATAATTATCAAATTTATCATTATAAAAAAGGAGTAAAGTATTATTAAGAAATTAATAACTAGTCTCTCTTGTATGAAAAATCCATGTTTAATTCCTAAGTTTTTTCATACACATTTATATACCATATATGATCTCTCCATCAATCATCCATTATCGTCTTACTGAGGTAATGAATTATAATCACTTTAGGGATTTTCTTAAAAAGATAATTCATATGCTATTAATAAGTTGACGTACGGTCAAAATCAGTCAAGAGATTAACATATAATAAATCCAAGTGTTGCATGAGAGCTTTATTTCCCAACTCTTTCAGCATGAGACACACTACAGAATTGCAGAATTAACGAAGCTTATTTTATCACATTATGAAAAACTTAAACACCATAACCAATATTTTAGCTGCCCAGAAAAGAAAAACGATGGAAGAATGATGTATTTGAAGGATTATGTGACCAATTGTCTTATATATATATATATATATATATATATATATATATATATATATATATATATATATATATATTGAAGGCATAATTGGCTCTAGTATACTTGATCAGTTGTAGTTTTCTCTTAAAAAATTGGAATCAATTTCTGTCTTGTTGGATTACCATCTGTATGAGGGGTCATATATATAAGCGAAAATTCATCTTCAAATATTTCACGATAAAAAAATATATATTTGGAGTTGGACAAACAAGAATTCACGAACATCCACCCGAATGATAATTAATACTATAACAATTTAGAAGTCAAGCACACAAATAGAGCATACAGTAGTACCCTTTATGATTATTATTATTATTATTCACACTGAAAATGTTATAAAGGTGCATTTCACATCCTTATTTCTTTTCTATGGTTCACAATAATAATAAAAAAAATATTTAGAGTGCTGGAAAAGTTGTGGTTAAATTGTGACTGTATATAGTGTATGCGTGTATGTAAAAATATTGTTTATCAAAAATTTAATTGTTTTTTTTAAATTAATTTTTAAATATTTTAGATTATTTTGTTATGCTGATATCAAAAATAAATTTAAAAAATAAAAAATATTAATTTAATACATTTTTTAATAAAAAGTATTTTTAAAAAAAATCATTATTATAATATCAAAACACACACTAAGAATATAAAAGAAATATACATAAAGAGAATAGAAAAAATAAAAAAATATTTTTGTAATAATCATTATTTACGGATCAAATATGATTTTCTCTCTTGTTTTTGTGAATATCTCTTTCTTATACGGTGGTAATTAAATTAATATCCAGTGATTATTACGTACAATGTGAGTAATATCATAAAGATTTTTCGTGCATCAACTTAGTATCTATAAACAAGCAATAGAGTAGCTAATGAATTTATTGCTCATTAATTAACATAATTGTTTTCTTGTTCTTTGTAATTTATTAATGAGAAGATCAATAAATGGTTGGATTCTTTTGTTTCGGTTACAAAAATACATGCATGGTGTAATGAGATGATCAAATTCATGGTGACATTTTCAATTTTCAATTTCCACACATTTAATACATAAATGATATATTAATTTGAAGGAACTAATCATATATCTTATTACTTTTATATATATTAAATTATATGTCTTATATATATCTATATATAATTAACAATTCTTGCTTTTTAGAGAATATATACATAGTTTAATTGATAAATCATTTATTAATCTCATATATAATTATTATTGATTAAATCTTCTTCACATGAAGGGTGAGAAATTAAGGGATTAAGGGGGCGGGAACTCCTTTGTCTGCAAGTGTAAAAATTGACAGACCTTCCATTAAATGAAGAATCAAAGTGCTATTTATTTGATAATTTAACTGTTTGCAATTAAAGAGATGAAATGGGTTGTTTCTATCTATTTTGAGTAACTAAGCTTTTCTTAAAGGTAATGTCTTGAACTCCATTAATTAACAACAGTGTATATATATATATATATATATATATATATATATATATATATATATATAGATCTCAACTCTATATTTAGCGATGTTTATCATGTGATTCGGAAAGCTAGCTAGAGAACTAGCAATCCTTCAAACAGTTTTCCCTCTGTAAGAAGGAAGATAAGACCCATAGGTATGTTTGGGGAAATATTGGAAGGTGTATATATATATAGATCTCAACGCCCTTAGAAGAATAACTCTGCCTTATTTATATAAGAATCGAACATGAGTTGCTCGAGATGAGCAAATATTCAAAAGTTCTTACCACTTAATCCAGCTATATATGGCTCAGGAAGGTGGTGTTATACCTGGCTCCTTGAGTTTTCAAATTTCGAAGAATGAAAATAGTATTTAAAATATGTTATTATTTTGAATATATCAAATCTATATATTTTTCTTGATACTTTATACTATGAGGTACTTTTTCATGATATATGTCTATAATTTTACTATATAACAAAGTAGTAGTGAACGCCATGACCCAGTGAGTATTTTTCTTCCAAATTTCTTAGAACTTGAAACCGATGAAAGCGTCAAAAGCAAAAAAGCAATTTGTATTATAATTGTAAGACTAGGGCTAGACTGTCAGGGAAACTCATGGTCCTGAACAGTTTGGATTGAAGAAAAAAAATCAGTTGGCCAGTAAAAAACACGGGTTGAGTTGATGACTCATTCAACTCGATCGAACCGTGTTTAACCTATGAACAATTTTTTCCTTTGAAATATTTTTCTCAAAACAAGGGTGTTTGATCCTTTTAAAACAGTTTTTTTGGATGGATTCATGTTTATCTTTCCGGCTTAAGGTTTGTTTAGGATGATGGTAATGGTTGTGGTTCAAAGTACCTTTCGCTTAAAAATACATTACAATAATTTTTTTATTTTTTTAAAAATTATTTTTAAGATCAACATATTAAAACAATCTGAAAATATAAAAAAAAATAATTTTTAACAAAAAAATTTAAAATTTTAAAAATTATTATTTTAACCATATTTTTGAACACAGCCTCGAACCCGACCCGAAGCTATGTTCTGGTCCACCACCGAGTGAGGTCGCGCACTCGAATTGAAGAACCTAAGTTAATGATTGGCTAAGAAAAAGGAGAGCGCCTTTTCATCACTTTGATCCTCCGAAGCCCCACAGGAATGCCTTTTTCTATGAAAGAGTCACATCACAAATTAAATAATTGAATCATGAAACTATAGTTCATACGATCGATGTTACATGGCCACATGCTATATTAATTATTCATTATTAATATTGGGCCATATTTGTTATTAAGGAAAACCATGTGGTAAACAACTTTTTAATTGCTTTATGCATTTGTGCATATGCTAACAAACTATAGTGTAAAATAATATACATTAGCCGCTCTTTGAATAGGGACTCTACGTTATTGTTTTTTTCTTTTTTCTTAAAAAACTTGGATTTACTTACCTAATTTTCATACTAATATACATTAGCCAACACAAAATCATTACCAAAAAGCAAATTCCACTCTCTATTTGGAATATAGATAGAAAACATTATTATTAAACTTTATTTGCGAGTTTAATTTTAATAATATATCAATCAGATAAATAATATAAATAAAAGTTAACTTGATAAAACATGATTAACTTATTAAGTTAACCCATGACTTGATCAAAATTTGATTTTATTTTTTTAAAATAATATTATTTTAATTTTTTTAAAATAATATTAAAATAATATATTTTAGATTCTTCAGGGTTAATTCAGGTTAACCGAATATTTTATTTATAAATGTACTGATTTGATATGAATATTTTATTTAGAACACAGATAAAAAATAATTTAACTTGATATATAAAAAATTGATATAATAATGACATTGAATGGGAAAAGAAAGGTTGTATAGTTTTTTTTATTAACAATTGTGGGGCCGTGCACTTTATGTTTAAACTTTAAAGCACAATTTTCTTCTCGAAATTGCTCGGTGTAGACAGCATGGCCGGCAAGAAATACAGTGGAAACTGTGCTTTCTCTTTCGGTGTTGTCTCCTCATCATTCAAAAAGCATCCCCTGTTTTCTTCTATTAAATTTCTTGCAAAGGTGGAATGATCTTTCTCGAGATATATTTCACTTTCAGGGATTTTATTTATGAGCTTTATTTACTAACAATTAAGTTGTTTTCACTTTCTTTTCACTTACCAATAAAAGAAAAATAAAGTCTCTTCACCTCTCTTCTTTCCATTTAGATTGATTGTTAAACCAGATTTACTATGGTTTTTAAAAAATTCAAAATGAAACTTGATCGGATTAAATTTGAGTGGTTCATCAGATTAATTTGATCAAAATCTGATTTGATTTTTTAAAAATTCAAAAATAAATTTTAATTTTTTTTATAAAAAAATTTCAAACGACATTGTTTAAATTTACCTAGGTCAACTTACCTAACCCATAAATCAAGTCATGAATAGTGCTGAATTTAATAACCTTAGTTTTAATATGAATGATTGATTGAAAGATTCAGTCTCAATGTTTGGGTAGCATTTCGTTACTATTTTAAAAAAAAATAAAGATTAATGGGTAGTATTTAGTTACTATCTTATAATAAAATAAATAAAGATTGATGGATAGCATTTCATTATTATCTCGTAATAGAATAAACAAAGATGGTAAAAATACGAGGACTTGTTTTCTTATGAAAATAAAAAAATTTATTTCAAATTATTTTCATAAATATTTATTTTATATTTATATTTTCATCTTTTCAATCAAATGTATTGATATCCTCACTTATTTTCTTTGTTTTGACATGCTAATCAAACACAAACCCAAATACATTAAAAAAAATAAAAATTAAATCCAAATGAGGCTTCTTAATTCATCTCCTGTTATATAATGGTTTATTTGTCACCATCACATGTATCACTGTTCTTGTCGATGTTGAAAAATTGCCGAATGCTACAAAACAAGTAGAATTCAAAAGAAGAAAATCACAGAGAAATTAGGGTAAAGTTTGAAAAGATTTCAGTCTTAAGAATCACAAATCAGGTGTCCTGTCGAAGGTAATACTGAGTCATGAAATTACTGACATTTGGAGTTTTGTGAGTTAGGTCAAGACAAAGTCAATGCAAGTCCATGCTGCCCTTCATTTTATATTGAAATTAACAAGCCTAAAATGCTCAGAAATTGTACTCAAAGCTACTTTCATAGTTTACCACTTTCGTTATAGCTAGACTATACTAATTATGAAAATCTTCACTTAATTATCCGTATTTTTTTTTACCAATGCAACGTATGCATTCAAGATTTTGTGTATTTAATAATGTGATGAGGTGAATTTTTTAATTAAAATAATATTTTTAAATTTTTTTTATTTTTTATGTTAACATATCAAAACAATCAAAAAATACCTAAAACATATCAATTTAATTTTTTTAGATTTAAAACAATATGAAACACATTTTACAAAACCAGAAGTTAATGCATTATCAAATAAGCAGTTCAACTTTAAAAGAATATAATTTTTTTTTTTGAAAAATAAATAAAAGAAAGTTTTTATTTTTAAATCTTAAGTATGAGTCCAACCCTTGTTATTTTTATATATATTAAATTTATATTTTCTTGATTATATTCACAAAGATTTTTAAATTTTGACTTAAAGAATAAATATCTCTTTAAACATGCATATATAACTAATTTATCAATAATTGGATTCTGTATTGGTGGAATATATATGTTTTTATATATGATGAATAATAATGATGATTAATTAAGTAAAATAGAAAATAAAATGATGGATTAAGAAGGATTACAGTAAAATGAAAAATATTTGAGGAAACATTAGAGAATAAAAAAAGATAGGAGGACCTAAAAGCAATAATCACTAAATAATAATAAGTTGTTTAAGTACAAACAAATTATTATAATTAATTAATTAATCAAAATAATTATTAGTACAAACTGTTTATATTCCCCTCTCCACTGAAAGCACAGGCATTGAAGCCCCCCTTCTCTCTTCAAGGTAAGCAGAGAGCTCTCTTTCTCTCTCTAAAAAAATCTTCCCCCATAAATCTAGCTTCATCGAATTTCTCTCTTTTGCTCTTCACTACTCTAAATTTAGCAGTGGTGTCTCTCTCTTTTTCTCTATCTAAAAACTCTTGAGTTGTTGTAATTAATATCTCTCCATTTAAGTCTCTCTTCCATGACATATATACCTGGAAACACTCCAAACCCTTTTTTTCTCTTTACAAGAGGAAACCCTTGTCTTGAATTTTGAAGAATTCAAGATTTGAGAGTTGCCCATGTCTCAGTTTGGTCTGAAAATGGAGACAAAGAGGCCAAGAATCACTCTTTCTTTGTTTACAACCTTAACTGAGACCTTTTCAATGGCTAACAAATCACCTAGGAATTTTAAGAATGGTGGTAGTGCTGTTGGGTTGGGAATTGTTGCTGCAATGGATGAGTCTGATAAAGTCTCTGACTTTGCTTTGTCACCAAGATCCAGTCCTGTCCCTGTTGTTTCATTGAAGAAACCTGCTTCATGTTTCAAAGAAGGAGGCATTGGGGTGTGGAATTTTGATAAAGGTGGTGTTGTTGTTGATGAGAATGATGAGAGTTATACTTGTGTGATTTCTCATGTTGGGAATAATGTTATTAAGAAGAGTGTTTATTATGATGATAAGGTTTGTGTTGATTCAGTGAGTTGGTTTGATGTTGGTTCTGGACTGCTTTATGCTGCTTCACCACCTGTGATGATGCCCAATGATGTTGCTGCTGCTGAAAGGAGGGAGTTTTGGAGCAAGGATTTCTTGAGTTCTTGCCATCTCTGCAAGAAGCTGCTTGAGGGGCTGGACATTTTCATGTACAGGTACATAAAGGATTGCTTTCTTTTTAATTTTAGTGGTTTAATTGTTTGGAATTGTGTGAATTCTGATTGACTGATGTTTTTCTTTTTTGAGCATGGATTGTTGCTTGGCCTTGAATTGATATGAAATTTTTTGTTTGGAAAGTGCAAATTGTTGATTGGAAATAGATTAATAGATGTCGATGGCTTAACCGTCAATGGATTAGTTGGCAAATCTGTGTTTGGAAAAAATATTGCTTACTCTTGCTGTTTCTGTCATGGCTGCATTGTTATTCAAGTAGATTACCAGTTTTGACTTAAAACTTCCACTTAAAAGATGTTTATTTTGGATTACTTTGTCATGGAAAATGTGGACATGACACGGGATAGCATATGTCACCATACAATCGATCGGGTCTTCTGTTAAGTTCCATTTATGTAGAACATATTTATGTTCGGATTTCTTTGTTCTGAAAAACACGTGGACTAGAAATGGGTAATATGATCGTAATATCGATCAAAGATGCCGTACAAATAGAGCATTAATTGATCTCGTTATCTCTTTTGAGTACTTGATGTTATAAAAGTTAACTGGTTTAAACAAGTTCAATTGTAGCTGCTTCGTTGTGGGTTTTAATAGCAGTTAATTCTATCTTTTTATGTTTAATATCAGGCCATTCAAAATTAGCGATTTGAGCCTATGTACTTTATCTCAAAGAATTTGATTCAAGATGGTGTATCCAGCATCTTATTTGGGGTTCCATTGTTGTCCTGAATCTCATATGTTTTAGGCTGCATACATGAATTCTGAAAGAATTGTTCATAAGTGATGCTCTTTTCAATTCGTGCATGAATTTGGACTCGCTGACTGTTTGGAATAGAACTTTGCAACCTCATTTTGTATTTCATTTTATTCATACAAAAATGTTGAAATAGAACACTGCAATTCGATGAGTGCAAATGATAAAATAAAGCAATGTTTTAGTTGTTTTTATCTTATTAAGCTGCCTCTAAATGATTATATACACCACAATTCAGTATGAAATGGGTATACAGCAAGTTGGATGCACTTTTCTATTTTAGTTAAGGAGACCATTCCATAGAAATAGGACCATCTAATTCCCGAGCAGAAGAATGATGGTGCAACTTGGTGAAAATTAGAACAGTCAATTACAGTTTGTGCTGGCTAAGAAACCTTTGTGCTGCCAGCTTGGTGACCAAATGAAGCATTGATGCCTTGTCAACTATATACATGGGTTTTTCTTTTCAAATTAAAAAAATCACTGCAAAAGCACCTTGATGGCTCTTTATCCCTACGTTGCGGGACTTGAAATTGTGTAATAGAGTCATGTCATGGGATTGTTTACAATGAACTGTGTTTGGTTGCAGAAGTTTGGTGCTAAAGGGCTATAGCAATTGAACTGTGTTTGAAAGTCTGGTTCTATTGCTATAACCCTTTAGCACCTCAGAATGCATTAAATGCTATAATTCGAACAAATTATAAAAGAAAGACAAGTGCTATACAGCCTTAAAAAGATTTGAGGTTGGACTATAATTTGCGGGGGTTTGGATGAAAAATTGTAGCTGGTAAAATGTCATTTTGTTATTCCATTCCTGAAAATAAGTAACAAGTTCTCACTTTGTTTGAGCATTGTGCTGCAGTAGAAACACCTAATAATTGACATTTGCTTCTGCATGTGTTTCCTGATTCTTTTAGGAAGGCTTTATTAGAATATTTTTTTTAACTTGAGCCTTGAGAACTTTCGGTTCTCATTCTCTTATCTCATATCACACACTCCTTTTGCACTACTAAAACAGAAATGGGTCCTTGTTTGCAGGGGTGAAAATGCATTTTGCAGTCCAGAGTGCCGCGATAAACATATCAGAATTGAAGATTTCAAGGAGAAGTCTGGGTCTGAAGCTCGGAACAAACAAGAGTGCTCTGTAACGCCCTGCTCCTCTCCTCTGTTATTTTTTGCTGGAGTAGCTGCAGCATAGAGTATTTTACAAAACACCAGTATTCAGTAAATAAAAGGAAACTAAAGAATATGAAGGATATCCTACAAATAAATTGCCATTGACGGTATGGAGAGACAGTAGACCGGAGTTTTTAATAGGGTTAAAGCAGGTGGTCTCCATACCCTAGATTGCAAGAAAGATTCTTCTGGGATGGGATTATTTCAGAAAGAATTTACAAGTTTTTCTGAATCCAACTTGGGTATCATATATAGACTTGAGTTTTTCAATTTTATTATTATTGCCCCATGGTCCACGGGTGCAAGGCAATTTAGTTGAATAGTTGCTCTGAACTGAGTGTGTACAAATTCTTCAAGCATTATTCAATAGAAATTATTTTGAGATTTTGATATGATTTATATATATTTTTTTCACTATATTGATATTTGTTTGGGTTTGTTTTCATTATTTAAGGTCTATAAGATCTTGACCAAATTAAATTATTAGGTTGAGTAAAATGATTGAGATTTGTTACCTTGATGAATTTGCACTGAATCTCTAGCTTATGCCTACTAGTCTTTTTATCATACAAAAGTTCCCAAACTTTTGGCATGTAAGGCCTTACCTATTGGCTGCCAATTGTACCGTTGGCCCACCTTGATCCTCTTTTAGGGACATGAAGAAGGATTAAGCACTGAAAGCAGAAAGGGGGGGATGACCTACCAACTCATCATCTAAAACATACTCGGCCCTAATGGAGTATTTGGTTAATGCATGCTCTTTGTGTTGTATGTCTCCAACTCTTGATATAAAATGGTGTCCAGTTTGTTGACAATGACAGAGAGAAAGGCCATTCTCTCTTCATTACCTCCTTGCATTTGTTTTTCTTAACCTTCACAACGTCTATGACTATACTCTTTACTCCCACAAAGCCATAAGTTTGCGTTTGATTAATGTGCAAGGATAGAAGAGAAACGTCGAAGACGGATCTTCATAAAATTTATCTGAGATAAAAGGTACTTTGGAGTGAATTTTTATCTTTTCAAAACAAACACGGAAGAATATAGAGATGTATCTTCATCATCTCTGTTTTTTATGTGGAGATAGTAATCAAATGCTACAAAAATAAATAGTTGCTGAGCTGACACATACTAACCCCAACAACAAAATAATTTAGTATTTGCTAAGTAGTCTTCACTATCTTTTTAGCTTTACCCTTATAATGGCAAAGAAAACCTCCAACCATGTAATGGCCAGAAAACCACGAAGGATTGTCTCTGAAGTGATTCATCCTGACTCAAATTCCTCGCCATTCACAAAACCAAATGCTTTCAAGAATAGGAGTAAAGGTGGCACAGTGACGATGGATGTCAAACACAGCAAGCTAGTGTCAAGGACATGAGATCTTCAAGCACGCTACCAGTTCCGTATATCAAAGCAATGAGAATGCGTTTTGCATGACTATGGCCGCCTGCCTATAATTGTGATTTTGGCTCAACAAAACTACAGAATTGTTGCTGATGAACTGGAAGGTTATTATGAGCTTCATCAAACCTAAGAATTGATTGAGTTAAACGGTTCGAACACAATCTCAGTGTAGAAAATAAGGTTTTTCCAATATATTATTGGAAGATACTTATTGAGATTTTGGTTTTGCTTGTTCGCCAGCTTTACTAGTGGAGTCTACAGATTTTCAAGTGCTGCTCTGTTTCCAATAAATTGCTTATTTTACAATCTAATGTTGCGCATGCTTCGGTGTTAAGTATAAACATAGATTTCTTTTAATCAAAGTTGTGTGTACCTTCTTAGATTCTATTTGGCAACGTGGCTGCTGTCCGTTTGTTAAAATTTTGATTTTTTTAATTAATTTTTTTGTTTTTTTTAATTGTTTTGATGTGTTTATGTCTGAAATAAAATTTAAAAAATAAAAAAAATATTATTTTAATATATTTTTAAATAAAAAATATTATACTAAACATAAAAAACTGCAGTTTAAAATGTAATCGGCCACGTAGACAAATGGGACTTGGTCATCAGGATTTAAACCTCGTACTAAAACCACTCTGTTGTGGAGCCAGTATAGGCGAAGGAAGACAAGGCCGAGAAATACGGCGATGGGGTTTGGGGAATGAGGAGGGTTTCAGGAAGGTCGGTGGTGGAGTGGAGGGAGAAGAAGGATGAGAGGAATGTGACGGGGAAGAAGGAAGAGGAGGGTTTTGGGGCTGTGAAGAACTTTTGCCATAAAACTTGACTGCCTCAACTAAAACATAGGCCTGCTTATTATCCAAGGAAGAATGCAGGTCGTACATATTTTTCCAGAGAAAGCACACCATTGAAAGGGAACTTCTGGAGCTTCATGTGGTCTCAGAGCTCTAAAACTCATCAGGATCCTGATAGAAAGAGAGGGCTGACAACAGAGCATCTTACAGTGGAGAGTGGAACGTAGAACAACCTTAATTCGACCTCTGCAAAAACACTCCAATGGACTTATTCCTTACCGTCAAGATTACCATCACACACATGTAATCTCTTTGTCTTCAAGAAGAATAACAGAAGTTCAGGATGCAACCTTTACAGTTAATTCAACCTGCTCAGGCTTCAAAGGCAGGATCATTGGCAAGGCACCTTCCGATGCGATAGCTTGCACATCTGAATCAAAAGGCTGTGCACCAACCCACTCAGGAACTATATATTTACCCAATCCCAGAGTCCTTGTCAGGACTTTAAATGATTCTAACCTGATACTCACTGCTAAATATATGAGGCCATTACTAACAAGAATCACACTCTTGAATCCATTCCTGCAAGCAGTTTCACATGTATATGAGTTCAATGTTGTTGATAAGAGGAGAGTCTTAGACGATCATGAACTGATCATAGGGCCTTAACTAGAAGCCCAACCTGATGCTTCCATGAATCTTCAATGTCATACAACAAACCTTTGTATACTATGCAATTCGAATCAAAATTCAGGGCTGTGATTAAGATATCGACAGCAAATTTTAGGCTAAGAATAATCACTTGTGAAAATAATACTAGCCAGTTCATGCAAGATTTCTCAGAGTATGGCTCTTCCAAAATATTGGGTTGGAGCAAAATTGTTGAAAGGTGACATTTTCTCAATATTTCTTTTGTATAGTGTGCTTTAAAGGTTTCTAGGATCCATTCAACTCAAGAAGAAAAAGAAAAAGAAAAGAAATGTGGGATTTCGATTCGTCTGGTCAACAAAGACTAGATCTTCCTCTGTTGCTTTCTTAATAAAGTAAGATACTGGAGGAAAGCAAATCGTATGGTCTGTACTCTACAAGAAGAGTCAACCTCCATGGTTTAGCTTCCTTCAATTCCCACTTTCAAGATTCATGATGACTGCCATTTTCCTAGAATCATTTGCATTATTTGATACTCATGAACCATTTGGAAATAAGATATTGGAGAAAATTAAACCATATGGTCTCCACAAATGCTTTAGTTTTCTCCAATTCTCACATCCAAGATCCATGCTTTGACCATATGGGAAACTAGCTAAAGAAGGATAGGTTCTATTTTCGACTTCAACTCCTCTATACAAGAGCCAATGAAGGTAAGATATTGGAGGAAACTAAATCACATGGTTTGCACTCAAAAGATGAGGCAACTTATAGGGTTTACTTCCCTCCAATTCTTACATTCAAGATCCATGCCAGTCGCCACCCTTCTTCTCAATCTTTTCTTTGGTTAATGCTCACCATGAACCGTTGAAAGTAAGATATTGGAGGAAACTAAACCATATATAAGACTTTGACAACGCATTAGCAGACTAATGCTTTAGTTTCCTCCAACTCTTTCTTCCAAGATCCATGCTTTAATTACCCCGTGGAAAACCTGAGTGAAGGTTTTAGTTTTGGTTGTGAAGATGAATGACTTTTTTGCAAATAGCATGGAGACACGGTTTGTTCCTATTTATAGACCTAGACCTGAAGAAATTGTAGTCAAATTTCTGCTCTAGCATATTATGTGCATTCTTAACTTTTCTCATGCACTTCCCGTGATAGCCTGACATTGATGAAGTCAGAGTAGTTGCATGGATTGCTAATTAAGGGATGAAAAATTACGATAATCACAATGTAGGATCAAAATGAAATGAAAACAAAATACTGGCTCACTTTACATTTTCTATCCCGTTAATTCTCATATCTTCCGAGCAGTGTTGTTAAAATTAGCTCGATGAATTAGGTCAACCAGGTGATTTGTTAATTCAGAATTTCATTTAATCTAAGTTTTAAATTAAATTATATATGAATTGACTTGATCGACTTAATCAAGTTAACTTAATTTACTTTAAAAAAAAATTGATATTTTTATTTTTTTTAATAAATTATTCACCCAATACCTGACATGTTTAATAACTTTGCTCACAAGTCTCAAGAGTAAATTTTAAAAATCCTTAATTTTGAATTTAGTTATAATTTGTTCCTTGTTTGAAAATATATAAATTGAGGACACAAGTTGTAAGTTTTCCTAAATTATAGTGTCATTGAAAACCCAGGGACTAAATAATAATTTACTCCAAATTCAAAGCTCATCCAGCAAAAAATAAAAAACTATATATTATACAAAACATGGAATATGGTTTTGATAAATAATAACTTTGTAAGAGGACAAAATCCTCCAGCTTTATATGAAAAAAAAAAAAAGAGGAACAAACAAGAAGCATTAAGAATAAAATGTTGCGCCAAAAAGTGATTGGTGGAGGTGGTAACAGCCTCCATCCTCCCTGAAAACACACTTGTTGAGAGGACTTTACCCTGGGGATACCCTTGTTCCAAAACCAAAAAAAAAAAAATGTGATAAATTAACACCAGAACTGCTAATTAACCATCAGCAATCCTCCCAGAAAATTCTTGAAATCAAATTAATAACATGAATAAACATGTTTCTTCAAATTATCAAATCAAACTACAATCAGGCACCACACTAGTAGCAGGTGTTGGAAGAGTGCTTCTCTGAAGACTGATCCTTTAAGTTTTGCGAAGTTGCAACCCCTTGTTCAACAGATGAAACAGACAGTGATTGAGGGTTCAAAAACCGCTGCTCCTCAGTAGCCTGTTCAAGCAAATCCTGTTTCGCATAATGTATGGATGTATTTCCTTCATTTGATGGTGTTGCTTGCCAAGGAATTAACTGGATTCTGCTGCAATGTCAATTTACTTGTATATTCAGAAAGAGGACTATTCTCCTGCACTCCATAGGGATCATTAGCAGAACTTCGCCTCTCAAACTCAGGGTTTCGGTGGTTAGAAACACAACTGCTACCTCACATATATAATAGTCTGTGGATTCTCTATTTCTTGCAGTCAAATTGATTCTTGATTAACAATGCTGGAATCTCGCAAATCGATGGCAATGCTTGAAGCAGTCTGCAATCTGACTGCAGAAGGAGGGCTACATCAAGCATGGTTCTCTTGGCTAATATCACTAGCTTGAAACTGTAGCGACTGGGATTGGTACGGACCACCTGCCTGCATCGCATTGCATTACATTACTAACAGGACTTTAGCTTGAACCCTAATATACCTCAGTCACCCTAACTGAACAGAACCGCCTCCTCTAGCAAAAGTCCATTATAGTATTCACTTCCCTTTGCCTGTGATCGCACTTCTTGCACAGCCAACCAGAGCAGCTCATCCACTACAATATCTCTCATTTCTCACCCTGAGTTTCATAAAAAGAGAATGAACTTCCATCTTTCTATCGGTATCAAGAAGGTGTTCTAAAGAAAGCGTCAATAACCCCAATGGTATTGTCTGCATATTTTTCTTTAGCTCCTCCAGTTCCATGCATCCTCCTCCTTCACCTCCTGGGGTCGGTTTCTTTTCTCGAGGGTTATCACCGTGTTCTTGGTTTTTGGATTTTGCTACAGTTTCTAGGGTCGTTTTATTGGAAACAAGAGAGTAAAAGGACAGGAAGAAACATGGAAGGGTGAAAATGCCAGCCACGGTTATTTTTCTTTGGGCTTCATTATTTTCTTAAACTAATCATTTCTTTTATTTATCTTTCATTGATTAAAATAAAGTTTGTTGAAAAGAGGGTTAATTACACCTATTTATATTTTTGCAATTTAATTGAGCTCTTAATCTAATATATGTTTAATATAACCATACCCCAAACCTGCTAGACGAGAGAAAAATAGTTATTTTGAGAAAGAAATTATTTTTCAAAAAATATCTTCAAGTTGAGTGCAGATCAGTAAATCAACCCAAGTTTTTTGCAGGATTAAGTTTTTCTTTCAATTCAGACGTCCTAGATCAACCGAGTTCTAAAGCAATTCAACGGGCAATCCAAGTTCTACGCCTATGAATGTAACAACTATGAATTTTAAAATATGATTAATTTGTGGGCCAAGATAGTTATTGAGCTAAATATCTCCCTTCATTTGAAAAATTTCGCATGTCTGAACTCTGAACTAAATGCGTACTTCCAGGATTATGCAAGCATGGATGAGTTTTAAACCAGTTCGACCCAAACTAAAAGGAAAACATACAAAATACATCAAAATTTCGTGACAAATTCTCACGAAATCTACAAGTTCTAAAACAAAGCGAAAGTATCCAAACACCACAAATGAAATGAAAGCTTCCGGCAGACTTGCAGGAAAACTCTGGCCTCGTGTAACCGCGCTCGAAAATTAGCCGAACAAGGTTGTAATTTGAGAAGTGATCTATTTATGAAGCTGAATTGGCTAGTATAATTTGTTGAGGCTGCAGCCACAAAAGATGAAAAATGGATTTATTTGAGAACACCTTGAGCATATATCAAGATGGAAATCAATACACACACACACAATGAAGAAGAAGCTTATATCTAAACATGACAAGGAAGTTTCATGGATGTGGAGCAACACGGTCAATAGGCAACACCATAACCTGAAAGGAACTAGGGGAAAAAAGGGATGACAATGCATTTGTTCGGGAAGTAATGCATGATTCTGAACTGGATGTGGAAACCTGGGACCCAGCATTTAAGAACATGCTTTGACTCTATTATCACACGCCAGAACAGAAAAGGGCATGGAGGTCAGTTTAACGAGTTTGTTGTAGTGAAAATGTGAAATGGGATTCTTATTAACCGAAAATGAGTGATTTTGAACCAAGATCACCATAATGTCTCGAGTCAGTTTTCAATGAAAGGGCTGCCTGTTTGGGAGTGTGGTTGTGGTTATTTTTCAAAGTGTTTTTCATGCCGAAATGCATCAAAATGATTTTTTTTTATTTTTTTAAAATCATTTTTGAGATCAGAACATCAAAACGATCCAAAATATAAAAAAAAATTAATTTTTAGCAAAAAAAAATTAATTTTTTTGGAAACGCGGGTGCCACCGCATTTCCAAATGCTCTTACCGCTGCTAACTCCTGTTCATGCTTGGGTATGAAAGCAGTATCAACATTTCCATTCTTGAAGTCCTGTCAGCAAGGCCGCAAAGGAAAAGACAACATAGATCCAATCAGCTCAAGTTTCAAACTAGAATACATGGGTTTTTTCAGCAAGTTTCATAAATAAAAAGTGTAAATTATAGTTGTTCTAACCTCAATGTCAAGGATAAGCTTGTGGTAATCTATTGTTGTTGGGACTCCTGGATAAAGAAAGTAACAGGGTTTGAAAAATTAAAGAATATATAGATTCTAAGAACAAAAACAAATTGCAACCATGGCCAAAAATTTAAAAGATGTTCTTGATTGACAGAAAGGCCACAAATGACTTGTCTACCCTGCTGCAATTAGCAGCGAACTGAAAAAAAAAAATTACACCTACCATTTGTGGATCATGGCTCACAAAACCAATTGAAGGATGAGCCTCACAAAAGGTTTGCATTTGCATGTGTCAAAATCAAAGACAGAAAAAAATGTGGTTTTCAAAATTCACACTCCCTAAACCCACTGTGCTCTTTCCATAATGCATTGCCACTAGCTCAAGTTGAGCATGAAAAAGAAACATGGCCAACAGTGTGAGGCACCTGTTGAAAACTTGGATACTTACCAGTAATAATAGTGTCATCAAGAGCCCTTTTCATTCGCTCAATTGCCTTTTCTCTCGTTGGAGCCCAGACAATAAGCTGCAATAAGTTCCAAATTTCAAACTAATTAAAACCATGCTGAAGCCTGTAGAATTGTTGATATGCACTATTCTAGGAGATATAAGGATGCCACACCAGACAAACATAACGCTGTGTTATTATGCCTATGGAGTGAACATCAATGCATTTTCATTAGGACAGATGCAACCAAAGAGTAGAAGATGGCAAACATACATGTGAGGTAAGCAAAACTAAGGAGCAAAAAACAATCACATTGAGACACAATGGCTTGAATCTCTTGTCACATGGCCAAAAACATACACAAGAACAAGAAATGTTTGACAAACCTTTCCAAGTAGGGAATCATAGCTTGGTGGAACCACATAATCAGGATAAACGTGGCTATCCATTCTAACAAACGGACCTCCAGATGGCAAATATGCTGTTATTCTCCCTGTTAGTTCGGAAGCAAAGGGGCAGCTGGATAATTAGTAAATAAGCTTCAAGGTTTTTGAAAACATATCCATGGAAAAGAAAATTAACCACAGCACGATGAATAAAATTTTGATGATTTTACCAGAAGCAACACCAACAAAATCAAGGAGTAACATGAGATGAACCAAACACTAAATAGACAAAACTAGCAAAGGCAATAAACCTCATGGCTTGTCACCTTAAAAAGGATTAGACCTTCAATGCATTCAAATGGTACAGATAAAACATAATTTGGCTAGAAAATAGCTCACTCAACATCAACCAGAAAAGAAGTAACAAAGAGGATCAAATAGCAGCAATAATTTTACAAGAACGTAACATTCAGCACAATGTACACATACCTGGGCCCGGTCGGAATCCCTTAAAAGCATCTTCTGCATTGATACGGCACTCAATTGAATGTCCCCTAAGAACAATATCTTCCTGCAAGTTGAAATCCAGAAAACAAATTCAAATAGATGTAGAAGCGTAGAACATTTTTTTTCTGTATCCTTTCCTCCAATACCTGTTTGTATTGAATTTTCTCTCCCATGGCTACACGAATTTGTTCCTCAATCAAATCGACAGAAGAAATCATTTCAGTTACTGGATGTTCCACCTGCATTTTAATTTTTTAAAGAATATTGTGAATCACCATAATAGGGATTTTATAAACACATTAGCAGAAAATTAAATCACTAATCATTTAAATTTAACCTGGATTCGAGTGTTCATTTCCATGAAGTAGAAGGAACCCCTTTCATCCAAAAGGAACTCGACCGTTCCAACACCAATGTACCCTATGGATGCTGCAGCTGCAACTGCTGCATCACCCATAGCCTTTCGTAACTCAGGAGTCAAAGCAGGAGATGGTGCTTCTTCCAACAGCTTTTGGTTACGTCTCTGTACAATGGGCATATTCAACAAAACCTTTATCTTCAATACACTAGGTTTACTGCTAAAAGTAAATGTGAAATAACACAATCAACAATGACAAAAAGAAAGGGATAAACAAGAGGGGTATCACTCTCTCAAAACATTTGGTAAGAACTTTCATGCACTCTATCTTATAATTGAGCATGACTAAGCTGAAACCAAGCCTCTCAGCTTCCTTGAGATTATTGATGCTTATGAAGGAATTACCAAGATTTAACACATTCCCTTGGTTTTTAAAGTTGAAAATGTAAAGGTAACTTTTTCCCATAAATTAATCCAACACTCTCTCAGGAATAGATTACAAATGGCCACACATTGAGATAATTGCAAAATAAGAAAGTAAATAATACCTGAATGCTGCAATCTCTCTCACCAAAGTGAACAACATTACCGAATTTGTCTGCAAGAACCTGAAAAATAAAATGATATACTAGAATGATTCAGAAAATAGCACGTAAATGTTGACAGTAATTAGATGTAGGAAAAAAAAAAGGGAAAAAAGAAATTCAGCATTACTGAACTGAACTATAATATTAACAAATCAAAACTCAGCAGTGTTAGAAGTGTTATATGGAAAGCAAGACTACATAAGAATGTACTTCAATTTATAATCTTGAAACATTCCTTTCGGCAAATTCTTTTATCAACCTGGTTGAGTCAACTCAAAAGCCAATAGTGTTTATACTAATCAACTAAGAAATTGTTCCTACCTCATACAAGATTCAGATTCTCTGCCAAGCAAATTAAAGTGCTTATTTTTCTGCATGTGCAGAAGAGCATTGAAGCTCAGGAATTTAGATTTGGATTTCTGTTTATCTTCATCATACAGCATATTACATTTGTAGATAGGAGGGACACTATGCTGAAAATATGAGTAGGCATGCTTGATAAATGCCTTTTATCCACAGTAAAAAGATATATAATGTTCAAGAAACATTTTTAGATTACAAAACTGGCTTCTTCCTTCTCTTTTTGTACAAGTTGTCTAAGACAGAAGCAGGTTCCGTCCAATGAGGTTTACATGTTGATTGAATCAAATCTCATTTGGTTAATTCATTCATAGCACTATGTTCTTATAGCTGGTAATTCTACATGACTAAGAATAATCGATTGCTATAATCAAACACTTGATAGTAGTTTCCCCCACATTTACATTAGAAAGGTTTCTGACATTCCACTTTCAGACTCTACTTTAATGATCTTCCAAAATAATTCTTAGGAACCTTCATTACAAATACTCTCTAAATAAACAAAAATTACCTGGAACTCAATGTGTCTTGGATTTTGAACATACTTCTCCAAATAAACTCCATCATTTCCAAATGCCGCAGCAGCCTCACTTTTAGCTTGCTACAGAGCAAAGAAAGTGAACCAAACTCAATTAAAGACAACACACTTTAACCAGGTAAGCATTGAATATTACAATGAACGGCACCATACTAATAGTGTACCTGTAGCAGCTTTACAAACTCATCAGGTTCTTTGGCAAGCCGCATTCCACGTCCTCCACCACCTGCCGTTGCCTTAAGCACATATTTTTTTTTAGTAGAAGTTTCTATGCTTCTCAATTTTATGTTCATTTGCATGGTTTTAGAACTGGAAGAAGAAATCTCAATCTCATAATAGCCAGTCCAGACCCCCCTATTGTCATGAAATTTCACAGTTTTCCTTCTATATATTCTTCAGAAACCAAACGGAGAAATGGTGAAATATACAATTGAGGATAGCTTATTACTGACACAAACATATAATTTCAATATATGATCCAAGTGATCGTTTTCAAAGAATCCCGATTATTAATGATTCTAAGAATATTTTATTTGATTGCAGTTTTAATGCTTGGCACTACTGTGCAAGGTTAATTGGAGTGTATTTTAGCTTACTTCTGTATGCATGCTCATGCACCCACATACACACACATGAGCAGATTTCCAGTACATGTTGTAGAGAGCTCAATAAACTGCTTGCTGTGTAGCTGAGTGAAAAAAGAAATTAGATGGCACAGATGTGATGAAGCTAGAAGCAAGGAAAAAACACTATTCCATCCTTTCTATACAAATCAAAATTGCCATTTGTCTGAATCTGGAAGGGTCACAATGGTGTTTATTGCAATTTCAATGATGTAACAACCTGCATAAATGATGTCAATTCATATGGAAGAAGATTATTTACCTTGATCATCACAGGATAACCAATCTCACTGGCAAGCTTTACTGCTTCCTCGGTACTCTAACAACAATTGGTGCACAAGAGCTTGTCAGATAACATCAAACTACATCTTGTTATATTAAAAAAAGGGGGCTAACCAGATAAAAAAAACCACAGAACTTGTAAGCCATGCAATAGTTTTCATGCCAATTTTTGGAATCATATCAAACAGATAGTGGCCAAACATGGCACCTGTAACAAGCCATCACTTCCTGGTACAGTTGGAACATTTGCCTTCTTCATTGTTTCTCTAGCAGTTGATTTGTCACCCATGACTCGTATGCTGTCAGGCTGCCACAAAGCAAACAAGAATTTGCATATCATAGTTTTTGCAATTATGCAAGTGATACAGTAACAATAAACATGCTTCATAGTATACTTTAACCAGGTAAAACTTCAGCCAATTCTATATCCTATTACTTCAAAACATGCTGGTGGAGTAACTCAGTCAATTTCCCCATTTACAGTACAGAAAAATACAGGTTTCAAACACAAAAAGGAAAAAACATCAAAATAAAAGAAAAACAAGAGAATGCTTTTGCTAGAACCATGTATGC
The DNA here is from genome assembly GCF_951802175.1 of Populus nigra. Classification (NCBI taxonomy): domain Eukaryota; kingdom Viridiplantae; phylum Streptophyta; class Magnoliopsida; order Malpighiales; family Salicaceae; genus Populus; species Populus nigra. Next base: position 14,696,184 of record NC_084866.1, on the reverse strand, counting down.
CATGACGAAAAAAATTGGCAAGTTGGCTTATGAAGTTGAAGGCATGAATCAGCATTCTATGAAAAACTTGTGTACGCTGGTTATGAGCTTGGAGAGACAAGTAGCATTTTTTCCACTGTTCTTGTGCTAGAACTGAGAATTATGTCAATTTTAACCAGCATTTTTCTACTGCTAAGCCACCTGGGTATCTGAAACCACTTTACAAACTAGAAAAATGCACTGAATAAACTACAACGCAAGCTGAAATGGAGCAATATGTACCCAATCCTAAAACCTGCCCAAAATGGGATTTGTGTAAATAATCACATTCCATACAAAAGAAATCAAGGTTGAACTTCAGAGCCAACCCTTCAGTGGCTAAAAATGTATTTCACTCAACATATTTGATGAAAAACTAAAATAATAACCTACTCTATAATCACATAGCATAAAGATAATATATCTTCACACTGTCCTCAACATACTTTTTCCTGCATGTCAAATAACTAAGATTATCAACAAACTTTGATAATCAGCATCATACCATGCTAATGAATGAGATCTATTTACAAAATGATATCATCCACTACAGGATTTGTTTTTTCAAAAAAGATTATAATAACTAACTGTTACCCATAACCCCTATTCTTACTAGATTGAATTGGCTGTTCAAATCCGTGTGTGTGATAGTCAAAATACAGGATTTTCACCCTGTATGCACCATGATTTCTGAGAACATAAACAGATGTTGTGATTGAGAAAGAACTAATTTTAGCTCTAATTCAGGGCATAAAGAATTAAAAAGAAAATAGTTGAAATGTGATTAGCCAAGATCTAGTAGATATCGTAGAAATCTCACTTTTTATTATTATTAAGTTTCTTGGTGACTACTTACATTAGGCCCAATAAAGTTTATTCCATGTTCTCTGCACATTTCCACAAAAACAGCATTTTCAGCAAGGAAACCATATCCAGGATGCAGCATTGTGCATCCACGACTGATAGCAGCAGATAAAACATTTTGGATCACTAAGTACCTGTGGAAAGACGGTGGAAACATACACATAAATCCATTATATTCCACATCTGCAACTTAAAAGCATCGTTCATTTGTTGCTGAGGAATTGAATGACAGCCCAGAAAATCAGAAAACAGTAGGGCAATGCTTTAATGAATTGGACATGAAGTGAAATGAATAGAGTAGTAACAACTGTTAAAGTGAGAAGAATTGTTTTAGATCACTGACCCAGACTCGGAAGCTTTTCCTAAACTTTCCCTTGCTAGTAGCAAGGAAATGTCCATGTGTGATGCATGTGACTGATAAAGTAAGGATATTATAACCACTTACGATTGGTTGCTGGGTGCTTCACCTATGCAAACCGACTCGTCAGCCAATTTCACATGAAGTGCATCCTTATCTATGGTTGAGTAAACAGCAACACATGGAATCCCCAACTCATGCGCAGTTCGAATAACACGAACAGCAATCTCTCCTCTGTTTGCTACCAGAATTTTTTCTGCGCGACATGTAACCCCAAGAGCTCCTCCATTCTTCTTAGCACAGTGATTAGCTTGGGTAGCCTGAGTTCTTTGTGTAGGAAAGTTAACCTTAGTTCCCACCATAAAGCTGCATTGAGAATTCCTGATTCCACTATTTCTCTTCATGAATAAACCCTAACGCATTGAATAAACAAACTATTTCAGCATCTATAATCCTAGCAAACAACCACAGACCTGGGCAAATTAAGGATACAGTGAAGCTTTTCTTTGAACATAAGCATCAATAAGGCTATTTCACCACAAACACAACCTCATAAGACTAAAAATGCATGACATAGCAGCACCATTGAATTCGTTTAAACATACAATCACCATGCATCAGACACATACTTGCTACCATTTATCTTCAAATCCCAACAAAATTTTTAATGGAAAAAAAAAAGAAGCTTTTAGCTCATCAACCCTCCCAAATGATCCTCATTAATTACACCACACACACTAGCAAAATCACAGAATTGAATTAACACCACATAACTACAATTTATGTAAATCACTGAATACTTGTTCAAAAAAAAAAAGAAGTAAATCACCGAATTGGATTCAATTCTCATCCCCACAAATGCAAGCCAAACCCAACACTAAAAATCCAATAATCAATACCATCCACTAAACAACAAAACAAACAAAACCAAGATCCATTTCCTTCCAGTGAACATTTCAAAGCAAATACATTACAAACCAAACAAAAATAACACACATTTCTAACAATTCAAACAAAAAACAAGTCACATTACGCAAAAACAACTAAATCACAGAATAGAAAAACAAAAACAAGACGACGACAACAACTTACAGGAGTAGAGGTAACAGATTTGCAAACAGGCAATGTTGCCTCCATTTTGGAACCCGTAAGGCCTACAAAAAAAAACAAACAAACCCCACTTCAAATAACAACAGGAGTCACATTACTTTCAACATGAACACAAACATAACTAAATGAGATGATGATCACTATAATTACCTTGAACAAGAAATGATGGATTGTTTCAGAAACAAAGAAAGCACAGGGAGTAAGAGAGAAAGAGAGAGAGTGTTTAAGACAGAAGTGAAGGAAGGAAGATATTTGTTGGGACTTTAGTTTGGATTGCTGTCTTGTCGATAGAAACGAGGAAAGACGAAGAGTGTAAGAGAGTGTGTGAGATCGAAAGCTCCGCCTGGTTGAGTTTGGGTTGCCAAAACAAAGCTAACCTCTCTTTACTCTTTTTTTTTTATTATTATTACTTCCCGAGTCATCAGTAGGAGGGTTAATTCAAGTAAACCTGGAAAAGGGTTGACCGCCAAATTTTAACCGGATTAGACCGAAGTGAATAGAATCATCAAGTCAACCATATTTTTTTTCTTTTTGTATTGTTTTTCAACCTGGAATAGACTAAACTACTGATTAACAAGCAAGATGGATCGGTCTAAATCTTGGATTAGCATGCAAGAGAGTGTGTGTTTTTTGTTAGAGGTAAACCGACTGACAAATGCTAATTTGAACCGATTTGAATGGATGAATTTTTAAAAATAATTGTGCTTGTAGATGATTAATTGAGAGAATATGTCGTCTAATGGCCGGTTTAAATTGATCATCTATATGTTAATTTTTTTTTTTTTTTGAGGTAGAAACAGATCCTGAGGATGGACATATTATTATGTGAGTTGTCAAATCAGGTGGGATGGACAATTCAACTCCTTATATTGAAAGCATTAATGAAATCCGCAACCTCCTGCACAAAACATGAGATGGGATGGACAATTCAACACCTTCGAAGTAGAAGATGATGATAGGATTCTGTGATTAACTCTAGCACCAGTAGAAAGAACAAGGCAAGCACCAAGAAAAATCAAAGAACAAAAGATTTTGGCCATTTTTTTCTTTTAACGGAGTGCATGTGAAAAACTTATCTTCTATTTCCCAAAAACAAAGCCTGTCTGAGTCAAGAAGTTGGGTTCTGCTCAATTTGTAATAACCTTAAATATATTTAGCTAAAAGCCGCGTGTCATCATAAGAGGTTTTGTGTTGAACAAAATAAGAATTGACCGTTTAAACTCGTTCGATTCGACAGATAAATCCACGAACAAAGTCAAAACAATCGGATCATTAACATGGCTTGGCAAGCCCGACCCAAGTGTCATCATAAAAGGATAGTGCTTCACGAACCAAAAATAAATTCTTAGTACAACAAACTCTCAACAACGTAAAATAATACAATAACAAACACTCAGACGAAAGTCCTATCCACGTATTAAAGTTATTTCACGACACATGTGTCTAATACATATAAATATGAAATGGTGTGGCCATTTAAGGACTAGTAGTAGACTGAGGTGGCTTGATGTCCTTGGGAAGAGCTGGTATGGTAGGTAATGTGGGCTTTGGAAGCTCGGGTAAATGGGGGAAAGGTGGTAATTCAGGCAATTTGGGAACTTCAGGCTTTGGCAGCTCAGGAAATTCAGGTTTCGGTAATGGTGGAAGTTCAGCCTTAGGCAATTGTGACAGCTCAGGCAATTCAGGCTTAGGGAGCTCAGGAACCTTAGGCAATGTTGTCTCCAAAATCCTGCGCGCTTCTATCCTGCTTGTGTTGTCCACCAATGACAAAGTGATCAGCAAGAGTGGTGAAATAAATGTCAGGAAACGAAGAGAAGCCATGGTTTTGGAGATGGCAATTGGGAGGACTTCAAAAGTAATTAAATAGAGTCGTATACTAAATGCAAAGCTTCTCCAATCACTTTGGTGTATTGATTTCACTTTGTATTGGGGGTTTTATAGATGTGGGATGTGGAGAATAGGGCAGTTTCAATGGAGATTTGGTGGGAAAGCTTGAGTCTTGGTAGTTTAACTTCTGGGATGTAGTGAATAGGGCAGTTTCAAAGAGTGATTTGAAGGGAAAGCTTGAGTCTTGGTAGCTCACCTATACATAATACTTCCACGATTATCATGACAACTGTGAGCTTTATGGTTGATCATTGTATATTTGATGCATTATCCGTTTAAGTTAATCCTATTTTGCATTTTCAGATTTTCTTGTGGGGTGCAACCAAATTAATGATGAAGCACTAGCTAGGCACGTCTTGCTAGATTGTATGAATGGTGAAGTATATTTTTCCAGTTGAAGACTAATGAAAAACAGTAGTAAAAGGAAAAGGTCTTGCGAAGAAGTACAGGATTTCCTGCCAAAACTCCCTAATATTTTCCCAGGCTATGACATGTACTGCTATAATTAGATTCGTTTTGAGACAGCAGATTGTGCATAAACTTGCTTGGATAAGATCATTGAAACTAGCATAAATTATTCAATTATTTATGCCTCTGTTTTTCTAGTTTTGTGTTTTTTTACCATCTTAAGTAACTTTTCGGGGTCTTATTTCATGTTGTTTCTGCTTGGCGTTTCTGCTTCGATTTTGCAGATTGACTAGTTTTAAGTGATATTTTTATTTTCAGAATTTATCTTTTTTGCAAGTTTTCCGACCTTAGTTATTTAAACCCAGCCTGTCGGCTATTTTGGTTATTTAGAGTATTATTTAGAACTTCTACCCTGTGGTGTGAGCTTACAATAATATTTAAGGTTTTCTCAAAAATCTTTTCGTTTTTTGATTTAGTTCAGGCTGCGTCAAAAATTCTTCCATTGATGGGTGCTTCAGGACATGTTCCTGCGGACACCAGCTTCCCATCAGAGTTGTCTGTTTAGACTCTTCAAGAAACCCAGGTGGAAAAATCGTAGATTCCCCTGACAAGATCAGGTCCGATTCACAAAAAGGTTTTCTTGCTGATAGCAAGTGCCCAAGCAAACTCTACAAGTTGTTGTTGTGTCGTGACCGTGATGTTACCAAAATTCACAGCAGTTGAATATAGCAAGAAGCTCACGAAATGGGGAGCTTGAGATAGAGTGATAGACAAAACGAACTGGCATCAGCATCAATCAGAGGGAGAAGACCATCTGGGATAGCTTCAAACTGAAAATCAGGCATGCCATCAAGGGAGCTATGGCCTCAGGATTTCACAAAGATGGTGTGAAAGCCTTTGTGGTGTATTAGTCTTGCTACTTTGAGCATGAGAGTTTTTGACCTCGAGCTAGCAGGATATGGAAGCACACTACATGTGGCTCGTTTGGCTTTGAAAGGAAGCCCATCCCTCTCACTCTCTAGCACATTCTGTGAGTTAGAAATCTCCCATCACGATTCTACGAATTACTTTGAACTTTTCTTTCCAGTATTCAAATTTTCAAATCACAGGCATTTTTTTCTCTTTTATTCCAATTTTCTTTCTTCAAATTAAAATCCAACTCATTGTGCTGCTATTCTCAAGATCAACAAAAAAGAAATTCAATAAGCTAATCCTAACAAAAATTGATCTCAACGTCAACAAAGAAAACCTCCTACCTCCAATCTTTCCTGACAATCCTTTCTCAAATTGATTTCTAGTGGAAATGAAACTATACCATCTCCAAGCATGATGGTGTGTGCACCAGAAGGCAAAACGCTGTATGCATTGGAGTCCACGACATTCAAGCTCCTGCAAGCATTAAGCTCGAGCTTGACCTTCTCAACTCCACCAGCTGGAACAAAAACCCTCTTGAAACCAATAACTTGCTCAAGATAAGTTGCCTTCTGGTGGCTTTGAATAAACAATGGCTACTTCACTTCCGTCTATGCTGCCCACATTCTGAACTTCAACTTCAAATTGATAATTGCAATCAAGGTCATCCACTCGAATTGCAGGACAAGGAGGCTTATATGAATCATTTTCCAATTTGATGTGGACTGATCTCTTCGAAGATGTTGGCTTGTAACCGAATTGAGTGTAACTGAGTCCATAGCCGAATGGATAAACAGTAGAGCCGTTAAAGAAGTTGTAAGTCCGACCAGTGGAGCTGTTCAAGAACTTGTAAGAGGCTGTTTGAAGTGTTTTTACAAGACGATTAAAAAAAGTATTTTTTATATTGTTTTGAGGTGCTAAAATTAAAAATAAATTTTAAAAAAATAAAAAATATTACTTTAATATATTTCCAAAAAAACACTTTAAAAAAAGTATTATTATAATAATAAACGTGATTTAATTCCGACCAGGGTAGCCTAGACTTCATTGGCAACTTATCGGTCCTACACGTATATAAAATGAAAGTCAATATTAAAAAAAAACAAAACAAAACTTGAAATAAATAAATGAATAATAATTACTTAACCCTTACCCCTTTTCAACTACCGAAGAAATTATCATAAAATTGAATTTTAAATTTTCATTCTTTAGTTTCCTCCAGCATTTTATTTTTATACCTCTAACAAAATATAAAAATATTTAATTCCTTAATTGTAAAGAATTTTTACTTTAATAGCCTTGCAGAATTTATCCATTTTTATATATAATAACCATGCAAATTTTATTTTATTTACCAATATTTAATTTTATTTTCTTGGAAAAATAAGTTTGATAATACACCAAATCTATAAAATCTAACGTTTTTTTATCAAAATTAGCCATTAACAGACAACATGTCGTATCTATAAAGAACATGGTTTACGCATCCAGGTTCGTGGCCTAGTGGTCTTGGCAGGGAATTTCCTGCCTCTACACCCTAGGTTTGAACTTTTATATGCACACATGTCATCCTCACGGTGTCTTACCTATTTACTGGGCTTGTGGGGTGTATAGTGGATCCGAGAATTAGTCGTGGTACCCGTAAATTAACCCGAACACCTCAGGTTATATAAAAAAAAAAACACGGTTTACATGGATGACAGACAGCATGCAAGATAGGTCAAAAGTTCTCAAGCCTTATCATTTATCTAATTTAATCTATGTTTATACTCTCAATCTAATAGTTCTAATTGAAATTTTATATTAATTATAAATTAGTTAATTAAACATTGGCAATTATTCTCCAAGTGGAGATTACAACTCCCACACTAGCATTGTTTTCTAGTTTTTAGTAGGAAAAAAAAAAAAGATGTTCTTCCTTGTCAATTGTGAGAAGGCGACAACAGCATTTGGCAAACTTTTTTCCTAAAAATGGTTAAAAATTAATGAGGTAAAATTTTTAAATCGATGCTAGTTCTTGACTGGAATTATAAATTAAACAAATTGAACTGGGTTAATAAAAAACCATGTTCTATAAAAAAAATTAAAAATAAAATAAATTAACCGGGTATTAACAGTATCGATAAGTCATACCGTGTCGATTTTCATTTAATTTTTTCTAAACCCGGCTCGAACCAAATCTAAATCAATGAAATCATGAGTCAAATACTGAGTCAACCTCTCGACACAGATTAACATGAGGAGTTGGTAGGCAAATCTTGAAGATAAATAAAGAGCGCATGTTGAATCTTCTTCACCAACCAACTATAATGCTGACTTTTGGAAAACTGTCAACTCTTTCCTACCTTGAATTTGAGGAAGCCCGTGGATTCTCTCACAAAACCATTGGCAATGGCCACCTACCCTCCTACCCCCATTCCTCCACCTCTATATAAACCCATTTCCCTCCTCTCTTCTCTCAAAATCATACCATTTCCCAGCATCCCTTCTTCTAACCATGGCTTCTTTTGTTACAAAATCAATGGGTTTCACTCTTTTAGCAGTAGCATCTGTTTCATGCATAAAGTTTGCATGCCCTAACGTCTCCACATATTTCTCACCACTACCCATCTCTGTCATCCTCCCTCTACTTCCACTAATCGTGTACTTGTTTAGCTCCGTTTTTACCAAGTCTTCAACTGGCGACCTACCTCCTGGCCCTGTCTCGTACCCAATGTTTGGCAACTGGCTCCAAGTTGGCAATGACCTGAACCACCGTCTTCTAGCTTCTATGTCACAAACATATGGTTCTGTGTTCCTACTTAAACTTGGTTCAAAGAACTTAGCTGTTGTATCCGACCCTGAACTAGCCAACCAGGTCCTGCACACACAGGGTGTTGAATTCGGGTCTCGCCCACGTAACGTTGTCTTCGATATCTTCACCGGCAATGGACAAGACATGGTGTTCACGATCTATGGTGAGCATTGGAGAAAAATGCGTAGAATCATGACACTACCGTTTTTCACCAACAAAGTTGTGAACCAATATAGTACTTCATGGGAGCAGGAAATGGACCTTGTGGTCGATGACCTTAGAGCCAATGAGAAAGTTAGGACCGAAGGGATTGTTATTAGAAAACGTCTGCAGCTGATGTTGTACAATATTATGTACAGGATGATGTTTGATGCAAAATTTCAGTCACAGGAGGACCCTTTGTTTGTTCAAGCAACAAGGTTTAATTCCGAGAGAAGTCGGTTGGCACAAAGTTTCGAGTATAATTATGGAGATTTTATCCCTTGGCTTAGACCATTTTTAAGGGGGTACTTGAACAAGTGCAGGGATTTGCAGCAGAGGAGGCTAGCTTTCTTCAACAACTATTATATTGAGAAAAGAAGGTAATTAATCACTAATCTTCTCTCTCTGATTTCTAGCAACATTCCTTTTAAGCTCTAATTTGACCTTAAATTTGTGGTTTTACAGGAAAATAATGGCTGCCAATGGAGAGAAGCACAAGGTAAGCTGTGCCATGGATCACATAATACAGGCTCAAATGAAAGGAGAAATCAGTGAAGAAAATGTACTTTACATTGTGGAGAACATTAATGTTGCTGCTATAGAGACAACATTGTGGTCTATGGAATGGGCCATAGCTGAACTGGTCAATCATCCGACTGTTCAGAGGAAGATCAGAGATGAAATCAGAGCCGTCCTAAAGGGAAGTCCAGTTACAGAATCTAACCTGCATGAGCTACCATACTTGCAAGCCACAATAAAAGAGACATTAAGGCTACACACCCCAATTCCCTTGTTAGTGCCACATATGAACCTTGAAGAAGCAAAGCTAGGAGGGTTTACCATTCCTAAAGAGTCAAAGGTGGTCGTCAATGCATGGTGGCTAGCTAACAACCCTGAATGGTGGGAGAAACCATCAGAATTCCGGCCAGAGCGATTCTTGGAAGAAGAACGTGACACAGAGGCCATCGTTGGTGGAAAGGTTGATTTTCGGTTCCTACCATTTGGCGTGGGTAGACGTTCCTGCCCAGGGATCATACTTGCAATGCCAATCCTAGGACTGATAGTTGCAAGACTGGTGTCGAATTTTGAGATGATAGCTCCTCCTGGGATGGAGAAGGTTGATGTGAGTGAAAAAGGAGGGCAGTTCAGCTTGCACATTGCAAGCCATTCCACTGTTGTTTTCAAACCAATCAAAGCATGATCTCATCACAAGTTCAGCTTCCTAGGCATGTATCAAATCACTAGCTTGGTTGTTTGTAAAACCTCGCTTTTACTCTTCATTATTCTCGAAATTGTGAGATTTTTTTTTTAATAAAGCTTTGAATATGTAACACATTGTCTTCTCTTTTACAAAATTGCAGACAGAAATAAGATTAATTTCTAGCAGTCTGCTACGCATGGTTATTTAAAACTTCATCAATCAATCGAAAACAATTCGAAAAGAGAAGGCATCAAACACTGTTGTTATCTTCCCTAGAAAATTGATACATGAAACATATCTAATCTGCATTACATGGATTGACTAGTAATTGTATGCACCTACATAAGCTTCTGATGTCTGTCAAGTTATGTCTCAAAAAGATTCATGACATTTCTGAGGCGTTACATGGGCATAACTTTTCATCTCCATGTCACCAACTTTGTGTGTATACAATGAAATCAACTGTCAAATATATAAGATCAACAGCATGAATGAAACTCAAAAGTGAAGGAGAAAAGGAGATGGAATCTATAGTTGCCAGTATATAGCACATCTTAAGTGGCCACCACGGTATAATTGTTGCAAGGTAAGAACTTTTGTGCTCATGGGCACCCCACACAACAAATGCCTGCAAAAAGACAACTTGCAGGTAAAGAGAATTTGCAAACATGATACCTCGACGAAGGCTTTCGCTGGCAGCTGCAAATTTACTCTCCAAACTGACTTCACCCACAGCTTGGGCAGCAGCATGCAACTGAAAAGGAGGCAAGTGTTGAAAATTACCCTCAAGCTTCTTGGATTTTTCTGGAAGCACTTATTACTTGTGTAAATGATTCAATATATATATATATATATAAAAAAAAAAAAAAACAGCTGCAAAAGAAGGCTTTTATTGTTTCCATGTTCAAGTGATAGCCAGCCTGGGCAGGATGGATAAATCCAGAGAGCATACTGGGATTTTGTAGACACTATTTTAGAGAATATTGTGTGAGGACCACCAGATGAACCACACGACAACTTTCTCTTTGGTGAGAAGTAGCACAAGGACAGCAAATGATGTTTTAGAAAGAATATTTCACAAATAACCTGGTCCAAAAATTCATCTAGTCTTCTTGAACTTCTGATAACGCTACCCTCAAAGATATCAGTCATTTGCATCACCTCTGAAAAACTAGCTCCCTGAAAAAAGGGAAGAAAAAAGCATTATTAAAAAAAATTGCAAATTCAGTCCAGCTGAAATGCAATCTTAATAACCAAACCAAAGACACAAAAAAAAAAATTGATGGCTAAATCCATCAACCAGCCTAGACATTCTGGACCTTAGAGGAATTAGAAACTGTTCAGAAATAAGTCATAAGTCATAAGTCATATAATCACATATTGCAGAGACAAACTGAAATGATTGCACAGAGAGAGAGAGAGAGAGATTAGTGGCTAAACCAAAACGTTTCCCTATTATCAGTGACTCGATAGCCAATTTGATCGAGTTGCCAAACACCAAGTTTGGATGTCAATAACATTACAAAGAATACTACTGAACATGATCCCTCCAGAATTTTCATACTAATTTAGAAATTTTCCCAAACCAGACATCGATCAGGAAAAGAAAAGGGGCATACCCAAGTTAACATCCCATTGCCATCCCTAAACATTACATGAAAGCAGCAAAAAAAATTTAAAGATAAGTATAAAACACTAACCTTTGACCAACAGTAAATCACATCCATCAAGAATGGTCTGACAGTTGATTCTACATATTCATCAACATTTATGTCCAATTTGCATTCATATTGTATCTGTAATCATGCAAAAAGACATTTTTAACTATCCTTAATGAGTTAATTTCATAATATGAACAAAATGAAGGCAAGGAGACATAGCAGCCTCATTTTTCATGCACTCTCTTGAAGTTGCTGTAATGGTTCAGCAAGTTCTGTTCTCAACTGTATCTGCTCACTTGACTTGTCTACTGGAATGAAGCAACTAGCAAGGGCAGCCACTTGGGGATGATCAAGATCGTTGAAAGTACCTGTTAAAAAATCATCAAAGGATATAAATAAAGGCGGATGAAATAAGTGGGTCAGTCTTATATTATGCATCTAAGACTCCCAGCAACCTGGACAGAGAAACCCAGCCAGAAATAAAATAAGATTTGCAGTGCATGAACCATCATGAGATGGTCTTTAAACTCACCATGAACATCAGTTCTGTAACAAGTAATTCATCTCCTGTGTCTATTAAGCAGGCTGCTCTTCCCTTTAGCTGGACAACACCATCAGCATCTATATGTCCAAGTCTTTTCAAGACTCGCGATCGGTTCTTGAGTTCTTCACGAAATTTTTGAAGCTGCAAACAATAGTGAATCAAATTAAAAGAAAATGCAAGTGGAAAACTGATGTAACTAAGCTTGAAGACAGTAGATAATAACAAGCCCAACATCAACAAAAGCAAATACTGGAAACACTTTGAATAAAAGTTGGAACAAGAACAGCAACTCAAGTTCGCATGCTTATGCTATTTTTCATCTTTATTCTGTGTGGCTGTATTGTTCAGGCATGAACACCCAATAAAGATTTACAGTCAACACCTCTGTGCAGTCAGCAGATTTTCTAATGTTTCTTTTGGAGTACACTAAAAACATCACAGGATGTAAAGAGGAAAATCACGATACAGTGGGTGAATTTAAACAAGAAAGCAACTACCAACTACAAATGTTATTGCACTCACAACCACATACCTCACTATCTATTCAAGGAACAAAGCACCCGTGCAACTAATGTATCACTCGCAACCACATACCCAACTATCAATTCAAGGAACAAATTATTTGGCTGACCTCACCCATGCAACTAGTTTATCATGATTTATTTTAAATGCGATTTGATGCTTGAATATGCAATCAAGAGACATTCTTAAAATGACAAGCATTTTCTTCCTTTCCCTTTTCTGATTAATAGAAATCAGAACTACATAAGTAATTTCATGCAATAAGATCAATCAAAGTTTATTCCACGAGGCATTCTCCTGATCTCCTCCATCAGGATTTCAGAAATATACATCACACATGCCGAATCCATATCACAGATAGATCTAACTATATTTTACAAAGTTCAATCAAACTAGCATACAACAAGAAAAAATACCTGGGAATCACGCATTTTCGATTTGAGTTGTTGAATTTCATGATTCACCTCAGCTTTTCTATGAAAACTTTTCATCTGATTCACATCTTGAGACTGCATGCATAAAATTGAATGATTGTGATTGCTAAATACCACATGAAGCACACATTATCGAGAGAATTTTCCAAGAGCAGTAACTTTCTTACTGCCTAACAAAATTTTATAGGAACAATGTGTGGAGGGAAGTTGATTCTGAATGATATGGCAAACCTTGTGCAGTGGATGTGCATGTAGCTTTCGTTCCAATTCCTCAATTTGATTAACCAACCCGACAATTTCAGGATCCTCGATTTTCCTTTTCAAACAAGCTACAGACACCTTCTGAAAAGGGTCAAGCTCAAATTTATAACTTTTCGCCATCTCCCCATTATACAAAGGGTTTCATCTTTATTCACCACATACCCACTTGGGACCACAACTTCATGAACACAGGTCCGTGTCAAGTTCCTCTTCTTCAAAGCAGATTCTTGCTTTTGTTGAGCACCAACAATCTCTGCTTTCTCTTCCTTCTTCTCTTCCTCCTCCTCCTCCTTCTCAGGTTCTTTTCTCTTTGTAGGTGTCAGTGTTTCCTCCATTTATAAATTTCCACCCTAATTCACTCCTAACTTGCCCTAGATTAAGAAAAATTCTACCAAGAATCAAAACTAGTGCGCACTCTTTCAGCTAACAAGAGCAAAAAAAAATGCATAAAAACAATTAAAGTTCAGATTTTGTTTCAGTATCAGACACCTAAAGCACTAAAACAAATTGACTAGCACCGAAGGAAATCAAATGAAGTCAAGTCCTAGTTATTTCATGCATTTGCTTATAATTTCAGTTCAGAAAACAGAGGTTTTGGCTTTAAAGAAAGTGGTCTCAATTTGTTTGGTTACCGAGAAAACCCAGGAAAATTTGAGCATCTAAGACATGAAAAAAGAAGTACAAATTCTGGGACTTCGTAAATTTTCCCCAGTTTTCTCAGGGACCGTGCAGAAAAGAGAGAAAAAAAACAGTGGGTTCGAAATAGAGCCCTAATTATTATTATTTCGATAATTTCCATGGGTAATTTTTTGTTGGGCTGTATTGAGACCAATAAGATATTATTGGGTTTATGGTTTTTTATTTATAATATTTTGTTCTTAGTTGTGTATTTTTTTAGTTGTTCTTTGCATAAATCAATCCGGACTCAATAAGATATTATTATTTTGTTTTGTATTTTGTTCTTTCCATTTTCGTATGATCTTGTCTGATAATTGAGAGCTCATGAACATGCCTGAGATCAATGTATTTGCCATAGAGATCTAGCTCCTTACAGTAACTCGTTTCTGTGATCACACGAAGGAAAAATTCAAGATATGTTCATGCCTGCCCATCAGAGCCAGAAGGAATTATCATTTATCATTGGCCTCTAGCTCTCCATTTTTCTCTGTAAATAAAGAACCATACTATTTTATTCCTTGGCCTTACCCTAATACACACAGATTATTTTCTCAACAATTTGTCTTTCAATTTTTTACCTTTATGATGCTTTACCTTCATGCACAACTTATTCATAGCTTTTCTATGTGATTTTAGACCTTTTGATTTCCTAGGGTTTTTTTAGAACCCTAATATCTTGTTTGACTTTCTTTAATCTAATTCTTACTTTAACTATGTATTTTTGGAATCTACATTCATTTTTTTATTCGTAGATAAACAATGAAAAACCAATACCTTTTGGTCTAAAAGCTATATTTACAATGGATTATATAAATACACAATAGAAAATTGGAGAATACTAGCAAAATATTCTATTAGCATTTAGAGAAAATATTGTCGGTATTATAAATCAGTGACACAATTGGCAACAAAATATTATTGTCGGAAAATTGAGCGTAATGTGCTTTTACCATCCATTTTATATTAAAAACCCATTAGCATTAGAAATTTATAACGGAATTACCGATAAAAAATTCTTTTTCATCAATATTTAAAATTTATTTTAAAAAAACAAAGAAAGTCTATTCTTTTTATAGTTTACCGATGTTTTTAAAACCCAAAAACATACAATTAACAAGACCATAAGAAAAACAGAAATTGTTGCAATAGATGCGAAAGAATAAACAATTTAAGGTAAAAACTTGTTAGATTCCGGATTCTTCATATAGATAAATTTTCCGCATTACATAGTAACTAATGATTATATTACACCATAAATATATATATATATATATATATATATATATATATATATAAAAGATGAAAATACATTAAAAACTGAAGATAAAAAGATATATCAGATCTTACTATGACCTACCAACATAGATAAAATGTTCTACAAATAACTTCAAGATATCGGAATTTTATAGCATAGCATCAATTAATTACAGTCCAATCATTCTGTGTCAAATGTCTAGTAATTAAGGTTGCTCTTATGAATCAGGTGGGGAGATAATATCATACAAAGAGGTATAAAAACCTTTTGTTTAATGTCATTTTAATGAATAAGCAATTAGTGTTGATTATTGATGAACAATTCTGAAAAAGTTTACTGACAAAGATATTTAAACTTCATTTCCGAGTTTCTTGATGAACAATCATTGCAAAATGAAGGAACAGAAAAATCAAGCAACAAATTTGATTTAGATATCTAACAAATCCCATGGTTATATCTATAAAACATCCAGCCCAGTGAGTTTAACAACATGGAGCTTAAGCAATTAGCGTGCAAACTATACGATATTATAATTCTTCTTACTTGTTTTTTGTTTTAACTCATAATCTAATCACTCATTTCAAGTTTAATCCATAGATGAACAAGTTAGCATTACGCATCTGCTTTGACATAATCTTGTATGAGTTACACAGAAACTCATATTGCTCTAGGTGTTTCAAATCGCAAACACCAAGTTTTTAAATTCTCTTAGATATAATAGAATTTTCAGAAGTGAAAAAAACCCTCGTCTATTTCTCTTAGAGGTTGCAATTCCGTTGGAAGTTACTGACATATCAAAATACTGATGAAATTGTTAACAAGACTTTTATTGACTTTTTTTATTTTTGAAATTCTATCGCAATTTCCATAGGATAATGCCGACAAAAAATATCCCACCACTATTTTCATTGGTAATTATATACTAAATTTTTTTATATTTGTATTATTCTCTAATAAATTTTTTTCAAGTAAAAGTTATTTGGGTTTGAAACTTGCATAGACCTACACTACCTTATATTTATTTTTTATCAAATAAATGAGGATGATAAGATTCGAACTCGTGATTATTTGGTTATCAAGACTTTGATATTATGTCAAAAAATCATCTTAACCTAATAGCTTAAATAATTAGATAAGATTCCAGAATATAATTTATATTATTTTTTAATAATTATTAATGAAAATATTTTTATCGAAATTCTCGTTTATAATTACTAATTTTCTAATAATTTTACGAGTCATGATTGAAGTCGTGCAAGCTTGACAATGAGAATGATGAATGAAATGAGATCAACAACATCTTTTAGACTTGGAAAGAAGGTGAGAACAAGATCAGCAGACCAAGATCTGGTTCAAAAAAACTGTCGATTTTGAACACGCATGCGAGAATGAAGCTATCCCATGTATACATACAAAGAGAACAGGTTTTAAGATGTAAAAATTAAGATTAGTTCCTTGATGAACAACTAACAGCAACAAAAACATGTTAGATTGCTAATTAATAAATGATAGACATAATTAATTAATCCTAATCTTGGGCTAGAACAGGCTAACAGTACCACGCAAGACTTGATTCATGCAAGCTACCATACGACTCGAAACAAAGTTCCAACTTAAGATTAATATTCATTCGTATGTCTGTAAAGAATTCTGTCCTTACATTTTCTTGGCAAACAATCATACATGAATTACAACCATCATCTACTAAAAGAACTTGGAAATATTAAGGTGATTCACTGTTCATAGCAACTTAGCCTTTCTTCTTTTTTTTTCCCTTTTTTAAGAAGATCACTTTTTTATTTTTTTTATTTCAGTCTTATTTTTTGATATTTTATTGATTTTGAATTGATCATCGTAATTTGTTTTGGTATATTTTTTATAAGATTATTACAGTTTTAAAGAAATATCCTTCTAAAAAATTAGTGCTCAATTTTTGCAAAATATCAATTTTTAATTATCATATTATTAAATAAAAAATAATTTTAAAAAATAAAGTTTTAAATCCAGTGAAGTTTATAATCTAGGTCACAGGTTTTGCGGGTTAAGTGGCGAAGTCCAAATTGATTTAATATGTCATCATTTTAATACTAAAAAAGATATCATCTTGATTTTTTTAAAAGTCAAATTAGGTTTTCATCAATCATTCAAGTTGTCTTTAAATTCATCAAATCAACTAAATTATCTTATGCAAGTTAATTTTAAATATAGGCTAAGTAAGGAGTCAGATTGAAATGTTTTATAATTGACCCGTTAGGTCGAGTTTAATAATAATGCCAAATAATTTTTTTTAAAAAAAGATCTCATCTTCCAATTATTTTTGAATTATTTTTAGTTTTTTTTATTAATTTTATTTTTTAATATTTAATTAATTTTAAATTAGTATTTATAATTTATTTTAGCTTATCTTCTATAAAAAAAAATTAAAAAAAACTTTTTAAATTAAAAAAAAAATTGACTCAACAGAACGTGGAGGTCAGGGAACTAGTTTCAATCAGAAGGAACATCGATAGCAAACAAGCATACCTTCGACTTGCTTATTTTTATTTGACCAATTTTAATTTTTTAAACCAAAATCCACAAAGAAAAACAAATAGACCCAAACACACGAGCCCAACCCATCAGCCCATTAATACTTCACCTCCTCTCTGACTTCACCAACAAGTAGCTAACACTTGCTTTTCTCTTAAAGAGCAAAAAAATCCCCAGTTTTTCTTCAATTTCTAGGGTTTTTATTCTTCCTCCTCTTATTCGAATTATCTCAAATCAATGGAATCACACAAAGAAAATGAGATCAACGGCCCCCATTCCATGGGGACAACCATCATAGGCGTCACCTACAACGGCGGTGTCGTCCTCGGTGCCGATTCTCGCACCAGCACCGGTAAAAAT
Source organism: Populus nigra (assembly GCF_951802175.1). NCBI lineage: Eukaryota > Viridiplantae > Streptophyta > Magnoliopsida > Malpighiales > Salicaceae > Populus > Populus nigra. Next base: position 14,678,187 of record NC_084866.1, on the reverse strand, counting down.
CACAACTTTCTCCTTCTTCAAAAAACCTGAAAGAAAAAGACCAAAACTTTATGACTCTACGGTTTTTGTTGTGGGTTTTTGTAGGAGTTTATGTTGCAAATCGAGCATCAGATAAAATCACTCAGCTTACTGATAATGTCTACTTATGCCGCTCTGGATCTGTAAATTACTATTTTTTCTTATTTCTGTAAATTTTATTTTACCTTGTTTAGTTTTGTTTATTTTGGGTTTGATTTTATGTAATTTGTTGATAGGCTGCTGATTCTCAAACTGTGTCTGATTATGTGAGATATTTTCTGCATCAACACACGTAAGGGAGTTTTTTTGTGTTGATGAATGCTGTTTCTCTTTTTCTCTTCTTTTTTGGTGTAAAGTCTTGATTTTTTTGGATGATTAGTTGAAGAGCTGATTTGGGTTTTGTGGGTTATGTGTGTAGAATACAATTGGGGCAGCCGGCGACAGTTAAGGTTGCTGCTAATCTTGTTAGGATGTTGTCTTACAATAACAAGGTTGGTTCGGTTTTGATGCTTGTACTGTTGTGAATTTGTTTCTGATGATGGTGTTGGGTGTCTTACAATAACAGGGTTGGTTTGGTTTTGATACATTTTTTTTGTTGGTTCAGAATTTCTTGCAAACTGGAATGATTGTTGGGGGTTGGGATAAGTACGAAGGAGGTAAAATTTATGGAGTACCTCTTGGAGGGACACTTTTGGAGCTGCCTTTTACAATTGGAGGTGTGTGAAGTGAACTCGTTGGCATTTTGCGTACCATTAGTAATTCTTTCGTGTTTTTTCTGTGATTCTTGTTGATTTGTTTCTTTTTTGCACATGCACTTGTTTATTTTATCCCATCAGCAACAGCGATAATAGAATGTTACTATTATTTCTCGTACTTGTATAATTGTTCAAGGCAACGGTATGGGTCAATGGTGGATTCCTCTCTTGCACCCATCTTGTCAGTTGCCCGTCATGTTGCCTCACCTATACCTGCCTTGTTTGCAACTGTCGATGAAAATGCAACCTGCCCTGAGGAACTTGTCAATCCCTTATTACTTCCTTGGCTGGCAGTGACAATGCTAATTAACCAGTGGCATTACAAGAAGCAATGTGAACTGGCCATGGTGTCTTCACTCTTTAAACTTTAGTATGAGAAAAACACCTGCTTGCAGAGACTTAATCTTGTACCGTGAATCTAGTGTTCTTGGGATGAATGATAGGTTACTCTTCTTTTATGTCATCAGAAGCTGTTACATATTAACAGGTTAAGCTTGAGTAGACCACCATTGTCTGATATATTATAAGGGAATAAACTACCATTGTCTGCAGTAGTTGGAGTTGTTACAATTATGTAAATTTTGACTACTATGTCGTCATCCTATGGAAAATGGACTAATAAATTGCATCAGTTGATTAATTGTTTTTATCTGCATGTGGCATGCAGGATCAGGATCTTCTTACTTGTATGGTTTCTTTGATCAAGCATGGAAGGATGGGATGACTCAAGAAGAAGCTGAGGTATGTAGTCTAACCTGTGTGTTTGTAAATATGTGAACATAATAAATTTTTATGGTCTAAACTAGTGGCTTGACTCGATTGAAATCTGTTTCTTTTTTGTCTTGTCATAGTAACAATTTTTTTAGTAGTTGTTCAATAATACTCCATGGTTTCACTAAAGTGTATTTGCCCTTGTTTTGCTGTGGGCTAATATACTAATGATAGATTTTTCTAGAATTATGAACTTCAATTTTTCTTTGATAGACTGTTGGTGCTTGCTTCCATCCTAAATTTTTGCATACTAGAAACATGTTCTTGTCTTAGAGTGATTCTTTCCGAGCCTTATGGTTAGGCAATGGCTAAGAAGTTGCCTCTGGCTTCTTTTCTCCCCCCTGAACATCGTTTTTTGTTGCCTTCACTGTGCCTAGACCTGCTTTTTTTTCCCCTTCTTGAGCATATTTGCTGTCTTTATTATGCCATTTATTGCCTTGCGGTTTGTGATGCTTGTGATTTCTTGCAGCAATTAGTGGTGAAAGCAGTTTCTCTTGCTATTGCTCGTGATGGTGCGAGTGGTGGTGTTGTTCGGACTGTCACTGTATGTTGTTGATTCTTCTCTCATTCTTCTCTTTCCATTTGCCTCTTCTAACCATCATATTTGTTCAGACAATCATGGTATTTTAATTAGGGCATGATTGGGATAAATTATTTTGGAAAACAACTTCTCCATCACTTCCCGTTTACTCATTCAATCACCTTAAAAACAAGCTCGTATTAGTTGCACATGGAACGCGCAGAAAAACTTTTATATTTGTTTCTGCTAATTTAATGTCAATCAAATGTTCGTTACACAGATCAACTCAGAAGGCGTGTCAAGAAAGTACTACCCTGAGGACAAGCTCCCACGATGGCACGAGGAGCTGGAACCACAGAATTCCCTGTTGGACATTTTGTCATCATCTAGTCCTGAGCCAATGGTCACTTAAGAGAATGCTGCATGATGTTCGGCATCGAATGTCTTGAGAAAATGATGCCAGACACGTGTTCTCTTAAGAAAATGCCTCGTGATGTCATGTACTGAGTGCTGTGAGCGATGTTTTTCTTGTGCATTGTCATGCTAAGAAAAGTACTTTCGCCGATGTAATGACTATTTTTCTGATTTCTCGTATCTTTGTGTTGATGAATCTACCATTTGCTTTAATCAAGGATGACCGTTTCATAAGAAGCATAGGCCATTAAAAATGGCAGATTACACGTTTCATATTATTACTTGCATTATGGTCAGTGTAATTTCATAAGATCGAATGTAATTTGAGAGAGGGAGAGTGAGAGACTTTTACCATAGCACCTTGGAACCTTCAAATTTAGAGGCTATTCTATTGCAAAACTGAAGAACTTTACACATTTAAACTCGGAACTCATCAACCAAATTTATGATTTTGCTTGCTACAACACATTTGAGGGGGAGAATTCTTTACCATTGTAAACATAGTTAACTAAAGGCATCAAGACAGCATCAAGTAGATAGGCTTAAAGGGCATGCACCAAACTGGATTCTTCACCGAGCTGAACCAATCAACTTTTGGACCAAGGGATTGATGGTTCGGGTGCAGAAACCTCTAGTTTCGTGCTTCTGACCTGTGTTTTCTAATGTACAACTAGGCTAAGAGGAAAAATTGAGCTCTAACTGGCCTAGAACAGGTTTGCAATCTCACTTGATCATTGCAGGTGCTTGGAAAAATCCAGCAGGCAGGCGATGGAAAAGCCCAGATGCGATGGAGTCATAGAAAAGCTATTAACAGAATCCTACAAGTAATACAAGGTCCCCACGTGGAAGAAGAATTGTTGGCATCTTCGTGGGCTAATTTATGCATTGACATTATCAGAACTACTGCCGGCTTGATTAGGAAGGACAGAGTTGCCAAAATCTCCATCCAAGCTCATCTGTTGGACTTCTTGAGGAGACAGGATCTTGATGCAGCGGACACAGTTCACAAACTCTCTGAACACCCAAACAAAAGAATGTAAGGAGGAGAGACTATAAATAGTGTTTGCAGCTTGAAGACATTCCAGAATACAAGAGAGACATTCAAAATTTAAGAGCAAGTCAATATAAATTAGTCCCGATGTAGAGATCATAAGACTTTCACATATCGCTTAATCTATGACTCAGGATCCCCTTCGATACAGAATGGAGAAGAACAATTGCCATCTTTGACAAAGGAAACAGGTGACTTCACCAGAAATTTACTTAACTACATTGAAATTGTTCTTGTTTGGTGCAGTAAAGTCTTCCAAGGAAAAAAAAAAAAGTAATAATACCTATACGTGGCTGCATGGAAAGTTAGTCCTAAAGTAATTCCATCGAGTATCAGATTATATTTTCATTCCAAGAGATTAAATGAAACCCTCCAAGATGAAAATCATTTCAGCAAACAAGACAGACAAAGCCACAAGGCAGAAAAGAGGCTGAATGAATTGAAAATGGGAATACTTGAAACCCTAAGTTTGTCTGGTTCAGTGATTGGAAAAGGGAAACTAGACGGGTATCAGGTGAGGAAAAGCTTCAAGAAACACATTTAAGGCCCTTCTGTCAGAAAGCAAGAAAATAATATTTTGAAGTGATGACATAGGAGGTTCTGCGTGTAGTACAATCTACCCAGCACATTCTCTATGGTAAGTACTATGAGAACATTTTCATACTTGGCTAGCTATATTTCCACCAAGAGCATAAAGCATACTAAGAAAATACAATGAAATATCATAGAAATTAGAAGAGTTATGAGGGCTAGAGGGCTTACTCCCAAGGATCATCCCCCACTAGCAGGACATCATTCTCGTGATCAGTGTAAACAAGTTTCCAGCCTATCCTTTGTTGATCTTCCAACTGTCCCTCTATACCAAACCTACGAGCCAGATCCTGCTTAAGCTCGTCATAACCTGAATACCGCGTTATGTCAATTGACCTTCCAACAGCTCCACGCTTGTACACCTTTACAGTAAAGGTCATCCAACTTATAAATAGTAGGCAGAAGAAATAACAGGATGACAGATATGAATGTATAAGACAAAGATACAGCAAGTATAGCAAGTGTGGGCATGCACATTAATGTGTGCATATAAGAAATAGCATTATATGGATGAAAACAACAAACCTTTGTATATGTTCGCATTCGCTGAAACTGTTGCTGTGGAGGAGCCCAAGAACCTCTATTCAATAAGCTACTGTCATTGATTGTTGAGTCAATTGAATTGAATGGCATATCTGGAACTCCAAATGACTTGGAAACAATTGCCGATGAAAGCTCCTGTTGAGGATCTTTGGAATTTTCACAATTTGTAAGCATGCCTCCTGAAGAGAGATTATTTGAGAAGTCCTTCCCCAGCCCCATCATGCCCTTTGTTAATAAATGGTCAGAATTTATTGGCATCACAAGTTGGCTATCAATGTTTGTCCCATACAAAATATTATTCCTCGGATCTCCCTGGAGCTCACCATCATGGCTTGCGTCTCTCAACAACACTGATTGGGGATTATATGACAGTGAATTGTTATTCTGCTGCAAATGGACATCATTTTGTGATAGGCAAACAGAAGTTGTAGAAGATGATGTGTCCAAATAATCTATCTGGGCAGCTACCCCATTTAGGTATGTTTGTGAGGAAAATAAACCTGGGTTTTGATTCTTGGAGATGTTCAATGATGGCTTAACCTCAGATTTCTGCAGCAGATCTTTAACTAAATTACCATTAGAGGACACGGTTTCCAATGCACTAGGGCTAAAGAGTGTCACGGCAGACTGAGCCATGTCCTCTCCCATTGCTGTGCTTCGGTGGGCCCAGCCGTTGATCATTGGTTGAACTATGTTTGGAAAATTGTTTGTGGAAGGTGAAGTAGAACAGGAAGGAACATCATCAGTGATACCAGACTGTCCTGGTCCAGCTGCTGCAGTCAATATACTGCTACCAGCTGTGGAGAGCTGATTGGCCATTGAGCTCAGCGGAAGTCCCATGTGACCAGCCATTTCTGACAACAGCATGATGCCAGAATGCTGTTGTTGAGGTTTCAGCTGTTGAGGCAGATGTGAGAATCGAGCATTGGTTTGGTTGTTACTCTTAGTCATCTGCTGTGGAATAGTATTTGGCTGAGGGAGAGAAGTGGGTGTTGTTTGAGGGATTTCCACCATTTGGCTGGGTGTCATGGACCTAGAAAAACTCTGGGATGCATCCAGCAGCTGCCTTTGTGAATCTTGAAGCTGACCAAGTTGACCAGCCTGATGCATAGCAGATTGCTGAGCTGAAACTGATTGCTGTTGTTGCTGAAGCTTCTGCATCAATTGAGACTGAATCTGATTGTCAGACATTTGCATATGTTGGTTTACTTGATCAGACAACTGAGATTGCATTAGGCTTTGCTGCTGGTTCTGACCCATAATATGTTGCTGTTGATTCTGCTGCTGCTGGTGCAAGGTTTGCGGAAGGTTTCTAAGAAGCTGATGGCTTTGAATAGATGGCTGTTGCTGAAGAATGTTATTGGTCTGGGCAAGAGTTTGAGGCTGCAGAAGTTGGGCTTGAACTTGACTTGAGGGTAGAGTTTGAGCCATCATATTTTGCCTCGATTGTTGAGTGATGTCACCCATCTGTTGCTGTGACTGTATGATGGAACCCAGTGGGTTGAGCAAGGACTGTAGCTTTGGAAGCTGATCAAGCTGTTGTGCTTGCTGAGGCAGCCTTTGGGCATTGAACTGTAAGTTGTTTGGCTGAGGCATTTGAGGTGATGACAAGCCTAACTGGCGGGAAAGATCACCTCCAGGAAGATTCTGCAGAACAGACCCTGACAACGATTGCATATAATTGGGCTGCATTGAGTTTGCCAGTGAAGGGTTTTGCTGCATGTTCATTCGCTGGGCTAGGCTTAGGCCAGGGAGAACCTGGGGATCTTTCATGTAGATATCATCACCAAGCCAAGGCATAGTCCTCTTGAATAGGCTATCTAAATCAGTGGAATCATCATCTGCAAAAGTAAAGGTGACAGGCAAGTCAGGTTTACTCTTAACAGAAACACTGAAAATTTGAAAGCCCAAAATCATGGTCAAGCTTGAAAGTGCTTTGGCATTATTCAATTTCATGAAGAGAGTGAGAAGCACCTTCAAGATTTTAATCACCATATTAGCACATTTGGTCCCAACAGATCACATGCAGAAACCTTGATAGTCAAACTTCGATGCAGAAAAGATAAAACAGTAGAACATATCCTATCAAAGCCTCTCCCACATCATTACTCTCTTGACAATTTGATAGTATCAACCAGATGATGCCATTTACAATCACACAAGACATAGGAAGGATGGATTTATGGAAAGAAATAGCAAACAGCACATGTAATTCAATCAAAATGCCTAGCAATAGGGTAACCTAACCAAAATTCCTGGGTGACATGGTCAGCGAAGAACTCATATGAAAAACACAAAGCAGAAATGACTAGAAGAGCACACGCCAGTTAACATTAAGGCTAAAAATTTCCTATACTGTAAGAAGCTGATCGCAACTTATATTGTACCTGGCATTCCCGGTTGCCTTGGATGCTTAGATCTAAAAAATGGAGGAGGACATATGAAAAATGGAGCAGTCACTGGTTCGATCTCCCAGATTGAGACTCGATTGCGTCTTTCACCAGCAGTTGACTCATCCCAACCAACCTATGAAAGAACATGGAGTGTTTAAATTGTAATGTACTTCAGAAGTAAATTTGGCATGATTAGAATAAATCAATAAAAAAGATGCTACAATCTTTACCTGCAAATTACGCCATTGTGAGTTTTTCCATCTTACAGGATCAAGATCACTGATACCAGTAATGGTGCCCATATGCCTGTAGTACAGATTCATTTTCTTTAACTTTCTAATTGAAGGAGAAAATTGAGATTACCATTTTCTAAGAACAACCGGCAAAGAATCTAGGAATCAAGCACCAGATCAATATGAACAGGTGCCGATCAGCTCAACTAAAACTCTTTCCAGATTGAAATTAATCATAAGACACATCCTAAATTCACTACAACATGCCCTGGGACCTCAAAATAATTCCATTTCAACTTCAGAATTCTTGAAATCAATAATGTTAACAAATGACATTTAAGAACTGCAAAGAGATAAGATTGCACCTTCTTGTTCCTGACTCTTCAGTTTCAAACATCATGCGGAAGCGCATGCCAAGTGATATTTGGTTGCTGTACACTGCCTTGTAATACTTGGCTAAAGGGATAACAAATTCTGATGGACTTGCCCTGCATAAAAATGCATCTGGTGTCAATTAATCCAATACACTCACAGCCTATTTTATATTATTACGGTAAATGTTAAACATAAGCATGATACGATGAAAAATAAAATAATTACCTTGGATTATAGTACACGGTAAAGGGGCTATTGTTTGCTGCTGCATGGGCTGCAGCAGCTAGGATCCCAATATGCATGCTATCACTTGACAATACCGATGATGATAAGTTGGTAGGTTGCCTGTTAGCCCTTCTGATGCCCAATAGAAGCTGCTGCTTTTCATCTCTAACCATAAATAGTAAGTATCATTAGGTTGATTAAGAGGGCATGTTTACTGTAAGAAAGTGACCTGAACTTGAAATGCATTCATACAAGATTTAAGATGCCTCTGAATATGAAAAATCAAATTTCAGTAAATTAAGTCATTTTACACATAATTCAAGGAATCTGAATTCATTAATCTTTACCTCATAAATAAAACTGAGTCACCGGCAAAAAGCCTCTTCCCACTGACAAATAAGCTCCACCCAGTTGTAAGCAAGTGACGCTTTGGTTGTCCTGGGTTTAGAGAAACCAGGAACTTACATAAGATAACAACAAATTTGACAACAAACGAATAAGCAATTGTAGGTATAGTTCAACTAATTATACTTCATGGGTGCTGCAAAATTAACATACCACGATAGATATGCCGGAAAGTCCAAACATTATCATGCAAATCCCTAGCTACAAGTTCTTGAGCAGGTGGTTGCATGGAGAAATCCTATACAAGGGAAGGGGAAAAGATTAAATATTGCTATAAAGATTAACATGGACACTATGTAGAGCTAAAGGAGAACAGCTTACAAGAGGCGGGAATGTCTTTTCAGCTGCACGGCGAGGCACGGAGAAACCTCCATGAGTGCTTGTATCACTTGCTGTCAATGTTTTACAGAAAAACTCTGTCTGTGGTTTATTTGACTTCAGTGCAAGATCTGACCTCAATAATGCATCCTTGTCAAACTGCAAAAGGTTGCTGATAGATTCAGTTGGAGTTAGCAGCTAAAAACATGCTAAGGCCATTTTAAGATTTTTTGGACATTGCATTGGGATCAGTTATAGCCAGTTCATTTGTAGGTGCTTTCCTTAATTAGTCCACACAACTAAAGCAAGTATACTTTTTTGAGTTATTATGAATCAAATCCTTACAGAAGAAACAGGTTGAAGTGTCATCTGAACATAAACTTCATCTGTTTCAGGGTCCGCCTACAAAATCAGACACAAGAACTAAAATAATTGAGTCACCAAATAAAGAATTTTATGATGTTCGAGATGAAGGCCAGAGAAGGTCAGCTTTTATACGTGTAAGGTGACATTGTGAAGGAGACACAGCAGCTTCGAGGGAAGATTTGGGTAGTTTGGAATTTGCGCATTCACATCCTTCTTCAAAGATGCTGCAACCTGAAATCAGTAATTTTACTCTCAAGTACCAACATGGACTGACTTCTAAAGGAGGAAAACCAAAACGACATATAAAATTCCATCCACAACATCCATTAAAAACCAATTTATAACAAAGTATTTTTTCACGTTACACCTACTGGTTCTTTCACCTTGTTCAGTGGAAATGGAGTACTTATAGAAGCAGCAAAAAAAATGTCATGGTTAAAAATTACATCACGAGTAAATTGGCATTCAAACACACAGTGACCTGTGAGACTCTTGATAATTAACTTTAATAGTAAAAGAAATGTTGGTTAACATAAACTACAGAAGTCAAAAACTAAAAAAAATTCATAAAAGTTTTCTTTTTATTATTTGATCAACTAATATTACAGTTGCTAGGAAAAAACTTCCATGGACCACAAGTTGACTTGATAAAAACAAGCCAAATGATCTGATACAATGACATTTTAGTACTTAAAAGAGCACATGACAACCAGGTAATACATACCAAGAGAATGTTTCTATTATAACCCTAGCTAAAATAAGTTAAGTCCCACATAATCTGAATCAAGGCAAAAAGGGTAACTTCAACTTGCCACCTGAAATAGTACCCTCAAAAGTAAATCCGAAACCTTGATCTACTTTTCCTTTCCTTATAATCTACCTATTTATTGCACCCAACTAACCGGTTTAGGTAAAATTCATAAAGCTTAGCCCACTCTAGATCAAAACCCTGACACATCATTTACCGCAAACAATCAGCCAATAAATCCAATAAAAGAAGGAGGTAGGTTAAAAGTATTCACATTATTGACACAAAACAGCAACAGAAAATGACTAACCTGTTCACTATGCCCTTGAGGGAAGTAGACCACATGAGTTCCGGCCGCCGGCAAGTTCACTAGTGGTCCTGCACATGCTTGCCATAACTCAGGGTTTATGCTCTTCTTCTCTACCCCTGCATCATCCCCACGTGTCACACACTCATTAGTTAACAAATTCCCCTTCAAAATCCTCATATATTTTCCTCTTCCTTGTACCTTTGTTTGTTTCCTGGGAAAAAAAATCAAACCCGGAAAAGGAAAAGGAAAAGGAAACAAACTTGCAAGACTATTGTTTTCAAGCACTGAAGAAACAACTACATAAACAAATGGATAGATAAATACACAGAAAAACAGATTCCAAAAATATAGAGACAAACACAGCTCTTACAAACCAATGTAATAGAGACAAAACTAGCACAGAACAACCTTATTAGTTAGTTATTTACACATAAATCTCTAGCACTTTTTTCAATGCTTTACACACATCTCCCTTAAATCTTTAATAACAACAAATAAACAAACACAAACTAGTAACATAAATTAAGAGATGGACCAGACCTTCACCGTTGGTGACTGCGGTGGCGGCACCGTTGGCCGGTGACTTCATGGTTTCCTTATATAAATTCAACAAAGCAAGAGTCTTTTTGATCCAAAACGAGTTCCTCACTTTCTCATGAGTTTAAACTTTTACAAGCTCAAAACGTGAGCTTCAAAAGAAACCCAGTAAGAAAATTATAAAGTCGAGCAGATTTTTTAGCTTAGATCAGCTCAGCAAACAAGAAAAAAATCAAACTTTTGAAGAAATGGAATAAAGGGTGGATTTTGAACTGGAAAAAAAATATGGGGTAGTTTGTTTGAAAGTGAGTGAGCTTTCCCGGCGATAAATTCCGGCGATGTCGCCGGAGAAACGGTGAAGAGACAAAAAAGCAGTAAAAAGGAAGAAATGGGTTTTTATGGGATTGAGAGTTTTTGCTAAGTTTTTCACAGACCAAATGTTGAAGCTTTGCCCCCTTTCTCCCCCTACATTACCCAGACAAAATTCCTCTCTTTTCCTCTCCTTTCCCTTCAATGCTCTTGCCTTGCTTTCTTCAACCTCTCTTTCTCTCTCTTGTTTTTTTATTTATTATTTTCTCTTTCCTTCTCTCTCTCTCTATAGTATTTTATATGGATTACCAAAACCTCTCTCTCTCTCTATCAATTTCTGTTTCTTTATAGCTCTCTCTCACTCTTTCTGTCCTTGAAAGGGGCACTGACTTCTCACAACTAAGCAGTCAACCTCCCTACAGTAGCCTAGTTCACATGTAGGTTAGAAGTAGAGTTTAATGTCACAGATGATATAATATTTCTCAACTTAACCATTGTTAATCTCCCTTGCTGTTCTTCTCTTTTGTAGAGCATAGGTTTAACCTCCAAACAAAGAATAATGTTAATGTTAGTTAAGATACTTTTGTTTGTGTGATGTTGTCTTATTTTTACCCTAATCACGTAATTTTTCATAGACATTTGCTTTGATCATCACCGTCACTCTCCACTAAGAGCACATTCTTTGCACATGGTCAATATCCATTCTTTTCAAGTTTCACGTTGCTTTTTCCATTGCTCTTCCCTTTTCCTCTTAGTTTCTTGATTAGATTATGATATCGATACTATATTATTTTCGAGAAAAAGTTGCATTCTACAATCTGTCAGCTATTGTCATATAAAGAGGTTTTTTTTTTCAAATTTATTACCAATTTTATCTATAAGAAATACCGAAACAAAGTCAGAATCTTCGAAGTATAACTATATTTCACATCAAAATTAGAGGTTTTATGGGGGGTTTTTTATAGTTAAAAGGGAAGCATAGCCCTTGATAGAAAATCCTGAATATATACATCATCAATACCATAAAATTAAATGCTAATAATGATTGGTCTTAGGAAGCATAATCATAATCATCAACACGACTATATACATTAATTACTCCTTAAACGGCCATTAAATTCCTGAAGAGGAAATTTGAAGTGGGCATTCCATTATTGTATGAGCTGTGAAGGAGGAGGCCAGCCTCGCCTCGCATTATTGCTGAATGGGCATCTCTCTTTTAACTTTTAAGTGGAGATCAAGAAAACATTAATTGCTTAATTACAAATCTTCCCTGAAAACTACCTGCTGATGTGGCAGACAATGTCGGCGTCTGGGACCCACCCTGCATATGCGATGTTGACACCACTGCTTAGCTTAGCATTCTTTTATTTTTGAGCTTTGCAACCTTGCTATGCAATCCTTGTCAAATGTCAAAATATGCCCAAATCTTTATTATTTTACTAAAAAAGTTATTCATCTATATTTGCTGATGCCCCAATCAAGTTTAATGAATGATTTTATATTATTTTATAATAAATCTTATAATAATAGATCTTATAAGGTGAGAACTCTTTAATTTCGAGACTTGGTATAATTTTGCTACTACTATATATTTTATTTATTAATTAAAATAAAAATAAAAATTATAAGATTTAAACTTATAATCGGATGGTTATTAAAATCTTGATATTATATTAAAATACTTTTCAATCTAAATATTTAAATTATTATATGAAATTTAATAAATAATTTTAAATTAAACCTCACCATAAACATCATTTGAGACACTAAAAACCACACCAAGTCTTCAAGGAAATCACATCTCACAGAAATACACTCCAAGATTTCTGCATAAGATAGGATGGAGAACAAGAAGGTGTCGGGTGCGGTTTTCCACAATTCGAGGATTAAAGTGCAAAGCAGTAAAAACCCAAGGGAGTTATTTACACTTGTTTACTTATTTTTATTCATTCATTTCTTTATTAATATTAAAAATTAACAATTTTATGGCTCCCATGTGCCGTGTTTCCTGGAGCAGTAGCTTGGTAGGTCCTCGGCTTCGATCATCAAACACTATGTGCTTAAATTAAAAGCCGACCCCAGAAGTGACTTGATCAACGGTCAGTGTTTCGTCTCTCTGGATCTCGTGTTTTTGAACCGATGATTACTCGGCGGCTCGGCTAAGTCAGGTTGTCAACCCCATTGGTCTCTAGATGGTATATATATAGTGTGGCAAGTTCTGCATGAAGCTAGGACCAGAGTCGTTCATTAAAGGACATGATGTCTTGTGATAGTCAATCATGACCGTTGAATTTGATGAATAATTAATCCAACATAGGACCGTCCCTCTTGAAGGATCCTGAATTGTTCCGGGCGTAGTCTGATAACTTCGATTTGAGGATCGATTTTCCTATTTTTTTTAAGGAAAAAAATCAAAATTATATCATTTAAATTAAATTAAAAAATCAATGAATTAAAAGCCGTGTTTTGAATGACTTAAAGGGTCAACACGTGTTTTTTTAATGGATTAGTCAAGTTTTTAAAATTTATTTTTTAAATGAAAATTAATTTGATCTTGATATATGAAACTCTCATTACATCAAAATATATGTGACAGTCCCGTGAATTTATAATTTAATAATCAATTAACGATTCATTTCGATTGCAAGAAAGTATCTAAAAGAACAATGACGTGAGGACGTTCTAGGGTCATTTCTTAATAGTTGGATTTGTTATAAGTTTTATTAGGAGAATTCAGAAGCTAAATTATTGGATTTTTTTAATCCAGAATTTTGAAGGCTGTATCATGATATTCAGATTCTTCGATCTAGACTATGGGGTTTCTTTATGAAATAATTCCTCTCGTTTTTCGATTGGGAAAAATCAATCCTTTAAAAATATTTTATTTTACGGAACTATAAAATTAAAAAGCATGTGAAAAATATAATATTTCATAAATTAAAAACAATATTATTTATAAGCTAAATTATAAGGCAATAAAAATCCTATGACCAACGTGCAATAGCAACTAACCGGATAATCGGTCCACGCTATGTAACGAATCAGGTAAAAAATAATATATATATATAAAAAATACATAGTCATTGCTAATTTTTTTCAATATAAAAAAATAAATCGTATAGGAATTAATCTAATATGACTCAGTCAACCTATCTAATCTACAACCATCCCGAATAATTGATAAAAACATAGCTTAATCATTCCATTGATACGGTCATTGAGCTCGTCTGAATCCTAACAAGACCTTGGGGAAGAATGTGAAAATAAATAATTATTATGATATTCTCTTTTATAGATACCAAGATGATAGTATATTTGGTTGATTTGGGTGAACTTAGATTAATATATCAATTTTCATTATAGATCATAAGACCATAGTAATCTCATTTAAAGAAATTCAAAATAAACTATGAATCTCAATTTTCAGTAAGTCTAATATTAAATAATAAAATTTTTTAAAAATCAATTAGAAAAATAATAAAAATAATGACTAAATCAATCCAATTTAACATGTTAAACTTGTGATTCGAATTATGAAACCAATATAACCTAGTAGAAAATAAAATTAAATAAATCATATGGCTTAATTCATAATTAACCCAACATTAGAAGATAAAATAAAAAAGATCAATTAAAAACACACAAAAAATAACTAAAGTCAACCAGGGTTAACTCATAAAACCTGTGACTCGAATTACGAGACAAAAATAACCTCGTAGAAAGTAAACTAAAATAAATCACGAAACCTAATTCTCAATTAACGTAACGTTGAATGATAAAACTATATATATAAAAAAGTAAATTAGAAAAAGAAAAACTCTAAAATCAACCAAGTTATTTCATTAAACCTATGGTCTTGATACTGGGACTAAACAACATCGTAAAAAGTGATCTGAAAAAAGTTTATGAAGGTTAATCATTGATAAATATAATGTTGAAGGATATGATTAAAATAGAAAAATCTATTAAAAATTAACACAGAAAAACAATTCGAATCACAGGACAAGTATAACCTCATAAAAAGAAAATTAAAATAAATTATAAAGTCTAATTTCCAATCAAGTCATTATTAAATGATGAATATGAAAAAGAAAAGGTTAAATAGAAAAATAAAAAATAACTCAAGTCAACCGAGCTCACTCGTCAAACTCATGATTCAATAATAAGATCGGGATAGCTTTATTAAAAGTAAATTTAAAAAAATATAAAACTTAATTTATAATAAAACTAGTATTGGATGATGAATTTAAAAAAATAATAAAAAATAAAGTATTATTCTAAGATTTATGTTCTTTGAAGAGAGTTATAATGAAATTCCAGTCTTGTTTTTTATATATATTAATGTTTTGCGTGACAATCAATTAAATTTTTTATTTCATGATAATAGATATATATCTTCAAGCTTATGATACAATCAAAACTAGACTTTTTTTCCTCAAACAATTTCAAGTACACGTCTCTCTTAATGCATCAAAAAAAAAATCAATAAATTTCTTTAATAATCGTACCAATCCCTCAAGATTTACGTATTCTACTCATCTGAATGCATAAATCTTAGATTTCAAGATATTAAAAATTATTGAATTCCATATCTCGGGAAGCTAAAAGAAATTCATAAAATAATCAATGGACTATCATCTTCCTCGAGAAGAAGAAAAAAGGTCGCAGAGATGATGAAATCGTATCACAAAAAAGAAAGGATGAAATCATGAAAAGGAAGGGAGTGGTGCTGCTGCTAGTGCTGCACCTCTGCCTCTAATTAATCAATTAATTATTAATTTAGTGATTAAAAAGGCTAGTAGGTGAGCACAGTGCCGCTTAGAGCCCTAAAACACGGCAGGTTTAATGGGAGTTGTAATTACCGATATCACAGCCAGAAGCATGCGCACTCTCTCACCTCCACTTAGATGCTTCCACGTGTCACGTCACTTCTTCCCTCCTATTTTTTTTAATTGTTTACGTAAAATTAGGAAGATTTGACACCTTCATTATATCGTCTTTTGAATTGTGGATGAAAGGTTCATGCATTATTGTTGTCAAGAGAATTCTCGAGCTGAAGAAAAAGAGAGAAACAAAGAAAGACAGGTCTCTGTGTGTGTCTGTTTCACTTCGTTTTTCATGACCATGGAATCTGTCACAGCTTCGTTAATGATTGATATTGACGTGCAAATTGTTTTTCTTTTATAATTTTTTATATTAATACATCAAAATAATTAAAAGACAATAAAAAAATTTAATTTGAAATTTTTCCATGCTAAAATCACTTTTAAAACTTACATAAATAAAAATAAAAATATAATATCAAACGGTCTTTATTTAATTCATTAACCTAAAACTTAATTAGAGTTATGTTTTGTTTTGAGTTGGTTTAGAGAAAAAATTAGTCAAACTTGATTAATTTGATTGGGATCAATTCAAATTATTTTATAACTGACTCAACATATTTATAATTTAGATCGAGTATGATCTTTCCTTGACAAAAATAAATAAAAGTTTGTACGAGAGTATAATAAATATTATTTTTTAAATTATTTTTGTTTAAAAATATATTAAAATAATATTTTTTAAAAAATATTATTAATATCAACATATTAAAATGATAAAAAAATAATTAAAAATAAATTTTTTCTTTTCAAAAACACATATAATTAGATCATAACCACAAGCAGGAACTAAAAATCACTAAACCCCCGCAGCTTCTTCACTTTCAAAATTCCAAGACACTTGTAATTGAGAGTATGAATTTAAGAAAAACAAAACGGGGGCATGGGGACAGGGATGCATTCAACAATTCAATTCCAACTTCAAAGGCTGCTTTCCTTGCTTTGCTTTTCATATATACGTGCGTTTCCTGGGATCTGTGTCCAGAATTAATAATAAAGAAAAATATCTTTTCATAAAAATAATAACCCGACTTTTGGAATCTTCTGCTGCCAACCCACCGTCGTAAAATAATCTTCTTTTCCCCAAGATCAAAGAATATTGCAATACGATAGAGACGAATCTCCTTTGCTGTTCTGTCGTAATAAATATTTTTCTTGCTAAAACTTTTTTCTAAAAATAACATCTTGGAAAAACTGCAGTTTAGTCGCTAGCTTATATAGTCATCCCGAGACAAAAAATTTTATCAATTAGGTCCTTGATAATGTCTCAGACACTTCTTAACTAACTTCCTTTGTCAAACTTTATTGGTGTTTTGGGTTTATTATGTCTATTTTCTACAATAAATAACACGTTTTAATAAAATAGTCAATGAGATGACGCAATCAAATCTAAATAATAGGAATCAGAGAAAAAAAATATGATTTTTTTTAAAGGATCATACAAAAATCCCAGTTTTATTACTGATTTTTTTTTTATATAGTTTGCTCTCAAAATAGAGATTATAACCTTTTAAACAAGCTTTAAACAAGCCATTATAGGACATGAATAGTTAGAATACTATTTAAAATAGAAAAATAATGCAGCTTGAAAATAAAGTTAAAAATCCAAAAATAACTAGAAAAATAATAAAATTCATTAAACAATAACTTTCAAGCTTCAAAAACTTTTTTGATCCCAACTAGTCGCAGAAAGTATAACCAACCCTATAAATTTTCTTAGAAAAAATTAAATTTAATACATATTTGTTAACTTATCTACATGGTCCGGATATATTAAGTTCATATATAATTGATAAAAACCTCACGTATCAATTTTATCTAATTAGCAGGGTGAAAAAAAGGATTTAATTGAAAAATATCTAAGATGACTGTAACCAATTAATAAAAGTTTTCATTTTTTGGAACTCATGATTGATGTTAATGTTATTAATGTACCGAACAAGAATATAAATATATATATTTTTCATAAATCCTTGTGAATACACCCTGGTATAATAAGCACAATTATTAAAGAAAAGCACGACGCATGAAGATTAAGGGGAAATAAAAAAATAATTCATGATTCTTCGATGCCTGTTATATGGTACAACATCCATTATGATTTGAGTATTTATCCCATATATCAAGTGGCCGAATAATCGCTTGTCAAGGTTTGTAAACTTGTCTAAATTATAGACGTTGAATAGGCAGCTAGGTCCATCTTCAGTCCAATAATCCCACAATGATCAATCTTGCCATTGGTAGCTAGTATTATCCAAGTCCAAGATAGCCCGATTTCTTCATTTGAATATCTTGTGACGGTCAAATTTCTACATTTTGAATTTCCTAGTAGTTCTCAGGGCAGATAAATTCCTTTTTATTTTTTTTGCTTTTTTCCTACTTTATAGCAATCCTACAAAACCTAGCTTGATAAGTTAATCTTATAATTCATGATTAGAGTCTAAGACGGGCAGGTTAATAAAAAACCCGGTATTTTTTTTCTTTTTTTAAACCAAAATGATGGCTTTCATTATTTTTCCCAAGTTAGGTTTTTGTTTTTTTTTTAAAATAAAGCAGGAAATGCAAAAAAAAACATAAAAAGGAGAAAAAGCTAGGAATCTAGACATTGCACATGACAAGATGGGGCAAATGGGCATTTTCTCAGGGTCCAGAATTCGATATGATGTTAGGGCAGAGAAAGTAAATGGGAATAGACACCAATCCTATCTTTTGATCATTCATATGTGCAGTGCATGTATAACTTTTAAATTTGTCGTCAGCTTCTTTATATATAATTTATTTGGCCCATGATGTTATTTTGCCAACCACCTTATAGATAATGATGAAATTATATATAATATGCTTTAAAATTCTATAATCATGCCTAGCTGTAGCAAAAGTTATATACGGCGCCGCATGTCCAAGGATATCAATTTCTTAATTTGTCCATCTCATTCTACCCTAAATTCCAAGTCTTATTGTTTGGAAATTAAGTATATGTATATGATAGTTTTCTCCTCAAGAGGCTTTTAATTTTTTTAAAAAAAATAAAAAAAACCTATCTCCACTATAAAGCAACTAAAATCTTGAAAGTATAAAGGAAATAAACACAAATCTAAATTAAAGAAAAAATTAGAAAAAATAACAAATTAAGTTGATCCAAATAATATTTTCTTACCCTAATTTTAGGGATTTGTTGGTATAATAAGTGACATGATGACTTTCCAAAGAAAAACTTCACGGAAAATCGCATCAAAAATTTTGAATATAATCTAATGATTAATTTTTTATTATTATAATTTTAAAATGGTGACCTAGTTTGATGCCATCATATCTAGTACTCTTTAAGTGTAAACCTATCTAACTAGCTTAAAAATATTTACTAGATTAATTATCCATTACTTGAATTAGATATCCATGTTAAATATATCCTCACGAAAATGATTATTAGAACTTTCGGCTTCTTCAAGCCGACTACATCAATCTTTATCTCTCACGTTTAGAATTATCATATTCTGGAAATTAATAAATAATCCAGCTCGCTTCTCATGTAACTTCTGAACCACATAAGGGCACGCACATGCAAGCGTAGCATACTCTTCAAAATTCATGTTATTTTAAGAGATAGTTTATTCAAGAAATTAGATCCTTCAACGAATAAGAACATGGTTTTGGTGGGCTATATATCATTGTTTATTTAAAAATTTAGTTTCAATAAATCGATAACGTATATGATTAGCTAGAATATATACTTGGATTAGATATGGTAACACCTGGAAGGAATCATTAAACATCGTTTCAAATGTATGCTTGTAAATATGGTGTAAAATAATTTTTTAATTAAAAATATATTAAAATGATGATTTTTATATATTTTTTTAAATTTTTTTAACACTAGTACATCAAAATCATCAAAAATTTAATTTAAAAAAATTAATTAATATCTTTAAAATAAAAAATAATTTTAAAAATAAATTGAACTGAGAAATAATATTGGGAATAATTATTTATTTTAGTACCCTCTGAAGAGCATACAACGAAGTCATCAAATGGCTATATGTTAATATAACCAATCATGTATATTCTAATTAATCAATAATCTGGGTGTTCGTCATGGTTTGTACAGGTTGTCAATTTGTTTTTTTTCCTTCATTTTTATTTAAAAGCATATATACCCCTGAAATTGGTAGGGTACTGGATTAGATTTCGAAGTTAGATAATTTTATGGGATTGGTTTGGTGGGTAAGCAACTATATTCCTCTCTTACTTCTTGATTCAAACCTTGATGCTAATATTCGAGCTAGCCGATGTGAGAGAGTACATCACGAAAAGGACTTATATATTTTGATTGATACACAAACGGATTAATTAAGAAATACTCTTTGTTTTTTTTTTTATAAAAAAATTGAAAATTAGACAGAAAGGCTTTCCATATAGAAAAAAAGATATTCACAACACAGTGTTTATAAAGCGCTTCCATAATCGTCGCTCTTCAACAATATTTGTCTAGATTTCGTCTCCCATATTGTAGTTTTCTTCAATTCCTTTCTCCCCTTCTCTGTCATTTGATCCTTTTTTCAGGAAAACACATGCATGCAGGACGCTGACCGTCGCAGGGGGTTCGCTCTCCTTCACCGTGGGTAAAGAACAAAGACAGAATAATGATTTTTTCTGCACAATTCTCTCCTCAGAACAGGGTCCTCATACATATAGTACACGTCTCTTAGAAGATTGTACAAATCTTGGAAAATTATTTACAGCATGTGGGATCAATTGACAAGCATGGATGCCCTTAATATCGCCAAGAAAGCATGGCCATGTTCTGGTTGTTGGTTTGATATTATATATATTTTTGTGGATATCAAACATGCAAGATGGCAAAAACTTGGCCAATAGAAATTATAATTTTGTTTCTTCATGCCACACACTAGTTAAATTTATTTCCAAAACTCCTTTTTTTTTCCTCGCAGAGAAAGATATCGTCGTATTATTTCTTACATAACGAGACAAAACTCTATATTTCCAGAATAAGTTTATAACGAACTATTTACGCCAGTAAATTCATAAAAATTCCTATCACTCCAATCCTAAGAAATTGACGTCACAATAAACAATTAATCTTTTAGACATGCATGGCAAGGTCTGGTTCACTAACTTAGATTGGCTGGCTGTGCATGGATAAGAGCATTAAATGCAAAACACTTGCCGACTTGAAAGGTTTGTATCTTCTTCAAGCCAGCTAATTCGACTTGTGCATGCAGCTACTGTAACAACGTAGTTTTAAGAACTCATTTGAGGTGGATTGATTTATTTTTGAGTTTCTTTTTTGTTAAAATTCAAAGAATATTATTTTGATTAAATAAGTAAATTTAAAATAAAACCCGGTATAAATCATGTTTTAAATATCCGAGCCACTGAATTGCCCCGTCTGCCAGGCTAGGTTTACAACTATATATGGGATATAGCAGCCATGGAGGTCTCTTGTAAGTCAAGTCCTTTATTAATTCGGTGTGTAGCCCTTTTCAATCCAAACCCTTCCTTTACCTTTTGGACCACGCATAATAGAATTGGAAGAAACGTAGGGTCTCTAAATCATTGGACTATTACATGGTAATAGGTATCGATACTTAGCCTACAATAAATTTTGACACAGACACATGAAAACAGCCTATACCCCATTTGTAAGAAGACAATATCTTGGCCCTACTCCTACCCCTTCAACCCCATCAGATTTTAATTATCGTCCATGGATCACATGGAATGTTCAATGTTGTGGTTATGTCAGCATCCATGAAGATAGATTTATATATTATGAGAATATATAGTTTCATTTATGGTGGGCAAAAGGGAATGATTCTATAATCTATTGAATCATGCTGATCACTAATATTGATCGTGTTCAAAAGGCACTAAAGTTCTTCAGTATAAATGAATGCATATGGATGGAGTGATTCGCTTTTCTTTGAAAAGCATCAATCAAGTCCAGAATTTCTACCTCCCCCCTACTCTAACCTATGACAAGTTCATTGTATTTAGCTTGAAAAAACATAAAAAATAATGTGTTTTTTCAAGTTAAATACAGTTTAAAATGCGATATATGTAGACAAATGGATACTAAATCATAATTAGGAGGGATAAAAAGTGATCGTTCCTATCACTTCGGATCATTTGCTAATAAAATGATAGTGACAATATGACTATCAATTTTCTTGACCTCATACTGCCACGAGTGCCTGAATTTCTTAGTTCATATATAGATAAGTACCAAAAATATATTTTGGACCTTAAAAAAACTATACCTCAAATCTAAGGTTGGAGCGATTTTATATTAATCCTTCCAATCCTCCTTTTAGAGTATCCTACAAGGGGACATTGTGCTTCAATGTTTCTTGAGTTGAAGCTTATTGCTTGCTTGTTTACATCTACATTTAGAGGAGGGTTTGCCATTGTAGAAGCCAGGAAAGTATTCATGAGTAGCTCTGCCTCTGCTGTACGTAAAAAGGATGGCAGTGTGTTGGATTTTTATTGCACCAAATCACTATATGGTGGGACCTTAGCAAGTCTTTGACAAATTTGGGTCCATTGTGTTTCCAAGAGACTAGACTCAGAATTGCTAACAGGCCAGTATGGTTTTGCCACGTATGCTGATTGTAGTGTGTCCGCAGGTGATGCACTGTGCTTGATTCAGATGGAATTGCAGAATGAAGAACATAAAACTAGGGTTGCTGATTACCCATGCTTGTCAAAACTCAATTCAATCCCGCATGTTGATTGAAAAATCTGGTCGAAATCCGACCGAAGATCAACACGATGAAGCTTTCATCAGTCAAGACCCGACAGGTTAAAAAGTTAATTTAAAAAAAAAAGAAAAGATGAATTTATTTAGAGTAGGAATTAACTAAAATCACTTTATATATATAATAGAAAATTGAATTTTTTAAAATAATTTAGATTTTAACTGGGTTAAATCCTGAATTAGATCTGACAATTATACCATTAACATTCCCTATTTTTTGGAACAAAGACATTGGGATTTTTAATAAACTTATTATTAGTATATTGAAGATTGATTAGAAAATTAAAATATACTAGGGTGGGGATTTTTCGATCCCCATGATTTACATGTAAAAAGAATATTAATATTAACTTTGATATTTTTTTAAATTGATATTCTTTTTTCAATTAAATTAAATGTATTGCATGTAAAATAAATATTAATATTAATCTGATATACAACATTATCAAACTTTTCTTACTAATTATCAATGTTTTTAACTGTTCACTCGTAATTTGCCTCTTGATTTCTTATGAACCTAAGGGTTCTATGGTGGGCATGGGACAATCTAGTTTGCTCTTTGAGCCCAACCGTAGCCCTAGCCTCTTAGGTACTTCGAGCTAGATTTGTTTGTCTGGGCTTTATGATATGTGGCACGTGTCATTGAGCCTATTTTCATATTTTGTAGACAATATGTGATTTGTTCTCTTCTCCAAAAACAAATTGAAATTTTGATTTATTTTTAATCTAAGATAAAAATTGAAAATTATGAAAATTAGTAATTTAATGATAGATTAAAATGGTTTGACAACACTTATACTCAATTTTGAACACAAAAATCTTTAGTATATAATGTCCTTCTATATTAACATATATTAAATTCCTGCTTTAATTGTGGTTTTTGTTTTTATATTCCTAATTTATTCACTAAGTCAGTCTAGTCATATTTAAAAAAAAATAGGGTTGATATAGCCAAAATTAAAGTATAGTAGCTAATTTAACTAATATACATCATTCGATTAACCACACAGAATTTATTCTATTTTAATACAAAAAAAAAATTCATTTTGAGACTAAGAAATGCCTCGACAAAACCCAGACAAAATCACCCTTTTATGAACTTCTTTTCTTATTGATTCTTTCAATTTATTGGTGTATTAATCTCCAACGGATCAAAAATGAAAGGCAAAAGTAAAGGAAATTTCAAACAATAAATAAAAAATCATTGATAGCTCATCATCATGTTACTGGTACTCTTGCTAGTGGACGTTCCAAATTCAAGGAAGATAATATGCTAGTGGACGTTCCAAATTCTTTAAAATTAGCAAAATCTTATACTTCATAGTTCTTTATCTGAAATCTTGTTTTGCTTCTTATCTAGAGTATAACAAAACTCATGCATGTATCCTTGTTTTCCCAAATGCTAGTAAGAGAACATATCCATCCATGACCAGGCTGCTAATTAAGCTAGTGGTGGCGGCCTAGCAGGGCAAACACAAGGAGCTATACTCAAGGGTTTGTGGCATGCTTGCTGATTTAGCTTGGTCCGTCAATGGGCTGTTACCATGCCATGTATGTTTTTCACGTTATGTGTGGACACAAATGGCAGCATCCCATGTCCAATATGGGTGCATGATGAATGCCAAAATGGTAGAAAGTTACGTGACCTAAATGATGACAAGAAGTGGCTGCCATTATTTACTGAAATAGGGAGATCGGTTCCCCATTTCATCAATAAGTAGAGGTGGTTATGAGAGCTGATAGACACTAAGAAATAGAGAGTAAGAGTGCTGTGAGTGTGAGAGAAGTTTGAGTTTAGTAGAGAGGTTTTTCTCCTCTTCATTGTAATGTGTATTTTCACGATCTGTTAATGAAAAACGGCAGCTCGGACATGTACTTGGCAGGACTTCGAGTTTTAGACTTATCCAACACCAGCGTTACATCGCTACCATCATATATATTAGCAGTTTGAGTAATCTTCGGTGGCTATATTTGAATAATTTTCGAAAGCTTGCAGTGCTTCACTCTGAAGTGGGATCTCTGGTGAAACTGTACACTACCACTATTTTTAGATTTGCCGACAGAAAATTGCACTATTATTCTGTTGGTAAGAAAATTATCGATGAAATCACCGACAAAAAGTCTCTGTTAATAAATTTTTCATCGGTAATTTTTTGTCCATCGATAAGTCCGTTAGTAATAAAAAAATATTATTACCGATGGATTTACTGACGGAAAAAGCGAGCAAAAAAAAATTTCATTCCGTCGATAATTCCCTCGGAAACAAATCGTATGTAATTCTGTCAGTAATTATTTAAAAATATTTTTTAAAAATATATTTTACAAAAATATAAAATAATTAAATTAATATTAATCAACACTCTATATATAATACTCAAAATGCTTGGAAAAAAGAAGAAGAAAATCAACTCAAAAAAATCTGCAACAAATAAATAACATGAAAAAATAAATTCAACTAAAAAAAATCATATGAAAAAAAATTAAAAAATCCTATTAATAAATGAACTAAAAATTGATCTCATATTAAAAAAAATCCTACAACAACATTCATACAGTTATTAAGAACAAAAACAATTAAAAATAAAATAAAAAATAAATATAGTGAAAAAAAACAAAAAAAAAGAATTTTTTTTTATTTTAATGTAGTTGCAGGTGAAGTTAAGAAAAAAAAATTATAAAATATACTAATTAAAAAAAATATTAGAAAAAAAAAATAAGAATGATTTTAAGACGGATCTCATTACATTGTTTTTTCCAAGAACAATAATCTCATCTCTAGAAGGAAGGTTTACTCATAACAATAAGCCAGTGCTTAATATCACAACCATCCTAAGGAATCGTCTTCCTTTTTCTTGTAAATGATCTGACTTCTGAAGTTGTGGGATGATTCGCCGTAATGCTGTTCTTTTTAGAATAATTTTATGAATTATTGAATTTCAGAATAAATTAAACACATTTTCTCTGTAATCTAGTGCTTGAAAAATCGAATTTTTTATATGCCACGTTAAATACAATCCATGACACCGCAATTTTTCCAAAGGTTACAGAAAATCGGATGCGTCTGCGGTTCTTTATTACTAGGAACTAGGAAAAAAATAAAATGAACAGCGTAAATCGAGTTTGTGTACAATCATTTTTTAGATATAGTCCATTCACATTCATCATCAACTGGAAACATTATCAATAGTCAATTAACATATGGAGAAACCATTAAGTTCTTTCGGTGGCGTTGCGGCGGCGAATTTTCAGGTATCCGAACTTTCCTGCCCCTGGAGAAGAACCCTCAAACACGTATGGCTTAAAGCCTGTGGCAACGTGGTACCTCCGTTGAATCTGGAGATTAGATCAAGATCAAAGTTGTTAGAACATTTTCGATACAAGAGAAGTGTTCAGAGGTGTTATGAAAACTGAAAGAAAGCTATACTTCAAGAATTTGCTCATTGCTTCCCACAAAATTCTTTCCGATAACACAAACTGTGCCACCGCTTCCCCCTCCGGTGATCTTCGCTCCATACAGAGTCCCATTTTCAGATTTGGAAGCTTTGCTGTGCTGCATTTCTTGTACCAGTTCTACCAGTCTGTCTGTCCCATCAGAGCCAAGTCCACACGCACCATAGCTGTAATGGCACTGCAATAAATGATTGCATCATCAGATTAAGTGCTTATACAGCAAGCCAAATTTTGTGTTTTACAGCAATACCTGATACATAAGTTCCCCAAGAGCAGAAAGTTGTCCATCCGAAGTAGCAGCAGTTAATAATGCTTTGAAAGCCTACAGATCAAGTAAAAGAAGTGTGATAGCTTGAAGAAAAAAAAATCATTTGTACTAAAAAGCAAAGAAAATCTATCCAAAAAATTGTTAAAGAGGATTTTCTCTATCACCATGTTAAGGAAGCTAGCGCGAGGAAAACACTTCTCATAACTTTTATCAGTGTATAGATTACTGAGATAGTGCTCATAAGAATATAGATTACTGACCTCGACTCTGAAGTTCTCATAAACTGGATGCCTGGTTGGTGCTTTAACTGCATAAATATGTTTGGGATCTATTGTTGTGACTGAATCCTCATGATTAACATATTTCCTTATGAATTCTTCACCTGCAACAGTCTCTGGAAGCTTATCAACATACACACCTTCGTACCTGTAAAATGATGCGAACGGTGATTATAGCTTGGAATTCCACATCATGTCCAAAGCAAAGATGATAGGGATCCAAGACAAGAGGAAAAAGAAGCGTAGAAAGCAGAGCGTTTGTAATCATGTCCGTAAGTACTCAAGACAGTGACATGTTACCTATGAGGTGGGAGATTGCATAAGTAATCTAAGGAAGCCTCATTATTAAGCAGTTCGATGCCATCCTTGTCCATGTCGTCTTTGTTGTTTCCCTTCGACAGTCCTGCAGCTGTAGACTTTATTATCTTTCGGCCCATATAAGTTCCAATTCTCACAGATCCATAATCTGAACCACCAACACTGTAGAGAGGAAAAAACTGCAATTATACTGTACTGCTACAACAACTTATCAGATCCTGGTGTCTCTAATCTGAATTTAGTCCTGCCATTGCCAGGAAATTTTGAAAATGTCATACCTGTGTCTTAATCCTGAATCTATGCCCCAAAATCGTACATGGGAAGGAATATCAACTACTCCTAGTACCTCAGCAGGCTGCACAGAATACAGAGTTTATGTAACATAAACTATTACCTCAGAGATTACAAACCTAATAATAGCACTGGTTGTAACACTTACCTGGCATACCATCGCTAGAAGTTTGTTTGCTTCCCCACACGCAGAGGTCATTTGATCCATCACCCCACATGGGGCTCCAACAACATGATTCTCCACCTATAGGAATTCACTGATTAGATAAGCTATTGAATAGATGAGTTTCAAAGTTCATAAATATAAATCAAAAGAAATGTAACCAAATATATTTTCGGCGATATAACTTGCCTTTTGGCAAAGCAAAGCAAGATCTCGCGGGGGAATGTTTAAACCTGCACACAGACAGACAAAGATCAGCACGGTGAGAAGTTTGCTCAATTAATTATTATATATTAACATTAACAATAGGTTCTAAAGGAGAATCTCATGACCAAACAACAGAAATATTTGCAGGCATATAATGTTAAGAACTATAGTCACCATGAGCAGCAGCAATAGCAGACATGGTGGCAACCTCCAATGCTGCAGATGAAGAAACGCCTTTTCCTTCTGGGACTCCTGAAGAAACCTGAAAATCAACTGAAATGATCAACAACAATGAAGAAACAATAAAACAAGAAGCTCACATACTGGATAATATTTCAGTTGATCAAAGTGAATAGAAACTAACCAGTATGCTGATACTGTTCTCAAAACAAACACCCAACTCTGTCATTAGTACCAGAATTGTCCCAGCAACATATGCTGCCCACCTGAAAAAGTTTCAAGAGTAACAACTAGAATGCAAATCACATAAAGATCACATATCAAAGTAGAGAATAACTACCCACTTTTGAGATGGATCTTTGGCAAAATACTTCCTTGCTGCCTCATAAGATATTGGCTTCTCACCATCTTTAAAATCAGATAGATCCATGTCAAATGTTGGTCCACGATTATTCAATTCTGAGCCCAATGACACCTGAAATGGCCCCAGAGTTTGAATATATTGGAGAAGAAAACTACTAATTTTTCACTTCAAATTAAATTGGTGCTTTTGAAATAAGTAGAGACCGCATTAGCTTGTGTATTCTTTTATTGAATCTTTATTCCTCATTAAATACTATTCAATTTTCAATTTCTTTAATTTTAATCTTCATATAAACTTCACTCAATTAACTCGTACAGCCAGGATGACAAAGTTAACTTGTTTGTTGCTTACAATTTCTAGAATGGGTGCAAGTTTCTCGTGATCAGCATGATGTCTAGCCTGTGCATGTTTCCACAGCTTCTGTTTACTTGGATGATTCTTTTGTACAGCAACATGACAAGCTTCTCTGATAGGCATCTGCAGGAAAAAAAAGAAAAAAAACTATGCAAAATTGCTTGTAAACAAAGAAAATCCATAACAATCATGCAGAGTCATGCATGAAAAAGATTGAGCAAGGCCGCAAGGTGACGCGGAGAAATAAATACTAACCTGCAAAACTAGACTTCCTGAATAGTCAGCAATACCACCCAAGACATCTAATCTCCCTGGTGCTCTTGCTACAAATATTTCCTCCTGCGTAACCATGCATCATATTGAAAAATTTAACATCACAACATAAAATATTGTGGCTAAACAAGGGGGGGCAATTTCATCAGTATCAAGCCAATACAGCAGAGAGATCTGTACACTCTAAGTCGCATTCGAGTTGTTCTAATCACATAGGAACACAAACATACAAGTCTCATGACACCTGATGTTTCATGACTTTATATTTTCTTCTACATAAACAGAACAGAACTGCATAAGCATGTGCAGAACCAAAAAGATAAAAGTTATTCTAATTTTTGTTCCCTTTTCTGGCCTTTTCAGCAGAATTTGTTTAGCAAAACTCCTGGCGCAAAATGATTCTTTGAAGGTCAAATTAAGGTGAGATATTACAAGAGAAGTTTGATGACTAAGTCAATTTTGTCCTCATAGAATATATATGATTTTCTGCCAAAAATTAATCAACGGAACACAAAGTAGGATCATAAGAAAGCGAGAATCACCTCCCAGTTGAACAATCCAGCAGCAGCCAAATCCTCCCGCACTTCATCGTCGGTATCCTTTTTTGAGTCATGTCCTGCACCTATGTCTGCCAAGCTCTTTAAGAACGCCATTGTATCGGGAAGACCTTGAGGGTCACCGTGAAGAATCTCAAAGTCTTCTACCTCTCTACTTAAAACAAAGAGAAAACAAAAGGGAAAGACAAATGAATATGAGATGAAAAGAAAGGAAACACGATCAATTTTCACAAACCAAGTAAGTTTAATGACAACAACCTCAAGAATTGGGAGCCTTCTGATGAACGACCTACAAGCTTGCTTTCTTCAAGATTGTACCAATCTGGAATACCTATAATTCTGTTGTTAACTCTTTGTAGTTGATATCCAAGCACAATCGCATCTCGCAATCTTCTTGCTCCACAAGGCTATAGATAAAGGAAACCAAGAGAATTTTAGTAGAAACGGGATTCGGAAAGCAATATAGAAATGCTCATGGTAGAAACATGCACCAGAACATGACATTCCCCCTGCAAAATTTATATCAGATATAGTGGTTTGTCTGCAAGCCGATGACATTTGAATTGTACTGACTGAATCAATAGGCAAATCAAATTCACCTTATCAGAAGCATGATTTTTTCCAAGAGCTGTATCCCGAAGTATGCGAGCAGCAACCTGAACAAAGCAACAGAACATGCACTTGTAGAAAACTTTTGAATTTTCCAATATCAACTTGATTCTTGGATTGTATAGAATCAACCTTTCTCTAGTTCTATTAAAACTTTTCAATAAATTACGGCGTAAAAGCTGAAAATTTAACATAAAAGCATACCTCACCGCCATTGACACCTCCATCATAGCATGGTTTCAATCTAATGGCACGCTCAAGGTAGGGTTGCCAGCATCCAGTCAGCAAATCTCTCCTAATCATCTCAACACCTCCATGATAATGCTGTTTCGACATAAGATACAGAACACTTCACATGGTTGCCTTGAACACTTACTGTTAAATGCTGAATATTAGGTAAGAGTAAAACAAAAACAAACACAATATAAGCAACTTTACCTCAAGCATGTTTCTCAAAAACAGCTCTTCATTAAAGTAATCTCTTCGTACAAACACAAACGGCAACTTGTATGCCATAGCTTCACTAAATGTGCCATATCCAATTTTCCCTGGAATAGAAAATGCACTGCGCTATCAAAATTTTGTTTTAAGCATTAAGCTCTATCAGCACAAAAGAACAGTCTCAGTCAAAGTACCAAGCATGCAGTCTGAAGCTGCTATCACATCTGGCGTATAAGCATCTTTCGGAAGCTTGATGAAATTCGGGGGATATTCTTCCTTGTCAGAACCCCCGCATACCTATCTCAGAAAGATTACAAAAGTAATTTCATCAGAACAAAATGCATAGATCCAATCCAAAGTGAGTTCAATAACCATTACATAACCTGAGTAGAACTTACCACACACTTCCAACCAGGAGGTAGAAACTCCTCCTGTAACTTCCACCCAGCAGGCTACAATTGCCCGATGATGGCATATAAAGAGTCAGCATAGATCTTAATAACTAAACCTTCATAAAAAAATATCAGAAAAATATCCAGAAAAATTCTTTTAGGCCTTTTTTGATAAGTAGTTTAGGAGAAAAGAATCAATTTCTGAGATCAACCAGGTAGTGTTCCAGAAAAATTTTCGTTAGATAACAGAGAAAAATTTCGGCCAACGTAATGCAGATCAAATGCCCTGTACTAACAACATACCAGGGAAAACACAAGCAATGCTCACCTGTCCGCCAAAATTGAAAATTACTAGCTTCATATCCTCTTCAACTCCGAGCTCCTTCCTGACCTGCTCTACAGAGACATTACTTGCTTTCTGCACACTACATTTTAAATCAATAAAGTAATGGTACTCTTTACAATTTAGCGAAACACCTGACCTCTGCTCTGGATTTGTGCAGTCCCCTCACAACAAGGGGTACATCAAGAACATCACGAAAAGCAGGCACTGCAAAATGAAACAGCATATAACATCAGCTAACTAGAAAACCTACTGATAGAAATAAGAAAATAAAGTAGGAGCAGACAATAATGGAAATAAAGCATAATAGAGCTCTTTTCAAACTGATGCAAAACAACAACAAAAGCTGAAAGGCGAATAAAAGGATAGAAATATGATTTCACAAACGTACTTGGACAATATCCTGGTAGACGTATTAGAAATTCACAGTGAGAATAGTCCTCGGCAATCTGCAAAAAGTTTCATGGCCACAAATTGATTTAGCATGATGAATATCAGTGTTCATCATAATCACAGAAGATTGCGGGCTACATGAATAGTGAGTCCGCTTGAAATTTTTTTGACCAATAATATAAATCAAAAGTTGTAAAGGCATTCAATCTAGAGATGAAAAGATTAAAGATACCTGCAGAACAATCGAGCGATGTTGTGATCCAGCATCCACCACATATTCTGCGTAGATGAAGTCCCAACTGCCAATGTTTTCAGAGAAGGGAGAATAAACATAGTGATGTAACCTTACATTCAGGAGTGAGGACTGAAAAAAAAACATGATAGCAACATCAAGACTTCAAATATTAACAATTATGTAGAGTACGTAGAGCTGATCAGTAGAAATGGTCATGGTGAGTTATGCAGATATAAAAAATGCAGGCGTGGTGATAACCAACAGTCTGCCACTAAAATCAATTCTTTAGTTCGTATATCAATATCTCATTTTTTCTCCGAAGTTAATTAAACACAACTTATTCAAAGTTCCTTTATTCAGTAGAGAGAGTCCTGTTATCGATTACAATTTCTCCAAATCATCGACCTATTTCAAAGCCACTCAGGTAACCTCAACATGGACACTAACTGATGTGTACACTTGTTTCCATAAAAAACGAAACAGATTACCTGAAGTTGGTGCAACAAACAGAACGGATGCCGGCATCTGCAGCTGCTCGGCAGGCAACAGGAACAACATCTGAAACCTGTTATATGAAAGACTAATAAGAAAATGCTGCCTACAGCTGTAAACAGCATATGTATGCATGTATAGCGGAAAAGATCAGGAGCATTTAGGTACCACTAGGTCAGCTTTAATAGACTGCAACCACTTCACTTCTGTTGCTAAGATAGTCTCTCGAGGGATTACTGCTGTCTCAGAATACTGAGTTAAACAAAATAAGAAAACAAAGTCAGTCAACCAATCAACCTGGAATGAAAGATGAGTTAACCTGAAAGGCTATTCATTTAAATCTATGACTTTGAAAACATTTTCTGGGCTTGCACCGTACCTTTTCCAAGGAGGCAATACGATCAACTGTCAAGGCATCACATTGAACAGCTCCACAATCCAGCAGCTCCTGCCATTGCATATGTAGAGCAAAGGGTCACACCTCTTAAGTCTAGAAGGCCTCAATACGACTAAACTCAATTTCCCAGAACTACAAGATCATAAGGATGTTCAAGGCATAACAGCACATCAATTCAACAAAAAGTAACCTTTCGAAGGAACAGTCTCGGCGACTGTATTGCAGAAGTGTAAACAAAGTCTGGTGCAGCTGTAACCACATGAACCGTATGTCCCTCTAGAATTAAATGACGAACCACCTGCAAATCACAACACATCAAATATTAAAATTTGCTCTTAAATATTGATATCAGAAAACTAATTACATAAGTAGACAGAATAATAATCTTTGAATTCTGTGAACTATAATCTGACATACAAATTGCATATTCGACCAAATATTTATATCATTGCTTTGTAAGACTGCAAAACATCAATAAATGACTAAAAAAAATGTGAATTACAAAATTTAAAACCCTACTCGTGGAATAGTGATGTGATGTTACAAATTTCTTTAAGCAATGCTGTTCATTCCAAAATATCCATCCTATCATTGACGGGTGGGCTCGACCGAGGACATATCTCATACGACTCGAACCATCAAACAGCTGGTATTATCCGGAAAACTCATGCAGGATGAATAGCATTACCACAACATATAATCTAGAGATACCTTAACTACAAAATCACTTAAACAGAATGATATAAGCTGATCCACGATTAAATTCAGCTCCCGTAACATATATATTCAGGAGGGATCAATCAAAGGTTCTGGTTCAATGAGACTCAATGGAAGAGACACATGTGAAAAGAGAAGGTACCCTCCGGGCTCCACCTTAAACACTCTAAGATCCTTTATCCATCCCCCTCCTAAGAAATTCTTCGATATCTTGCAGAGGAAGATGACTATTCATCTCCCTTGCACCTTCCGTGAATAGCCGGGGCGTTGAGGAAGAACATTCAGGAAAGTTTTAGGGAAAAAACAACAAAGGGCATTGAGATATTTCCGAAAACAAAAAACGAGAGAAAAGATCTAAGAAAAGAAATCAAGAATCTCACCAAAGATGAGCAAAAAGAAGCAAATTATTCATGTACCTCAACAACACGAGTGGCATGACCAAATCCATGACCAGTAACATAGTAAGCAAAAACCAAAGGTTGCTGCTGCTTTGACGATACTATTCCCTCCATTAGTGATCAGTTCCTTCTCCACTCCAAGAAAATATTTGACGTATAATTAACAATAATAAAAATGTATAATGAGATAAAGTGATCAAATCAAGGAGTTGGGATATTGTTTTTAGAATTCTTGGAAGTTTATTTAAATGCGAAAGTGAGAGTGGATAAAGAGGACGAAGTCAGCGGGAGTGAGTTAGTTACCTAGTTTAGTACTCCGACGTAAGATGTCTCTATCATGTACCTTTTTCCAGGTCTTCTTTTATTAAAAACAATTCCAGTCGTCTCCTAAATAACTGGAATCCGGTGGATCTAGAATCTAAATTTATCCAGTGTAGAAAAAAATAAAAAAAAGGAACAAAATTATTTAGTTCTACCAAAGCCTGATCATAAATTCATTCACATAATTTTTTCATCAAAACAACTCATTTTAATTATTATTTTTTTTTTAAAATAATCAGCACATGGTTGGGATTAAAACTATGTGAATTTTGGTTTATTTATTGAAGGAACAAGCACAAGCACAAGTTCTTCTTCTTCTTTTTCCTCTGAGATTTTGGTAACAAAAACTGCCCTTTCGTGGATAATTAAGGTTGCGTATTAAAATAGACAAATTTGCGGTGATAAAAGAAAAGAAAAGAATGGATAAATTTACAATTTTTAAAAAGAGCATAATTTAATTACATTAAAGCAAATAAATTGAGTTGAATATTTATAGGCTATTTTTAATTATTTTCTTATGTATTTAATTGCATTAAAGCAAAAAAATTAATTGAATCTTTACAGGTTATTTTTAGTTATTTTTCTTACGTTATTTCTTACTCTTTTGGAACAACACCAATAATATTTTAAAAGGAAATGCTTATTTAAAAATAATTCATAAAATCTTCAATTAATATGTATGCATTGCTAATTAATTTATATTCACGTTGGATATAATCGAAAAGAATTATTTAAATTAAAAATGGTTCATATATACCAATATATAATGTTAGATGAGAATTCTTTAGTTAATTATTTTAAGAGTTACATATATTTATCCTAACTATGAATTATTAAATTTTGAAAGATATTTCAATTCACGTCCTAGTTTGAGTTAAGTCCAATTAAAAGTTATTTATACGATCCAAAAATTTAACAAATTAACTCAGTTATAATTATAAAAATCTAAATAAGACTATTTGTATATAAAACATGTGTATTCAATAAATATTTCAACCTATAACTAATTGAGAACAATTAATCTATATCAGATATTAGAAAAATTAATACTATAAATTAGTTAAATAACACACTTGTAATTATATCACACGAGTCTTACGAACACATCGTGCCCTGTAAAAAATTCAACACTAACATTATTAGGTCAACAATTATTTTCTCAAAACAAGTAAATTTAATGTCGTAATTATTTATTATTAGGTCTAAGGCAATACAATTTCAATAGATATAATTATTTGGTCAACAAATGATGCATTAATTCTTTATCAAAACTGTTCCACGAATGATGCTTCCAGGAATGACCAGCTAGCTGTCTATACCTTATCAGGATTTTTCTTACCATTTTGGGGCTCGAATATCTACGTATAAAACCCTCCAATCTCCTCTCTATTTCACACCACCAGCTAGTCTTCGCTTTACTAAGCTGTAACAATTTCAGAAATGGCTTCAAAAACTGTAGCCCCAGTTGCCCTACTCCTCTTCCTAACCCTTCTCTGCTTCACTTTCGTGAGCTCCGATTCTCTGGCTTCAAACGTCGACAACACCGCTAGTGAAATGTCTAGCTTCACCAAAACCCTCATAGATCAACTTCAGTCCGTTGAAGATGCACTGATTTCCTTCGAGGGGAACGTCACCAACCCTCTCCTCAAAGAAGCAGTAGAAGGCGTCATACGTTCACTCTCATGGTTAATCAAGGAACTTGAAAAAGGCGCCGGCGGCACTATTGCTGATCTTCAAAGTAATTCTTCCCTGCCGGATATAATAAAATCTGTTCTAGGTGCACTCTCAGGGCTCATCAAGGAACTCATCCAAGCTCCTGACATGCCTGATATTTCCATTATCGGCCAAGTGCTTGAACCCCTACTGGATACGTTGATATCACTCATCAAGGTATTCGCCCCTCAGGACCAGACCATCTTCAACCTTCTACAATTCCTTTCGGACTTAATGGGTAAGTTCATCAAGAAAGTCGCCATCGTTGCTCCTCAACATGTTGGCCAACTCAAACCCGTACATGGCTCATTGGCATTGCTGATCAAGGCACTCGCTGCCTAGTCTTCAATGGCATCTTTGTCCCCGGCTTCCGATTCCGTTAAGTTCGAGCTTCGTTCTTTTTTTTTTTTTTGTAACTGAATAACAGATGCAAATCGTGTTATATGTATGGTTTGTTGATTATCAATCAAGATTAATTCCCACATTGCTTTTTTAAATAATTTTTTATATATCTATATAATAAAGAATATATGAAATCATGTGAGATTTCATGAAAATTATATATGTCTCGAATTATATATTGATTTTATTTACTTAGGATATGTTTATGTTCAGTAGATAAATTTTATTTTCAAATCCAAATATCAAAAACTCCCATGCCTTGCTAGCACTCTTTATTTTTCACCATCGAAAAATAGAATTAGGCACTAGTGGGTTTGATTAGTCATAATCATAATTCAATCCTAAACCTATAAGAATTTCATTGCTTAATATAAAATCCTTATATAATTAAGATTTTAATTCATGCTTTAACTCTAACATATTGCAAAATAAAAGAAATTTGACCAATAAAACTATACTCAAAATTGTTAATTTTGGCTTCCATTCTCAAAAAATTAAAAGAAAACTATTTGGGATATATATTTTGTTCAAGATCACACTCAATGTCCTCCCTCAAGAACAAACCCGAGATCAAATACATGTCAAAAACAAAATCAACAAAAATCCAAATCTACTCCAGAAAAAGAATTTTTTTCATCACATTCCACGGACTACCTATTTTACGTCTTAATGTAGACATTATTCAAATTAAAATTGTCTTTCTTCGAAGAAAAACTCTTTTTTCGTTACAAAAAAATAATAATTACCAAGACAATATGCTAAGATTTGGAATTATATGGTGATGGTGATCTGAAAATAACTAGCTGGGATTTTATTGGATTGGCATGAGAATGAGACTACTCCTTGCTTCTTCTTCTTCATTTTTTTTTATAAGGATTGAACAATATACTACTTTGATGGAAGAATCACAACGATACTCGTTTAAGTTTGGAATTCTTCGGTAATGTCTTTGATTACAACGATGGTTGAGACAGGGAAAGCTTTCCTAGATCTAAAAGGACTTGCGTTTATAATTTTGGTAACTAGTGTTTAGAATCCTTGTTGAAATATGATAGTTTAAACTTATTTTTAATCTATAAAGAACAGGTATTTAGAATTTTGTGTGTTGAATATCAATAAATAAGAACTTGAAAGGATAATTATTTTAGTATTTAGTATTTTCAACAATATTTGATATCAGAGTCCAAGTTTGCCAATAATTCTATCCTACAACCAGGGCGAGAGATGCTGGATAAGTGTGAGGGAAAACCTCACCTCATAAGCTAGCTTTTGAGGGAGAGATATGCTCAAGACCACCTAACAATGAACAAGAGATCAGTCGGAAGGTTAAATACTTGATTGTTTGTTTAGTATTTTTAACGGTCGGTATCAAAGCTTAGGTTGATTAGGAGAACATGGACTTAGTAGTTGTCTCTGTCCATTAATAATAGTATCACGCAACAGCTATTCTCCATGGCAGCAATAGAAGCAGGAGAAATAGCTCAATGCAACTACAATTTAACAGCACACACACGGTAGCAGCAGCTCAAAATAAATGCACTAGCAGCAAGAAAAATAGACACAATAGTCTTTTTATGCACCAACAAGCTTCCACACAGTAACAAAACCTCCACGATAGTAGTACTTGTAATTGCACAAGACAAACACAGCAGAAAAACGCAGCAGCTATAACAATTTTTCCAGGTAGCAAAGAAATTAATTTCAACCATATATAAATATCATCAAATGATTGGTTCACGGCTGATATCAATAAATAGAACTTTGTAATTACTTCCCAACAACTTTTCCTCCCAAAACCGACTTTTCAGGGGCAAATAAAGATTGTCCAACTCAGGATCAATAACGTAAAAGGAATGCCAAAATTAGTTCATTATTTGTCTGTAGGCAAAATGGTGGTCAAATTCTAAGAGCGAGCTACCGCCTAGTGGTACGTTGATTTCCACCAGATTGGGTTGGTTTAAATAGAATTCTGATGGTTCTACCTCGATAAGCCTAGGCGGTTTAGAGTTGGGATCTAAAGGATGCACCACATACATCAACTTGTGAAAATAAATTGAAATTTAAAAAACTCCCTTGTTAAAAGACTATTCAGTGTTAGGACTATGGACACCACCTATCTTCACATTAGTGTGATATTGTCCACTTTGGGCCTAAGCCCTCATGGATTTGCTCTTGGACTATACTCAAAAGGCCTCACACCAATGGAGATATTTGTCCATCCTTATATACCCATGATCCTCCCCACTTCTAGTCAATGTGGGACTTTGGTCGTACACCCAACAATCATTCCCTCGAACAAAGGACCACCGAGCCTCCCCTCAAACCAATCATTCATCCGTCCACTCTCTACCAACTAGGATTCTTCATTTGGGCTATACCCAAAAGGCCTCACACCAATAGAGATATTTGTCCATCCTTATATACTCATGATCATCTCCACTTCTAGCCAATGTGGGACTTTGATCGTATACCCAACAATCCTTCCCTCGAACAAAAGACCACCGAGCCTACCCTCAAACAGATCATTCATCCGTCCACTCTCTACCAACCAGGATTCTTCATTCTCTACTTCACCGTGTTGGGGTCAGGACACGTCCATGAAGCATCCGGAGAGCACTACCTGACTTGAGAGTTTTTGCTCTTTCTAGGTCAACTCCTCTTCACCGTGTTGGGATCAGGACACGTCCATGAAGCATCTGGAGCACACCGCCTATCCAATAGAGCTGATCCATGGATTACATCGTGATTGGGGGCCCACCACCTTTTGTTCGGCATTCCGAGGATTCATCCATCATGGCTAACTCTGGGGCCTGACTCTGATACCACTTATAAGGACTATGGACACCACCTATCTCCACATTGGTGTGATATTGTCCACTTTGGGCCTAAGCCCTCATGGATTTGCTCTTGGGTTATACCCAAAAGGCCTCACACCAATAAAGATATTTGTCCATCCTTATATACCCATGATCCTCCCCACTTCTAGCTAATGTGAGACTTTGGTTGTATACCCAACATTCAGGACATTTGGTTTGTATTTTCTCCACCTATGTTGGGAAATGGGTTGTAATTTTGCATTACTAGTTGCTAATAGAAAAGCTCTTGAAGTCTCAGCTTCTAAGGAATCCTTTAATGGTTCTTTGTTAATTGTTGGATCTGATTTTGCTAACGTTATCAATCAGCTGAATAATCCAGTGGCCAGGCCTGGATTCTAATGTGTTGAGAGTTTGACCAGACTTGTTACCAACTTCCGTTTTGTTCATACTCTCCGAAAAGCTTATTGTTTTGCTGATCATCTTGTTAAGCAATGAGTGCATCGAGCAGAAGAATATTCATTGTCTGGTTATAGTTGTCATTTACTGAGGTTATTCGGGTTCTGCTACCTTCTTTAATTTCTTCACCTTATGGATTATTTCCCTGGTTTTTTGTCAGATCTTGTTTATCGGCTAGTATTTTGATGTTGTGTTCTTGCTGTGATTGATTGCCTGCCAATGATGTTATGTTTCAGACTGTTCTTATACCTTGAATTCATTGTCTTCACCTTATGAAAATCTATGGATCATTTCCCTGCTTCTTGCTTCTGTTCTTTTACTGAATATTTCCATAGATTTTCTGTCATATGACTGGTTCTTCTTCAGTTTGCATATATATTTTTCCTTACGATGTTGTTTTGCTACAGATTATTCTGCTGCTGCTACTCTTTAGAACCTGTTCGCCCCTACTGCACTTGCTGTTCTGCATGGTGTTGTGCTATGCTAGCTGTGCTGTTATGTGAGATTTAAATATATCAAACCATTTGGAATAAACTATTATGCTGTGTCATATATTGTGCAGCGAGATTAAACATTTCAAATTATTTAGAATAAAGTACTATTTTATGATATTAGTAAAATCACTTAATTAAAATTATCATTAATGACATAACTTAAATTAAATAATTTTCTTAATTTTTCTTTAAAAACAAACAAATCCTTTAATAAATGAATTATTTATACGAAAGCACATGCAAAAAAGAAGCAATAATAACAACATTTCATGGTTGTTTTAGTAAACTGACCAACTAAATAATTTAATTAATATCCATACTAGTTAAGATTTAATATATTAAAATAAAATAATTGATGTTAATTAATTTTGAAATATTTTTTTTAATAAAAGAAGCATCCTTTGTATATCTACTCTATGATTTACTTTAAGGAGAGAGATAAATAATGAAAAGAAAAATCATATCAGTACCCATTAAAAATTATAAAAATATTTTCATGGAAGCTCGAAAAAAAGATATTTTAATTTTTTTCTTTCTTGTTTTTTCATGTATCTCTTTTATAGAGTAAGCATTTGTAATTTCTACTAATTTTGCATAAAACAATTGCATCGCATGTCACATTTTAAAATACTACTAGGATTCATAAATTGTAAAATATTAATTAAATTAAAAATCCTAAGCTAAGTAGTAAAAAGAATCCAAATATATCAAGGTAAATAAAGATAATCCTGCAAATTAACTTCCAAACTTTATTTTAAAACCTTTTTGAGCTTTAATTATTATAAAATTTTAATCCTATAAAAAATAAAATTTTTAAAAGTTTTTATTAAACTTTTAGCTAGATTAAATGATTATTAACTATGATAAGTCTTTATAATCACAGAAGCATCTTGTTGCCAAAACTTGAAAAGGTAGATCACCACCCTTGTTTTTTTTCTTATATGTTGAGAGATTATGGAAGGAAGATAATTTATACGAGAAAATTAGTTTTTTATACCAATTAAAAAATAGAGCATTCAACTTATTTTTTAAAGATTGATTTTTTTTCATTTTTTTTTAAAACCATTCTAATATATCACTAAACATTTTGAAAAGTAAATGGTATGTATACTAGTTACATGTTTTTGTATAAAAAATATCAAAAAAAGTTAAGATCTAAAAGTGTTACGTCTTTCTGTAAAGTTATACCAAAAAATTTTAGGTTTGGCTGCAACACTTGATCTAAAAGTAATATTTATAATATTAATAATAACATTAAACTTGCATGACTCAAGTTTAAGTGGGTCTGATTGCAATACCAGACCCAATAGCCTTGGATATGGGTTTGACTGCAAGGTTGTGTCATAAAAGTGTGGTAATCAAATAGATTAATTAAAAAGAAAAAAACAAAGAAAAAAACCAACATGAAGAAAAAAACTAATGAAGAAAAATAATTTTTTTTTTGAATTAACTGGGTTAACCCTTCAAACCAGATTAACTTGTCAAACCTTGGATTCGTGTCATAAAAGTTTGATAACTAAATAGAAAAAAAATTGACGGGTTAACCCATGATTAATTGGGTTAACTCAGGAAACCAGGTTAACTCATCAAATCCAGGATCCATGGCATGAAAATTCGATAACTAAATAGAAAAAAATTAACATTAACA
Organism: Populus nigra; assembly: GCF_951802175.1. NCBI lineage: Eukaryota > Viridiplantae > Streptophyta > Magnoliopsida > Malpighiales > Salicaceae > Populus > Populus nigra. The sequence continues at coordinate 14,636,674 of NC_084866.1, read as the reverse complement.
AACTACATTAAACGAAAAAAAATAACTAAAAAGGAAAAAAAAACAAAAAGCATCAACATTTTCATGGTAAACTGCACTGTGCAGTCCACAGTAAAAGGCATAAAAAGGCAAAAAAGCAAAAAAAAAGAAAAACTAAAGGCATTAGCCGATAACTAAATAGAAAAAATTTTAATATTTATGAACAAAATAAAATAAAAAAATATTAATTAAAAAGAAAAAATAAAGAAAAAAAACTATAAGAAGAAAAAAAACTAATGAAGAAAGAGAAAAAAATATAAATTAACTCTAAATCAACTGGGTTAACCAGTCAAATCTGGGATTCATATCATAAAAATCTGATAATTAAATAAAAAAATTTAATATTAAAAAAGTAAATTAAAAAAATAATTAAAAAACAAAGAAAAAAACTATATATAAAAAAAGAAACTAAAAGCATTAGCTTTTTCACTGTGGACTGTGTTGTGCAGTTCACAGTAAAAGACTTAAAAAAAAAAAACAAAGGCATACGCCATAGGTTAATTGTTTTTGCTTGCATAAAAAATATCAAAAAAATCTAAGATCTAAGAGTGTTAGGTTTTTCTGCAAAGATATATTCAAAAACCTTAGGTCTAACTGCAACGCTTGACCCAATAGTAATATTTATAATATTAATAATAATATTAAACTTACATGAGTCAAGTTTAAGTGAGTTTGACGGCAACACCAGACCCAATAGCCTTGGATGTGGGTCTGGCTGCAAGGTCGTGTCATAAAAGTGTGATAATTAAATATATTAACTAAAAAGAAAAAAACAAAGAAAAAACCAACACGAAGAAAAAAACTAATGAAGAAAAAGAAAAAAAATCTGAATTAACTGGGTTAACCCGTCAAACTTGAGATTTGCGTCATGAAAGTTTAATAACTACATAGGAAAAAAAATTGACGGTTAATCCAAAATTAATTGGGCTAACCCGTGAAACCAGGTTAACCCGTCAAACCCGAGATATGTGTCATGAAAGTCTGATAACTAAATAGAAAGATATTTAAAATTAACAAACTAAACTAAACGAAAAAAATTAATTAAAAAGAAAAAAAATCTGGGTTAACTCGTCAAACCAGGTTAACCCATTAAACTTGGAATCCGTGTCATGAAATTCTGATAACTAAATAAAAAAATTATTAAAAGGAAAAAAAACAAAAAAAATTGACGGGTTAACCCATGAAACCAGGTTAACCCGTGAAACCTGGGATATGTGTCATGAAAGTCTAATAATTAAATAGAAAGAAATCTAACATTAACTAACTAAAATAAACAAAAAAAATTAATTAAAAAAAAAAAATTTCGGGTTAACTCGTCATACCATGTTAACCTGTTAAACTCGGGATCCATGTCATGAAAATCTGATAACTAAATAAAAAAAAAATTAACATTAATAAACAAAAATTATTAAAAAAAAAAACAAAGAAAGATGCAAAAAAAAACCTTAAAGACATAAAAAAATAAAAAAAAGGGAAAAACAGTTAAAAAAAAAAACAGTTAAAAAAGCTAAAAATATATAAAAAAAAATTTATATTTTATTGTGAATTGCACTATTCAATTTATAAAAAAAAAAAAACCGTTTTAGTTATAGTTTAATTAATTTTATCATGGACTATTCATTGGGCAATCTTCAAAATGGGCTTAAATCTTTCAGAGAAAAATTGGTCTCCTAGAGGATGTGCTGTATTACATTATCCTCACTGCCCACCAAGCAAAAAGACTAGACCAAAAGAAGAATGTCTTGCTCCACTCTTCTGGACCAAGTAAGTTGCAACTCCCTCTTTATCTGTCTGTACCACGTTTACTTCTTCATAATTAAATGTGGGCAGGTTTAGTTTGTTACTGTTTGTTTTGTTTCTCGGACGTTACAGAGTCTTCAGTTGGGTTTTGCCAAGAAATGGACTTCTGTATCTTTGAGACCAAGAACAAGCACTTGTTGCACTTGTCAGGTGATTATCTTATCTGTAAACACTGAACTCTGCACATTTTGGTCTATGCTTCATTGTCTTGTTTTGCTTTGATAATTTTAGTGGGACTTGATTTTGGGTTATTATTGTTATTGTCAAAGGTTTAAGGTTTGGTTTCAGGGAGGGAGGATTATAATTTGTGGGAGATTTTTTTACTACTTTTCTATGTTGGTATGGATTTTTAAGTGGTACAGGCTTCTTTTAAGGCTTAAAACAGGTTTTTACCTGGTTGAATATGATGGAGGATGAATCTATGTGGACAAAATTGTTGCTTTATGTTGAAAAATGAAGATGGGAAATCATGGTTTTGCAAGATGTAAATCGATTGGGTTTTATTTAATTCTCCCCACAATTCCTTCCATCTATTAGTGAAAGAACTTATTGCTGAATGATATAATTTGGGCTTCCACCGTTTTCATGGTTAGAGAAATGAATGGATTACTCATGTATGCGTGCTTATAGTCAAACTATTTGCCCTAAATGTTGGTTTTAGGATTATTTTTGTAAGTTTTTTTTTTTTTTTTATCGTGGTTAGGGAAGGAAGTGAAATTTGATGTCTTGATGAATGGATTGTTGTTTATTTGATAAGCGGATTTTTCTGTGCTATTTGTGTATGGGAAGCTGCTCCATTTCTTAAATTATGTTGAGGTGCTGAGATGTTCATGATTATGTACTTTACAGGAAAGAAGCACCTTGGAGCCAAAAAAGAAAGGAGATAGAGAAAGCAGAGGAGAGAAAAACAGGTCAGTCATCGAGGATAAATCCCTTATTTCCAGATCTCGTATAAGTCAGCAAGACAGCCTTCCTCCATTGGTTGGTGCTTTGAAAGCTTCAGCTGAAAAAAATGCAGCCAGCTTTCACTTCCCTGGGCATAATAGAGGGCGTGCTGCACCGTCTTCATTAACACAGCTTATTGGGTTGAGACCATTTATTCATGATTTACCTGAGCTTCCAGAGCTTGACAACCTCTTTTCACCAGAGGGGGCCATTTTAGAGGCACAAATGCAAGCTGCCAAACTATTTGGATCTTCAGAAACATGGTTTCTTGTTGGAGGTACCACTTGTGGAATCCAAGCTGCAATAATGGCAACTTGTTCACCTGGAGAACATATTGTTCTCCCTCGCAATTCACATATATCAGCCATATCTGCTATGGTATTATCTGGAGCAATACCGAAGTACATAATGCCTGGGTATGATTGTAAATGGGATATTGCTGGTGGTGTCACTCCCTCACAGGTGAGTCTATTAGGCCTTATTTGTTTTTGCATTTCAAAAGCGTTTTTGAAACAATTTGAATTTTATTTTATTCTTTTCTTTGCTTCAAATTAATAATTTTTTTGTGTGTTTTTAGATCATTTTGATGCGCTGATATAAAAAATGATTTAAAAAAATAAAAAAAACATTATTTTGATACATTTATGAGTGAAAAACACTTAAAAAAACAACCGCAACCACACTCCCAAACACGCCTTCCTGCTGGCTGAAGACATGTTGCTATCTACCTTCTAAAATTGTTTTGTTACTTACAATGGTAAAACGTTTGCATTCATATTTTTTAGTATGAACAAGAAATGTATGTTTACAGACATCACATTAGAGCCTTTCAACATTTACAGGGAAAGATAAAGATGCCAACCATTCCTTTCAGTTTTAATTAAATAAGACCCTTTGGTTTATTTAATTTTATTGTGCTGATGGCATGCCAATAATATCTTTAAGATGGATCATATTATAGGTGGGGAAAGCTATCAAAGAGTTGGAGATGGATGGTAAAAAACCAGCTGCAGTTTTTATCACATCACCTACTTATCATGGTATATGCAGCAACTTGAGTGAGATTTCCCAACTTTGTCATGCTTATGGAATTCCTGTGATTGTCGACGAGGCTCATGGAGCACACCTAGGATTCCATCCCCAGATGCCTCATTCAGCTCTTAAGCAGGGTGCTGATTTGGTGGTACAATCCACTCACAAAGTTCTGTGTTCCCTTACACAGTCATCAATGTTGCACATGTCTGGGAATATTGTAGACAGAGATAGAATCTGTCGGTGCCTTCAAACCCTTCAAAGCACAAGCCCCAGTTATCTGCTTTTAGCATCATTAGATGCTGCTAGAGCTCAACTTGCTGAAAACCCAGGAACAGTTTTCAACAAAGCTTTGGAGTTGGCAATTGAAGCAAGCACTCTCATTAAAAAGATTCCTGGTATTAGCATGCTTGACTTGGCGAGCTTCAATGAATTTCCTGCCATTGATCCCTTGCGCCTCACTCTTGGTTTTTGGTCACTTGGTTTATCTGGCTATGAAGCAGATGATATTTTAGATAGGGACCATGGAGTCATCTCTGAGCTTGTTGGGACCCAATCTATTACATTTGCAATAAACCTTGGAACTTGCAGGGAACATAATCAAAGGTTAGTATCAGGTTTAAAGAAACTACCAACATCTTCCTTACATTCCAAAACCACGGAAAAGAGGGTGGAGAGAAGAGAGCATGCACCCTTCAATGATATTTGTATCAGTTTGAATCCAAGAGATGCCTTTTTTGCAAATAAAAGGAGTGTGAGTGTCAGAGAGAGCCTTGGCAAGGTCTGTGGTGAGCTTATATGTCCATACCCACCAGGGATCCCTGTAATGATTCCTGGTGAGATTATTACAGAAAGGGCTTTGAATTATCTGCTGGATGTTAGAAGGAAAGGTGCTGTTGTTACTGGAGCTTCCGATTCTCATCTCTCTTCCATAGTTATCTGTGATGTGTGACAAAGGACAGTGCTAAGTCAACAGCTTTGTTGATTTCTTGTTTCCCCTGCTGGAGGCAATTGACAAGAGAAGAAATTACTTTCCTGTGGTGTCAGAGACTGGAACTTCAAATTCAAGTCATAGGGTTCTGATAAGACTAGCTGTTGGTGCTTCGCTAAGACGGTTAAAGACTGTTTGTTGCTGTGTAAGAGCTGTCTACGTGAACATGAAACCTGTTGCGCTTGTGCCACAAGTTCATCCGTAAGTGGGAGACATCAAAGCTTGTCATCTGTGAACATTGATGAAATCTTTACTATGCTAGGCTCTTTTCTCTATCAGATTTCTGCTCCAATTGCTTGAAGGTGTGTTTTGCAGACCCTAGACTAATGAACCATTCAAAATAACAGCTTCAACCATTTTCAACTTCCATATCTTCCCTTTAACATGCATGTGATGGCTAATGACAAAGGGGTAGAATTCAACTTTAGATGGCAATGGCTTCTAAATGCAGGGTTCGTTGCGTCGTTCTTCATTTGTATCTTTCAACAAGTTCGTATTATTATTTGTTGTAATTTTGGGCATTGACTTGATACTTGTGGCATTAGTGTAGGAACATGGAGCATGTCAGTATTATATGATGTGCCCCCACCGCCCTGCCAGAAGAATGCTGCTGCCGGTATTGATATGGAAGAATCACTTTTTTGGAGCCCAAATTTAAAGCAAAATGCAGCGAGCAGAGAGGAGGTATAGCGAACGAGAGAAGTGGAGGTGCCAGCAACCTGCCAGATAGATATGATCAATGTTATGAATATTGTGGTTCTTGTATAATTTTAATCATACTCTTTAATTGAGTTCTAATCATAATTACGTATGATCATCCCTACATATTACATGATTTCTTTGTTGATTTAATCTGAAGATCATGAATCGACCACATGTAATATACCTCTTTTTTTTCCTGAACAGGTTTGTCCCCATTTATGCTCGACACCTTCTTACCTTTCCTGTTTTCCACTCTTAATTCCAATATAACCATGGCAACAACACAAGGATCATGGATCATGGCTCAGGTCACTAGCCCCACATTATATGGGCAGTCCATGATCCGTTGCGTCTTCATTTCTCGACAACTACCCTTTATTCCTTTCCAGGTTCTATTTGTGCAAAAGCATACGAAGAAGGTATAAATGGAGATGAAAACAATAACCCGAGTCAAATTGAAAAATCTGCTGTCAGGAACATGTGATTCTAATTTCTATGCCCCGGTACTCAATCTAGGGTGAAACAAGCCCAGAAATTCTCTGACATGAACAAAATAACAAAAAAGTAAACAGTGGCTGGTCTAGGATATAAAAAGAACCAAACATTTAGATTTCCTTCATTATGATTTTTTAGCATCCCATAACAAAGATACATTCCAGCTAACCATGCATCCTCCCCCGCCCATTTTACCACTTTTTTTATGTGAAAGGTTCATCAGAACCTAGTGGTAAAAAACAAATAGCATTGCAAGGTAAAACATGGAAGCAAGACACAAAGTGTGACATTGAGTCAACCAAAAGGATCTGGAGCGAGCCTCACAAATCACAACCACTATTTCTAGATTGATCAGGCTCTTCAACTTTTGGTTCATCCAGATTACACACTGGATTAGTCCTGTGACTCTGTTTCGATGGTGTCCTTGCTTTCTTCTTTACTGGCCAGTAGAAAGGAAGATAAGCAGAGGACTGAATCAAGGGTGGAGGTAGGATTGCTGGCCGGCCAAGCTGGAGTTCTGTACAATCACCTGGACCAACCCATTTAAGGGGATTTGCTGCAGCAAAAACAAGGATATATCATTAGTAAGTTTTCAAATGAATTCTTTATGCAGCAGATGATGCCTTCAGGAATGCTATCTTGAATTCAGTACAAAATCCCAAGCAGGTTAAGCCAGCAGTCTGACCACAAGGTTAATCCAGTCGTGCAACAGATTCTCAAATAATTCTCCCCAGGACCACCCATTAATCAATCAAAAGTTATAACCAACCCACCCATGAAGAATTCTTTCCAGGTAGTCTAAAACCATGGCCACGAGGAAATTAGATAAAAAACACTACATACTCATTAATTCATGATAAGGACTCCACCTAAAGAAACAAGTGGTAAGAGTTTCTCAACACACATAACAATTTATATGCATAGGTTAGATTGGTTTATCCAATGCCTCACCCCATTACCAATTCCGATGAGACAGCCCCCACATTCCAGAACCACATAGACCCAGATGATCTAAATACAGAATCAATCCAACCTGAATAGTGTTGGGTTTCATGGATCGACCACAAAATATACTCCTTACATGGAACAGCAAGAGTGCACTGCATTAATGTAAGGAACCCACATATGGTACATATATTAGACAGATCAGTTTCAGGTTTCACCTCACAAGAAAAATAAAACTCAAAACACAGTGTAATCAACTTTGCTGTTCTTTGAAGACAGGCCCAGATTCTAGAATCCATTGAAAAAGTGAGAAGAGAATGGTGCTTGAGGCCTCTTTGGAATGCAAAAGCAAACTGGTAGCAGTATGGTCTGGCCCTCACATATTTAAATAACTTTATATATGTTTCATGTAGAACTGCGGAAAAAATTACATTGAAAAAAATAAAAAATAAAACATCCTAACCAAGGGAATTAGAAACTACAAACTGTGCAACTTTTGCAATCCTCCAGAAAACGTGTGGCAACTTTAGAGAACTAAATGAAAAGGAGCAAATTTCATTTAAATTGCTTCAAATGCTTTAGTCATGCATACCCTAAGCTGAGAAATGAGAAGACAAAAGTTAGTCGAGTCTGAATACAGAACCTCATTCCTCCAGATTTATGTCTGTGTCGAAAGTTAAAATTGATGGAAGTTTGCATCACCAAGTTAGAATACTGAGCCAGTTCACCAAGAATTCCCTTCACTTCATGTTAACAAGTAAAAAGCTAATCATTTTATCTGCATACCTTCACCAGGTTCAAGAGGTCTAGCATCATCACATGAAGCTGATAAATGAGGACGCTTTTTTCTCACATAGTTTTCCTGCAGAGGCTTTGGTATTTGAAATGAAAACTGTGTGAGAGTTAAACCATCTCTCATATACTCTGGATGTTCAATTAAGTACCTGCAAAATCAAGAGATTTAACACCTAAAACAAAGGTCAGCCAAAGATTATCTAGCATTATACATAGAGATTAGCTAAAGTGATAAACAAGAGGTCCGAGCTATTGCAATATAGGAATATTCAAGCAAGAGGAGTCAACATACTTTTGGATTTCCACCATTGAGCGAAGTCTCTTGCCTGACGGTGCTTGATAGTACCTGAAAATTAGAAAGGGAAATCAAAAGGCATATAATGAAGAAATCATGATGGTAGAAGTTTCCAGACTGGAACAGCTATAGATCTTGATGCAGGCATGTGAATATTAAAAAATGGGAAAACTGATTAAGAGGACAGTGCAAAGTGAATAAATCTACATTTTCAACTGATAGAAAAGAGGAGGGAGTAAGCAATCATAATAGTGTAGCCAAATGACATTACAAAATTAGTCATCGTCATCAATTAATCGTCATCAATTAAAAGCATGTTTGGGAGTGTGGTAGCGATTGTTTTTAAAAATGCTTTCATTCCTAAACACATTAAAATAATACTTTTTATTTTTAAAAAATTATTTTTAACATCAACAAATCAAATTAATCTGAAAACATCAAAAACATATTAATTTTGAAGCAAAAAAAAAATCAATTTTTTTCAAAAGCGCTTCCGAAACGCAATGTCAAACACACCGTAAGACTTGAGCCATTAAAAGAATTTTCTAGATAATACATAACTACAGTTGATGCAGAGTTGCTTGTGCTCTTAGAGACATGAAAGGCTTTAAGGTTCTTGATAGGTTTCCATAAATGGAAACCATAATGTGTGAAATTAGATTATAGTATGGAACAAGCTATGTGTTTCAAAAAATATGGTACACGTACACATCTGCAAATTTGGTACTTCCTTCGCCCCTGATTCTCAGCAACCTTTGCCACCCAGGAGGGGGCTGAGCAATGTTAGGTTTATCAATTGCCCACAGCCTACTCCCATCTTGATCAATGTCTGTTGGATCATCACATGATATATCAGGCCGCCACTCACGAGCAGTTTCACAAAAAAAAGGCTCTTCCAGAATATGTTCACGTAATTCTTCATACTTCTGTTTTGTTGGGATGAGCCTCCACTTGAAACATTTGGCACATTGCACAGTAAAAGCTCCTACAGATGGCAAAACTCTAGAAGGCACATTCAGGTCTGAGTATCTTCTAAATGGATGGTGGGACAGGATCGGTTGAGGAACAGGTTCAATTTCACCAGCATCATTAGCCAAAGGGTCATAAAGAACCAACTGTTTAGAGGAATCTTCAATTGATTGGTCATCTATATCCCATGTATCATCAGAGTTATCCTCATTCGAGGAAGAAGAAACTTCAATTGGTTCCTGAAGAGAGCTATTCAAATGACCTGTGTAACGTGAACCAGTGCAGTCATCTCCTTCCTTTTTTAACACATGGAAAGTTTCTCCAGGATGGGACTGCATCTGATTATGCCTCAACCACCTAACAGACAGTCATAAGGCTAGATCATAAAACTTCTCCATCAGTGAATATTTGATCTTTTTGAAAAAAGAAAAGAAAAACCTCCACTTTCATAGGAAAAAGGAAAAGGCAATTTATCCTGATATAAGGGGGGGAAAAGTCCATAAAAGGAGGACGAGACATCCTTGTAAATACAAGTCAAGAAACAGAACAAAGATAAAGAACCAAGGCTTACAAATTCTTTTGAAAGACAATGGAAGAACAAGTTATTTATCAACATTTAGATACTGAAATGTTCATCATTTAGAGTTAAACCCCCCTTTTCTGTAGTTTAGGTAATTTTTCCCTTTTCATTGGCAGGTTCTTTCCTCCCCCAGTTGACACATTAAGATTCCACTAAAGTATCCATGCATCACTTGCATACCAGGCAAAATACAGTACAAAACGTACTATTACAACATGTTACGAAGAAACAAATCCTCAAATGGCAAATTACTATAAATAAATATAACATGGATCACCAACTAACCTATATCTGCTCTTTAAAATATGAACACGGAAAATCCTCCCATAACCTGCACATAGAAAATACCTCAATCATATCAATCTAGTCTAACAGATTCTATACTTATAACAAAATTATTATAAGAAAAAAAAACACAGCCACTAGATTTTTCCTATGGTAGAACTCAATGTTGCATGTTGCTAAAAAATAAACAAAATTTAAAACCCTTCTCTACTATGTTATTATCCAACCAGACTTGACAATATATCAACTTTTCTAGTCCCCCCAAAAAAGAGGTATGCTTAAGTTTATATATTTAACTAGATTGGTAGGATCTAAGATAAAAAAAGAAATTGAAAAGTATACATTTTTAGAATAAGGAAAAAAACCAACAAAAAGGAAAGTCACTAGTGCAGAATAATACTGAAACTCAAAAAAACTTAAATAGACACAGACAAATCACACTTCCCCAAAAGGCAACAACACACGAACAAACACAAAAGAGAAACACAAACACTCCAAATATGCCAGGTCAAGTTCCAAGCTTTTCTCTTTCTCAGTAACCAAACAAGTTTTCCAAGACAACCCAACAAGCCAAACAAACATTAAAACAACAGGAGCTGATCTGATTGACAAAGCAAAAGATCCGAAACCCAGAAAGATAAATCACAACCTGGAAGAGAAACATAGAAAAAGAATCAAACTTACAGTTGGTGAAGGTGATGTGATCAGAGCCGTTGGTTGTATGAAAGTTGACTGGATCGTACGGTCAAGAATGTGTGATAGAGAAGTGGGAGTGCTGTTCTGTTTCTGTGTTTTCGCAGGGTACAATCTCTCTGCTTTGGTCTCTTTTCCTTGCTTGGATAGATAGGAGACCGTTTTTATTTATTTATTTTTAGCTTTTGCTTTTGCTTTTATGAGTAAATGAACCGATCGATAAAGGTGATGTTTTGTTTAAAGGATGAGCCCTTAAGAAAAATTACTTTTTCAATCAAGTAGGATAATTTTAAGATTTTTTAATCTGATTTTTTTAAAATTTAGATTTAAAGTTAAATTATATAAGAGATGCGTGTCAATCAATTTGATCAATTTAAAAACAATCCAGTCAATTAGTAAAAAAAATCTGATGATAAATTTTATTTTAAAAATAATAAAATTAATATAAAAAACCTTCTTACCCAATTCTTTACTTGACTTAGATTTAAAATTAAACAGTATAAGGATTGTTATGATATAATAAAGCTAAATTGATTAATCTAAAAATAAATCAATTGATTGATGAAAAAATTAAAAAATGAAATTGATAAAAAATAATAAAATTAAAAAAACTATCGACTTGACTTTTTATCTAATCTAAATTTAAAATTTAAAAATATAAAAGTTATTTTAATATGATCTAACTGACCTTGATTATTCCAAATATACCTCAAAAAATTATTGAAAAGGTTTAAGGCTAAAATAAAATAAAAATGTCAGGATTGAAAAAAAAATATTTTTGTTTATGGAGCTCTATTCATCTAAACAATAATAAAAAAAATCTTATTTTTTTTAATGTGTAAGTTAATATGTTGTCATTTTATTTTTTATTATAGTTAAAACTCGGCTTGTTATAACATGTTAATTTGATGATTTATCTTATCAGGTTTTAACTTGTGATAAATTTGTGAAAATGTTTTTTTATAAAAGTATATTATTTCAAATAAAATTAAAATAATATCATTTATAGATTTTTCTTTTTTAAAAAAAAACTTGGCTTGAATTTTAAGAAATAAATGATTTGGTCCTTCTTTTTTAAAAATTATCAAGTATTCTTTGTTCTCTAGCGTTCTTTAATAACTTGGTTAGTGTGCCTATGCTGCTGGCTTGCATAATGAAATTTATATAAATATTAAATTGTTCCTTGTTAAAAAAATTATTAACCAATCTTTTTTCTTACAACAACTTAGGAGTGTTTGTTTTAGTGGTTAAGTATGCTTTTTAAAATATTACTATGGAATTGATTGAGTTAAAATTGTATAAATTAGTTGTCAAATAAACACGATAAACTCCAAAACATATTCGAGTTATTTTTTTATTAAAATGATTTTTTTTATTTTTTTTTAAATATTAGTATTGATTTAATATGATTAGATCAAGTTTAAATTAATCAATAAAATTATTAAAAACTCAGGTAGTTCAACTTATCCTGAGTTATGAATTTTCTAAATCAATTCGTGAGGCCTAGTAGAATTTAACAACTAAGTATCCAAACCCTATGGTCAAACTTTGCACGAAGGCACATGTATTCATTGTTTTGACACCATTTCTATTTTATTTTATTTTATTTTTTTTCCACCCACAGATTTAAAGGATTTTGAGCTACCAGATCGGCCGCCCTCCTCTTATATTATAATATAGAAAACTACAATTATTAAGATTTTCAACCAAGTGTGCATGCAATATGACGTATTTTAAAATATAGGCTTCACAAAAATAAGATTTCAACATGAGACAAAACCATAAATGGATGGCTGAGTTAACAATAAGATTTCAAAAATATATTTTTAAAAAACAACTACAATCACACTTTTAAACACATATTTTAAATTTAAATACTTGAAAAAAACATTTGCAACAATAAATCTAATTAAAAGAGAAATAAGAATCGAATTTTTTTTTAAAAAAAAAACCCTAAAAAGACTCTTTTTTAGATTCTAGGTTAGGTTTTTCACCAACCCGACCGGTCTGGGCTCCAAGTTTGCTGATTTGCAGGTTGACCCTCCAAGCCATGTCTTACAACTAGGGTCAAGATCATCCAGGAAACAGAACACCCAGCCTGCATGGTAGGGGGTCGATGATGCCTTGTGAATCCTTGCTACTAACATTAACAACTTGTTCTAATCAACAAATGTAGACTGATATGATAATCATGCTACTACATAATAGCATCAACAGCTGAAAGCCTGATACTGATAGCTGCAAAATGCGTAAACAAGTTCGTCTGTTCGGCCGAAAATTCGGTATGAAAATCACCATGAGTGAACCAAAACAACCATCCTGAAAGCAATCGTGTACTTGGAAGGGGATAGAAGCAAAGCCTGGAGGGAACACAACAGAGGAGAAATAAAACAATAGCTAAACCTGATGGAAAGATGACATTCAATAAGGACATATCTGATGACTCCAGTATTCTTTCTGGAACTTTAAACTATCAGCCTCAGCACTCCATGCGAACAATTTGGACAAATCTATTTTACATTCCCTAGAGATCAAGTCAATAGTAAACATGCAAGATTGAATCATACACTTGCCTGAAATGATCCTAGCAAGAGAAAAGGAAAGGAGACAGAATCCTAAAGAGTTTGGTTAATTCAATTCATTCCTCTTGAAATCGTAACTGCAAATATCATCAAGCCTGAACTATTGATTTAGTTTTGCTTTCACTACATATGCAAACATTGTGGGATATGCAAAGTTCACTCGGAAACCAGCAGCCTGGAAAGATTAAATAGATAATAATTGAGGGAAATGTCCATCCAAAATATTGATACAGCCGATAAATAAAGCTTGAAAAACGCATTTCATATGCAAGACCAAAACATCATTTTCCTTTATACCGATTGTCAAGAAAAAAAGGCTATAAATATAGTTACAAAATTTCAATGCTTATACCCACTCATACACACGGAAAAACCCTGCTGTTATCTGACAGCATGAATGAGTTTGAAGACTCGAAAACTGCGCTGACATACCAGATTGTTGGATGGCTCAAAATGAAGGTGAAGAAATCATTTTATTATCTTTCGATTCCTCGAGATGTTGCCAACCGAACAGGCAAACACAGCTAAAACAAACATGCACTCTCGGCAATAAGATAACGAACTCTTCAATTCCCGCACAATAAGATGCCCTTGTCATCTTGCACAGAGTTAAAAAAAACAATTGCAACACAAAATCCCTAATGCATATGAGAGAATGCATATATATATATATATATATATATATATATATATGCATCAATCAAGCAGATCTCGATTATCCTCCTATTGTTAAGTGTAGTTGAGGTGAAAAGTGGAAAATATCCGTGAAGCTTCCATATGTATGAAATAATCAGCGAATTCATCATTCATGATCTAAGGGAATAATAGCACAGAATTGCCATATGTTTGAAATACTCTCACCAAGACTAAACTATGAATTACTGCTTGGTAGAGGCGGAAATCTTTTTCAGCCCTCAACACTGCAAATCATGAATTCCGCAAAACAATTTTCCATGCTAATTACTGATTGCTTAGTTGACAACAGCAGTTGAAAATCACATACTATGAAAAAAAACCCCATAAAGTCCTGAATCTCATCTTGATCATTTTCTCCTTCCCAAATATCTAATGAATGATGACTATCTTATAACATCAAACTTCAGGATTCATGTTGTTGTCAGCTGACAATCAAGTTCATTATCAGTCAAACTATTAAACTTCCTAAAACTTTTGGAAATCTTCAGAAATAAATTCTATCACTTTGCATCCCCATTTCCACACACCAAGATAAGAATAAAGGACCTTTGCTCTCGCCTGTACCCAGAATTCATTTCATTTCCTGTTCCATACCTAAGCCCCTTGAAGAACTACAGTGATCCATTCCACACATCAATCAATCCATAAAAAAAGAGAAGAAAGCATAAAACCAGGTTAATAAACCTGCATAAATGAAGAGTATGACAACATAAAAAAGCAATCATGATTATCACTAAATCACTCACTTATTACTGACCAATAAAAGCTTAGAACTTTAACATTCATACTAATAACTAAGCGATCCATAAGCCGGCATAGCAAAGTTCAAACTTTAACATTTATACTAATCAATTCATACCTACAAACCCCATAAAACAGTAAAATCTAACGAAACCTAACAAAACCCATTTCCCAAAAGGAAGCAGATTCGACAAATAAGCACAGACCCACCATGGAACAAGAGAAACCACGGTCTGGGCTCGATTCAGAAGGGACTAAGGAGCTGATAAATCTGGGGTTTAGGCTCAGAATTCATTCCAATGATGATAATCATTGGAATGAATCCATAGTGTGTGATTACTTTCGCCTTCTTAAATGTCCATGTGCTCCATTCTTTGACATACTGTGATGCTGACTTCTCTTCCACACCTTTTGCTCCCTTGCCGCTGCTGCTCTTGCCTTTCGTCTTTAGAGAAACCCTAGACGCCATTTGTTTGGCTGGTTTAAGAAAAGAAAACTTGGAAGAACCTTATATTTATGTCTGGGTTTTTATTGTGTGACGTGTTTGGTGTTACTGCTTTTGCTCAGTTGTCTGTCACTTGCTTCTCCAAATCTGAAAATTCTAAATTGGAAACTTATCGTAAAATCTGGTCAGGACCCCTGAATTCACTCGGAAACTAGAGTACTTGAGACCTAACTGAGTCGAATTTGAAGGTATATGAGTTAAGAAGTTTATTCTGTCAAAACAATAAATATAACATCTGCTCTTTGTGCCGATGCTCGGTGTGTTTGTTAGCAGAATTCTTAGAGAAACAAAGACATGCATGCATGGCTTACGATGTTTCATATTTGGTTCAATAAAACACATCGCATCTTTGGAAAAACTAGAGGATTCAAAACTTTCGTCAGGACAGAGCTCCTGGTCTCTCAATATCATCCTTTCTGTTGCCTGTTTCGTCAAATTACTGGTAGAGTGACTTCACAACTCAATATTGTTGGGTAGGGTGGGCTCATTAGCTGTTGATTTAACCTTTTTGCATGAGAAACTAAAAATTCTGTCTCTCATGATGCATCTTTTGCCAAAAAATACAGTAGGAGGGAAAAGCGTGGTCGAGCAGTATGAACGCAAACAAAGAACCTACTAAGAGGCACCCTCCTCGATCTCTATCTTCAAGGCTCGAAGATTAATCTCATGGCAGATGGAAATGAATGACTGGCCATTCAAAATGTAAGAAAAGGAAAAAAAGGGGGGGGGGGTGGTTGATTTTTTATCCACGGGCCCAAGAGGCGATAGTTTACCTTGTGATGGACGTCAGAACCTCGAAGTCCACTTAATCCCAACACATAAGCTCAGTCAGTTCAAAGCTATGTAAGAATCATGGGGGGATGCTATGGGTTTTGGTGGTTGCAAGATGCCAGAAAGTTGGTGGATCAGTAAAAAGCTTAGCGATTCTTCAAAAAATTTCCTGAATAACATTAGTTGGGAGCAGGAAATGGAAGGGAATCAAGCAGCTGACCGTTACTCTACACATTGAACATCAAGCTTAGCGATTCTTCAAAAAATCTGTTGAATCTAAAAGAATCCACTACCGCAAATCCAGCACAAATCTCTTCCCTCAAACCAAACAATACAACAGAAAACAGTCTATTAATGACCAGTACGAAAATTGAGAAATTCAGAGCATCAACAAGATATGAGTCAACTGACAACACAGGAAAATAACTTATCTATACAAGGAATAATCAAATCTATCAGGCAAATACTATGCAATGGGGATAGTAAACCGAGCAGAAAAGGTACATGGTAAAGCATCCAAACAAAAATGATGATTTATGTAAACTATAAGGGTAGAAGCAAACTGGATAAAACAAAATCCACACAGCAGAGAACTGGCCTTCCCTAAACAAAAGCGAAACTGGATAATCACTACCGAGAACAGTTGTTTCTTCATTATTACTCAAGTAATGAAAGGCATCACCTCTTTCTTGATCTATTTTACATCAGTTGAATTCGCTGGTAAACTACCTCTTGTATCATTGCATTCATCAACAAGAACCGCCATATCACAAGAGAAACATTGTTTCATGCAATCAAAGCAAAATCTATCAGTGAGATCACACTCACAAATTACATAGAATGTATTGCAATCTAATTGCACAAAAATTAAC
Organism: Populus nigra; assembly: GCF_951802175.1. Taxonomy (NCBI): domain Eukaryota; kingdom Viridiplantae; phylum Streptophyta; class Magnoliopsida; order Malpighiales; family Salicaceae; genus Populus; species Populus nigra. The sequence continues at coordinate 14,619,962 of NC_084866.1, read as the reverse complement.
CCCCATTTCTACCGCTTGATATACACTATTTCAAACGAGGATTGCGTGACTGCATAAGACAAGCACAGACAACAAAAGATGATGGAACAGACAAACTCAAATGGACGTGGAAGAAATGAAACTCAATTAGTATTATGATCAATATATGTAAAGCTACATGGCAAAGCATCTAAAACATGCTGCAGATACAAACTATATGCTAAAACTAAAACTGGATACAACAGAAAATTCACACTCCAGAGAGAACTAGCTTTCACAAATTAGTGAAAAAGTCAGTCAGTCACACAAGTTTTCGATTCTTCCAGAAATCTTTTCCATGTGAAGCAAAACAGCTAAAAAATTCCAAGCAACCTCATGCATTCATTATAACTTATTCTTGTCTATCGCTAAGCCCCATCCACAAACATACTCCTTTCCAGATGGAACATTGGGAAAATGAAGGATAGAAACCAATCTGCAAAACTCATGTAGATGGCATAATACAAGTTGGAATCCTAGGGTCTCTATCTACCCACAAAAAAACACAAATGAAGCATGCAATTCCTACTTTCATCCATCCAACATCAACCTATAACTCAAACAAAACTTATCAAAAGCGATCAAAGAAGTGCCTAAAAAGAGAATAAATTTTTACCCAAGACATGAATTTAAATAAATTCTCCATCACTAAACTTCCATCTTTACCTATGCACAAACACAATTTCTCAAGCAGAATCATACATCACTCACAAAACAAATCACATAATCGAATCCAACAAAAACCATAACAAACACAAAAAAAACATCAAATGAACAGGCAAGACAGACAACAAGCAAAAATACCCTCAATAAAAAAAGTAGTATATCACCTTCAAAAAGATCCTTAAGCATCCAGATACCATAACAACAAAAACATAAAACGGGATCCTTCAGAAACTTCAAAAAAACCCAAAAAAAGAGCAACAATTTCTCAATCATTCAGAAATCTCAACATCACCATCAGTAATCTCCTGCTGCAAATCTTTTGGATCTTTCCCATCAACAGTACACCCAACAGAAACACAAGTCCCCAAAATTTCCTTCACTGTCCCACTCAGATCCTTCGCCATCGATCTCACACTCATAACCTTAGCAATCTCAATAACATCATCAAGAGAGATGTTCCCATTATGCTTTATGTTCTTTGTCTTCTTCCTGTCTCTCTCTGGCTCCTTCAACGCCTTGATAACCAAAGCGGCGGCTGAGGGCACGACGGTGACCTTGGCCTGACGGTTCTGGACGGTGAGCTTGACGGTGACACGGAGGCCCTTCCAGTCCTTGGCAGTTTCTTTGGCGATGTCTTCTCCGATTTTCTTGGGAGAAAGTCCGAGAGGTCCGATTTTGGGAGCGAGGGAACTGGCTGCACCGACTTCGCCTCCGGTTACCCTCACGTAAACGTCGACAACCTGAGATGGGTCAAACTTCGGCGGCATTTTTGCTGCAGCTTGCTGACCGAGGGAATGAGAAGGGAGGCAAGGGTTTCACGAAATAGACGGATTATAAAGATATATTGGGCGCTAGGATTTTAAGAGAGTAAAATGTCTTTTTTAGCCCAAAAAGGTGGGTTTTTTTCTTGGACTTTAACCAAGCCTTATTTGATTCCCTGTATGATAAAGGGAACCGTAGTCCGGAGTGATGGGTAGAACATGCAGCATTCATATTACTTTAATGTTTTTAAATTACTTTAATATGTTAATTCAAAAATAAATTTTAAAAATAAAAATAAAACATTATTTTAATACTTTTCTAAATAACAAAAACATTTTAAAAAATAAATGTTACATACTTCTAAAATCTAATGAAATGGAGTTGATTAGCAATAAAAAATAAAATTCTTTGAAAACATGAGTTTACCGTGTTTGGTTTTTAACAAATATGTATTCATTTTGTTCCATGATTTATTTGAAATGGTCCCTAAACTGTATTATGTTAAAATGGTCCTTGAAAGTAGATTGAGGGGAGGATCGAGGAGGTAGGAGAAATAATAATTTTTCATGAGTTTCTAGAGTTGATTACAATATGTTTTAAAACCGTAATTTTAAAACTTGATTTTGGTTGCAGTTGAGATGATTAATCTGAACTGATTTCTCATTTTGTATATTGATTCACTTAATTTTTTTTTTAAAAAAAATCAATAGATTTTTTATCGAATTTAAAATCAACCCGGATTTTTTAGCAGAGTTCATCCATCTCTCTCTCTCTCTCTCTCTTCTCTAAACCAGAGTAGGCTCTAGTTCAATTATGTCCCTGGTTACCCGTGTTCCAAGTTCTATAACAATGCATACAACATCTTTCCTAAGACCTATAACATGTTCAAGGGTTCACCTCCTCGATCTCTATCTTCCAGGCTCGAAGATCAAAATGAAAGGAGGAATAAAAGGAGGGGTGGTTTTTTTTCCATGGGCCAAGAGGCGAGATAGATTACCTTGAGATGGACGTCAAAAGCTCGAAGTCCACTTAATCCCAACACATGAGCTTAGTCAGTTCAAAGCTATGTAGAATCATGGTGATGCTATGGGTTTTGGTGGTTGGTAGGCAAGATGCCAGAAAGTTGGTGGCTCAGTAAAAAGCTAAGCTATTCTTCAAAAAATTTCCTGAATAACATTAGTTGGGAGCAGGAAATGGAAGGGAATCAAGCTGCTGACCGTTACTCCACACATTGAACATAAATCTGTTGAATCTAAACGAATCCACTACCACAAATCCAGCACAAATCTCTTCCCTCGAACCAAACAATAATGATGATATAAATTCACAGGAAAATAACTTCATCTATACAAGGAATAATCAAATCTATCAGGCAAATGCTATTCAATGGGGGCAGTAAACCGAGCAGAAAAGGTACCATGGTAAAGCATCCAAACAAAAATGATGATATATATACTGTAAAGGTAGAAGCAAACTGGATAAAACAGCGAAAATACACACAGAAGAGAAATGGCTTTCCCTAAACAAAAGCGAAGCTGGATAATCACTACCGAGAACTGGCTTTCCCAAGCAGCAAATAGACTAAACCTTACTAGCAGTTGTTTCTTTATTATCACTCAAGTAATGAATTTGCAGCATATACATAGGAAATTTATTCAGATAGGCATCACCTCTTTCTTGATCTATATTATATCAGTCAAATTCACCGGTAAACTGCCTCTTGTATCATTGCATTCATCGACAAGAACCGACCATAGCACAAGAGAATTTCCTTGAAAAAAACATGTCCAATTGGCAGAGGCATTATTTACACATCAATTGCTACTTAAACACAAGTTAGTGAATATGTTGGGTTACATCTACAAGGCAGAAACAGAATTTCAGGTAATAAAAGAAAAATCTATCAAGGGGATCATACTCCCAATTACATAGATTGTACTGCAATCAATTGCGCAAATTAACCCCCATTTCTACAGCTTGATAAATACTATTCCGTAGGAGGGTAGCATGACTGCATGGGATAAACAAAGCACAGAGGATGATGGAACAGACAATGTCACATGGATTTGGAAGAAATGAAACTCTAGTATTATGATCAAACTAGACATAAAGCTACGAGGCAAAGAATCTAAAAACAGTTGAGACATAAGCTGTAAGTTAAAACTAAAACTGGATGCAACAGAAAATTCAAACTCCAGAGACAATTAGCTTTCACAAATTGGTGAAAAAGTCAGTCAATCGCACACGTTCTCTATTCCTCCAGAAATATTTTCCCTATGAACCAGAACAGCTAAACAATTCCAAGCAAACTCTTGCATTCATTATAACTTATTCTTGTCTATCGCTAAGCTGCATCTACAAACATACACATTTACCACCGGAAGATTGGAAAATGAAGGATAGAAACCTATCTGAAAAGCTCATGTAGATATGATAATACAAGTTCTATCTATCAAATAAAAAAAACAAATGAAGCGTAAAATTATACTTTTCATCCATCCGTCCTCGTCCTATAACTCGAACAAAACTCATCAAAAGAGATCAAAGAAGTGCCTAAAATATGAATAATTTTTATCCCAAGGCATAAATTAAATAAATTCTCCATCACCAAGCTTCCATCTTTACCTAGGCACAAGCACATAACTCTTCAAGTAGAATCATACACCCAGCACAAAACAAATCAGATAACCAAATTCAATAAACTAAAAAAAAACAGAAACACAAAAAAAAAACCAAATGACCAAAAAAAACAGTAAACGCAACTAGCAAAAATACCCTCGATAATAAAGTAGTAAATAACCTTAGAAAACATCCTTAAGCATCCAGATACGATAAAATTAGACAAAAACATCAAATGAGATCTTTCGGAAACTTTAAAAAAACCAAAAAGAGCAACAATTTCTCAATCATTCAGAAATCTCAACATCACCATCAGTAATCTCCTGCTGCAAATCTTTTGGATCTTTCCCATCAACAGTACACCCAACAGAAACACAAGTCCCCAAAATTTCCTTCACTGTCCCACTCAGATCCTTCGCCATCGATCTCACACTCATAACCTTAGCAATCTCAATAACATCATCAAGAGAGATGTTCCCATTATGCTTTATGTTCTTTGTCTTCTTCCTGTCTCTCTCTGGCTCCTTCAACGCCTTGATAACCAAAGCGGCGGCTGAGGGCACGACGGTGACCTTGGCCTGACGGTTCTGGACGGTGAGCTTGACGGTGACACGGAGGCCCTTCCAGTCCTTGGCAGTTTCTTTGGCGATGTCTTCTCCGATTTTCTTGGGAGAAAGTCCCAGAGGACCGATCTTGGGAGCGAGGGAACTGGCTGCACCGACTTCGCCGCCGGTCACCCTCACGTAAACGTCGACCACCTGAGATGGGTCAAACTTCGGCGGCATTTTTGCTTCTCTGTGATGCTTGCTGACAGATGTAAAGAGAAGGAGGTCAAGGGTTTCAAGAAATAGACGGTTTATATAGATATAGTGGCGGCTAGGGTTTTGGGAGAGTGAAATACCGTTGCTAGCCCTAAAAATGGGCTTTTTCTTGGACTTTGATCGTACTAAAAGGAAACAAGCTGTTGGATTTTATTTTTTTTGAGTTTGTTTCCCTAATATATATATATATATATATATATATATATATATATATATAACTCTATAGTTTTAAAATAAATACTCGAATCATGAGTTAAAAAAGTAATTCTAGTTAGTTTAAGTCTATCAATTTTATATTTTAAAATAAAAATAATATTATTGAAATAAAAATAATTTTTTTAAAAAAATCAATTAAAAAAAGTTTAAAAAACAACCTGGATCAATTAGGATTAATTTACTAAACTTGTGACCCAAATTATTAGATAAAGATAATCTTATAAAAAATAGATTGAAATAAATTATGAATTCTAATTTTTTATTAACTCAATATTAAAGAAAAAAACTAAAAAAAAACTCGAATCAACCGAATTAGTCTATCAAACCACGATCCAAGTCATTAGTGTAGAATAACTTTATAAAATTCTTAAAACACTTAATATTAAAAAAATATAGTTAAAATAAAAAAAAAACACAAAAAACCCCTCCACCTTTAGTGTTTTTTATTAATTAAAGCAAGATGGCTCGATTTTTCTTTCGATCATGAGATGACTTGATCTTAGCACTGCATTAAGTAAATATCAGGTAACAAAAGGTTGGCCTCTCATTTGTCTCCAAAGATCCATATTAAAATAATATGGTGTGTGTGTGTGTATCAAGTGTTTTAGGAACACATAATAGGAATCATTCATGCCACCCCATGATTCTTTCCTCTCTCTTTTCCTTTGATCATGCGTCCTCCGATAAGTTTAGCCATAATTAATTCTATCCTCGATTCAATCGCATATATGTAAGCATGTGTAAGGAAAATCCATACGTTTCATATATTCCAAAAATTCACAAGGAATTTATAGCAGTTTCTCCAAGTAGCTCAAACAGAAAAGAAAATGGAGGCGAGGATGATTAGGTCTCTCTTGGTTGCTTTTGCAGTGGTGGGGATGCGCACTCTACTGTAGGCTGCTCTATCTTGGATTGCTACCCAACTTGCTTCCTTCCTTCCATGTGTCCTCTCCCACCAAAAATCTGCTCTCGATGTATCCTCCAAGCAATTTTTAACCAGATAAACCAATTTTTGTTTCTTCAAACCGGATCAATTCACACCCGGATGTATCCTCCAAGCAATCCAGATTTTAAAACAATGCTAAAACTCTTCCAAATGTTATTCGTGTCATGACCTCTAGAATATCTTTGCTTTGAGAAATGGCACGATGATTGAATTGAAGAGATGAATTTGATATCAAAGCATAGAACAAGGCTCAAAAACCCAAAGATAAAGCCCAAATTGAGTGAGTTCCAACAAGCAAACCTATTCTTACAAGAAAAATAACCAAGATGGCCTAACTCACGCTAGACATGGATCTAACGACCTAAACCCCTACTCTGCGTTTTCTCTCTGGTTGTTCGGTGCCTGAAAAACCCTTTACCCATCAAGAATCAAAGAAAACCGAGAACCCTCCACTCTCTCAAGCTTTGAAGCCAAAAGAGAATTATCAGCAAAAACACTAAAGATAAAGAGAGATGCAAGAATCTCAAGAAAGAGCAGAGTATACTCTTGTTACAAGGAAACCCAGTTTTGGTCTCCCAACTGGTTGTCCAATCTGCTTGCCTCTTTTCATCTACCTCAAATTTTCTAACTTTCCATTCCATTTGGTTTTCAACAACACTTTCCCTGATTCAGGTATTCTTTTTTTGGGCTCTTATTTTCATTTAATGTTATTCATGTTTGTAAGTTGTTGTTCTGGGTTTCTGCTTGTTTTTTTGGTTGCTGCTAGTTTACCTTGTGTTTGTTTTCTTTGTTTCCATTTTGTTGAAGTTTTCTTCTTTTATGTGTTGATAGGCCTGAATCACTAAGAAAACATAACTCATTTCTTTAGCAGAGTTGTTTTCACAGAATGAATGTGAATTTGATCATGTTAAGATGGGCTGTGATCATTTTCAGTTTAACTGAGTTCTATGCTTTCGTTTAACTGAGTTCTTTTGGATATCTGAAAGTTGGTATTTTGTTGTTCAGTGGGAATTTGATCATGTTAAGATGGGTTGTGATCATGTTAAGTTGGATTGCTACCCAACTTGCTTCCTTCCTTCCATGTGTCCTCTCCCACCAAAAATTTGCTCTCGATGTATCCTCCAAGCAATTTTTAACCAGATAAACCAGTTTTTGTTTCTTCAAACCAGATCAATTCACACCCGGATGTATCCTCCAAGCAATCCAGATTTTAAAACAATGCTAAAAACTCTTCCAAATGTTATTCATGTCATGACCTCTAAAATATCTTTGCTTTGAGAAATGGCATGATGATTGGATTAAAGAGATGAATTTGATATCAAAGCATAGAACAAGGCTCGAAAACCCAAAGATAAAACCCAAATTGAGGGAGTTCCAACAAGCAAGCCTATTCTTACAAGAAAAAAAACCAAGATGGCCTAACCCACGCTATATGAAGAATTTGCTGCAGAAGAAAAGTTGAATAATGCAGAAGTAGAGAAAGAAGAAGAGTATGAATTTCTTTGTGAGAAAGAAGAAGAATTATACGTTTAGAAAATCTGCAATCTGCATGCAGCATTTACTTCTTTTATTTTTCTTACTTTCTCATAGTACATGAATACATATATATACACATATTCTAACTAACTTCTTTTAACTGACTTAACAGTTATAACTAACTTTTAACTAACTTAACAGTTATAACTTATAACTGACTTTATATGTATTAGTTATAACTGCAATTATAATTTATATGAGAAATGACAGAATGGCCAATCTTCTTAGTCTTCTGTGGATGTTGATTCTTCTGCATGCGTGGCTTTCTCTGCAATCTTGGAAGGTTTCATATGTTCCTTATGTGTATTGATACTTTGCTCTAGATTCCAATATCCCCCCTCAAGATAGGAATGAATATTCACCATTCCCATCTTGCCAAGGACAGGATTAAGTGTGTGATAACCAAGTGGTTTGGTGAGTGCGTCAGCTAATTGAAATCTGGAAGGAATGTGAATAATGGTAAGTAGTCCTTCCTGTAGTTTTTCGCGTACAAGATGACAGTCAAGTTGTATATGTTTGGTGCGTTCATGATGGACTGGGTTGGAGGCGATTTCTGAGGCCGGTTTGCTGTCTGTGTATAGCAAGGCAGGCTGAGAGTGAGGTATGTGGAAATCTGCCAACAAATAAGTCAGCCATTGAATTTCACACGATGTAGTTGCCAAAGCTCGATATTCAGCTTCTGCTAAGGACCTACTTACAGTAGGTTGTTTCTTTGATTTCTAGGAGATGAGGGAATCTCCAAGAAAAACCAGATATCTAGTTACACTTCTTCTAGTATCAATGCAGCCTCCCCAATCACTGTCAGAATAAGCCTTTAAATGAAAAGTAGAATCAGCTTTGAGAAGTAATCCTTGACCTGGTGTTGCTTTAAGATACCGAAAAACTCTCTCTACAGCTTGCATATGCATTGTATACGGGTTGGACATGAATTGGCTGAGAGTTTGGATGACATATGATAAATCTGGACGTGTGAGTGTGAGATAGAGAAGTCTGCCAATGAGTCTACGATAAGATGCAGGATCGGACAAGGAAGGGCTAGCATCATGAGTACTGAGTTTCAGTGTGGATTCCATTGGAAAACTGACTGGTTTAGCGCTAGAAAAACCACTATCTGCAAGTATATCTAAGGCATATTTTCTTTGGCAAAGAACAATGCCTTTGGCAGATCTAGCTACCTCAATGCCAAGAAAGTACTTCAGGTTTCCCAAATCTTTGATAGGGAAGATCATGCGAAGGTACTGCTTGACTTTGTTGAGTGTTGTACGAGTGTTGGAAGCGATGAGTACATCATCAACATAGATTAACACTGCAATGAAGTCGTTGGTAGATTTCCTGATGAAGAGGCTAGAATCTGATTTTGCTTGTAGAAATCCGAAATGTAGTAGAGATGTAGATAGCTTGGAAAACTATTGTCTTGAAGCTTGTTTTAGACCATATATGCTTTTTTTGAGTTTGCAAACTCGAGGATCATTTGGATTGGAGTAACCAGGTAGTAATTGCATATATACTTCCTCATGTAAGTCACCATGTAAGAAGGCATTGTCCACATCAAGCTGATGTAAATGCCAATTGTTGACGGCAGCAATGGTGAGAAGAACTCTAACTGTTGTTATCTTTGCAACAGGAGAGAAAGTGTCAAAGAAATCAATGCCCTCTTGTTGTGTGTATCCTTTTGCCACCAATCATGCCTTATATCGTTCAACCTTTCCATCAGCTTGGAATTTCACTTTGTATACCCACTTACATCCAATGACAGATTTATTCTGTGGAAGAAGTACTAAATTCCAAGTTTGGTTTTGCTCAAGAGCTATGATTTCATTTGTCATAGCATTTTGCCAATGAGGAATGGAGCTAGCTTGTTTGTAAGTTTTTGGTTAAAAAACAGATGAAACAAAAGAGGTGAAAACACATTGTTGTAAAGATAATTTGGAATTAGATAAGTAAGAAAAGACAGAGTATGGCTTACCAGGAAGGGAGCAATCTGAAGAGCTTGGAGTTGCTGAAGGAATCTTAGTCATATTTCCACAATAATACTGCTTTAAGTAATTAGGTGGATGTTTATTTCTTTCAAACCTTCTGAGTTGGGAAATATTATTATGAGTTAGGGGAGAAGTTTGAGGAACAGAAGGTTGTAAAGGTAATGTTGCAGGAACAACATAATTGTTTAGAGGTGACTGTGCTGGGATACAAGGAAAAGAGTCAAAAATTTGAGGATAGTCAGGAAACACAAGGGGTGTATGAACTGTGTTTGGAATAGGTGGGAATATGGATTCATGAAACACAACATTACGAGACACAAAAGTTTTGCAGGTTGATAAGTCAAGCACTTTGTATCCTTTAATGTGTGGAGGGTAGCCAAGAAAAATGCATTTTGTGGCTCATGGTTGAAATTTTCCTCTGTTGTGTGTGATTGTGCTAGTAAAACATAAACACCCGAACACCCTTAAGTAATTGTAATGTGGTGGTTTGTTAAAAAGAACCTGATAAGGTGTTTGATTTTAGAGAATGAGAGAAGGGGTGCGATTGATTAGGTGAGTAGCTGTGAGAATGCAATTTGTCCAATAAGTTAAAGGAAGTTGGGATTGAAACATTAGAGATCTAGCTACATTTAGCAGGTGTTGATGTTTCCTTTCAACCCTTCCATTCTGTTCAGGTGTTTCAACACAGGTTAATTGATGAATGATGCTATGTTTTTGGTAAAAAGTAGGCATATTAAACTCTTGTCCATTGTCTGATCTGAGAGTTTTAATCTTAGTGTTGAATTGAGTATAAACATAGGCTAGAAAGTTGCTAAGAAGATCTCGTGTTTCAGATTTAGATTTCATTAAAAATAACCAAGTAAATCTACTGTAATCATCTACAATGGTAAGGAAAAACTGATAACCAGAATATGAGGTAACAGAGAAGGGTCCCCAAATGTCAATGTGAATTAATTGAAAAGCCTCTATGGATTTATTAACAGACAAGGAAAAGGGCAACCGTTTTTGTTTAGCTAGGGGGCAAATTTCACAGATGGAATTGTTGCTAATAGTAACTGAAGGATCAGTTTTGTTCAAAAGATTGATTTTGGAAGTAGGGATGTGGCCTAAACATAAATGCCAAAGATCAGTGGCAACAACACAGGACTTGATTATTGATCTAGGAGGTAAGCCTTTGGTAGTTTGATCAGGGGGTTTGTGAAGGCTGTATAGACCAGGTTCAGCTTCAGCAAGCCCAATCATCTTCCATTTGCTTAGATCCTGCAGGATACATTTCGTGTGAAGGAAAAATAAGCCAACAGTGTTATCAGCAATTAATCTTGAAACAGAAATCAGATTGATATTGAAAGCTGGAACATTAAGTGCATTGTGCAAAATGATGTCAGGAGAGAATTTAACCGTCCCAGTAAAAACAATTGGTACATGTTGACTATTTGGCAGATGAACTTTGGACTGAGTTGTAGGCAGAATAATGGATTCGAAAAGAAGGAGGCTACAGATCATGTGATCTGTTGCTCCTATATCAAGAATCCAAGAAAATCTGATCTGAGGTGAAGATACTGTATGACATGAAAAGGATATACTTGATGTAGATACTTCTTTAGTAGCATTATTTATCTTTGAGTTGGAAATGCTATTTGCGAGAGTGAGTAGATTCTGCATCTGTTCTTGAGAGAAAACAATGTTAGGAGTGTCAAGATGTTGCTCCAAGACAACAGTATTATGTGCAGTGGGTAATCTTTGAAAATTTCTACTGGCATGTGGCATGGTGGCAAATCTTTTCCCTCTTGGCCCTTTCCATCCAGGAGGGTATCCAATAATTTGAAAACATTTATCAACAACATGTCCAGGATATCCACAGTGGGAGCAGGTTGCCTCTGTTTTTCCTTTTTGTTTAGCAAAACGTGTAGTATATGTTAAACCTGATCTAGAATTTGGATTATGGTATTGTTCAGCAACCATTGCTTGTGAATCAATGGGAATCCCTATTGCATTTGTTAAGGACCTCTGACTCTCTTCTTGCAGAAGCAGGGAAAAGACTCTGCCCATGGATGGCAAAGGAGTTTGAAGCAATAATTGGCTTTTGACTGCTGAGTAAGAATCATGAAGTCCTACCAAAAATTTCATAACATTATCTGATTGTTGTCGATCTGTTAGATGCTTTAAAATGTTGCATGAACATGAATCAAGATTTCCACATTTGCAGTTTGGGATTGGACGATAACTGATATATTCATCCCATAGTGCCTTGAATTCACTAAAATATTCAGTGACAGATTTTGAGTTCTGAGAAATGGAACTTAAAGATTTCTCTAAACTGAAGACCCTTGGTCCATCACTTCTGAGATATCTAACTCTTAATTCTTCCCAAATGTCGAATGTCGTTGTGAAGTAAAGAAAGCTGCTGCGTATATCCTTGGCAATTGAATTCATCAGCCATGACAGAACCGGATTATTTGATCTTAGCCATGCCACACGAAGTGATTGATTGGTGGTGTTTGGTTGAACTAAAGAACCATCAATGAAGGCAATCTTGTTTTTCACTGTTAAGGCAATTGTCATGGCTCTACTCCATGCAATATAATTTTCACCAGTGAAAATTTCAGAAACCAGAAGTGCACCAGGATTATCAGAAGGGTGGAGGTAGTAGCAGCTGGAAGAATCATCAGAAAGATTTAGAGTTGTGGTATTGAATGAATCTTTATATGCTGTAGAAGCATTTTCTTCAAGATGATCAGACATTTTGAAGTTTTGAAGGAATCAAGAAGATGATGGCAGAAATGTTTTTAAACTACAAAGATTTTGAATCTTTCTAATGATGATGAAGGATAAGTTTATATTTTCAGAAATATAGCTCTGATACGAAGAATTTGCTGTAGAAGAAAAGTTGAATAATGCAGAAGTAGAGAAAGAAGAAGAGTATGAATTTCTTTGTGAGAAAGAAGAAGAATTATACGTTTAGAAAATCTGCAATCTGTATGCAGCATTTACTTCTTTTATTTTTCTTACTTTCTCAGAGTACATGAATACATATATATACACATATTCTAACTAACTTCTTTTAACTAACTTAACAGTTATTACTAACTTTATATGTATTAGTTATAATTGCAATTATAATTTATATGAGAAATGACAAAATGGCCAGTCTTCTTAGTCTTCTGTGGATGTTGATTCTTCTGCATGCATGGCTTTCTCTGCAATCTTGGAAGGTTTCATATGTTCCTTATGTGTATTGATACTTTGCTCTAGATTCCAATACTATACATGGATCTAATGACCTAAACCCCTCCTTTGCGTTTTCTTTCTAGTTGTTCGGTGCCTGAAAAACCCTTTACCCATCAAGAATCAAAGAAAACCAAGAACCCTCCACTCTCTCAAGCTTTGAAGCTAAAAGAGAATTATCAGCAAAAACATTAAAGATAAAGAGAGATGCAAGAATCTCAAGAAAGAGCAGAGTATACTCTTGTTGCAAGGAAACCCAGTTTTGGTCTCCCAACTGGTTGTCCAATCTGCTTGCCTCTTTTCATCTACCTCAAATTTTCTAACTTTCCATTCCATTTGGTTTTCAACAACACTTTCCCTGATTCAGGTATTCTTTTTTGGGCTCTTATTTTCATTTAATGTTATTCATGTTTGTAAGTTGTTCTGGGTTTCTGCTTGTTTTTTTGGTTGCTGCTAGTTTACCTTGTGTTTGTTTTCTTTGTTTCCATTTTGTTGAAGTTTTCTTCTTTTATGTGTTGATAGGTCTGAATCACTAAGAAAACATACCTCATTTCTTTAGCAGAGTTGTTTTCACAGAATGAATGTGAATTTGATCATGTTAAGATGGGTTGTGATCATTTTGCAGTTTAACTGAGTTCTATGCTTTCGTTTAACTGAGTTCTTTTGGATATCTGAAAGTTGGTATTTTGTTGTTCAGTGGGAATTTTAGTGTGTTCTGGGACTCGGTGTATGGCGAGGATTCGGAATAAATAAGGCTAACATATTGTCTTAAAGAAGGCCATGGTCATAAATAATAGGGAAGGAGTTAGTAATTAGCATTCAAGATTGGATCTGCATGACCAGGACTGTTTTTGATGGATATTGGTTTTTTGATTGACAAGAAATGGCAGCTGGTTTTTAATGTGTGTGCATGCTTTGCTCATGTTGTCATATATGTTTGTTTTCTCAAATATATAATGCAAATATCAAAATTGTCTTCAAAACACTTATCTGACTCTCTGTTGCAGATCAAATTCCATATATTGAATCGGGCACTTACGTGGCCTACAATGACGAGAATGGTGGGGTAATCCAATGTTTAAAGGAAGATGGCATTGTTGCTTTGGACACTGACTTCAGCTCGCTCCCAGAATGGATATCAATGAAAGCGATGGTTAGCACCTGGCTTGCAGATGCAATCATGTATGAACTCTGGGTGGGGTCTGATGGAACCTCTGCCCGAACAATTTATCACTCTGGCCTCCCTTGGTTGATAGGAAAGGCTCTATTAATGAAACAAGTGCACGTTGTTAAGCAGCGACTTGGGATAACTAAAGAAAATGTTGAGCGAAGGGAAGCAGAGGTTACACTTCTATCGTTTATGATATTTTTCTGCAACTTGTTGATATCAAATCTGCGCACTTACACTAGTGTTAGAAAGCATACACCTGTGGAATGATTTTACCCGTTTATATATTGCTTCATTTTCTGTTAATTTTCCTTGACCATGGCCTTGCAATTTTTTTATTTTAATTTATGGATAGATCTACAAGAGAGCAAAAATTGCATATGGAGCTTTGTCAACCACAATAGGGGATCACACATTTCTTTTTGAAAGGTGTTTCTTTTTTATATCGTGGTTAATATATGTATTTTTCATTTTTTACCTGAAATCATCTAAGATATTTTGGTTTTTATGTTTTGAATTCAAATTTTAAGTTTGAGGTCTTGACTATGCATTGATTATACACCCAACTTCATTTTTCTGTTTGTGCAGGCCATCTAGTTTGGACGCATATTCCCTTGGGCATGTCCTTTTCACTCTTCAAGCATTTTCTGTGAGTCACTTTACCAATTGTCTTCTGTGACCTGTGAGAGCTAAATGCTGGCATTTGTATGGCTAGAACATTTAGGTTATAACATGTAATTACATCACTGATGCTAGCAATGTTAGCCACCGGGATATCCTAAATTATGTTCTAGGCCTGCTAGAACTCTGGAGCACTTGGCAATGAGATTCTCCCATTACTTAACATATTCTGCATATCCCTCTGCAGAACCAATAGCAAATTCAGTAAGCGAGCTGTTTGCAACTGACATTCCTGCACAAAGTACCTTTATGGGAATTTCAGCCATTTTCTCTGTAGTCATTACATCTTCTACTTCATCAACCTCCACCATTTCCATACTTCTGCCTCATTCAACTGACAACCCTGCTCCAACTCTCTTTGAACGGACTGGGACCCTGTGTGGATCGCCTCTTAGCTGCTGTGCATAGATTAAACCCATTCCAGCAGCAAAAATAAATACATTGAAATTCTATGCTATAATCATGGCCTTGAAAACTTGGGACGCTCAGAATGCATCATTCAAAAAGTTATGCAGAAGATTTGAGATGTACCCTGACTTCTTGGTTGAGTTTCTTCTCCCGGGCATATAATCTGTCAAATGTTGATTGGTGACTACATGAGAACATGCAAGAAATCAAATTGGTGTTGCAAGAAAAAAACCTTTTTTTAAATCAAAACGATGATGGTAACTATCTATGCAATGCCTGTTGTGTCCGAAGACAGTACAGGACAAGACCTACCTCTTTTCTACCCACCTACCACCTCCCTCTTTCCAACCTCAACTTCCAAACCCAAAAAGAACATCATCAAACCCTAACTGAAAAGCTTTTATCTCTGATAAAACAATGCAAATCGAAATATATGAAATTTGTAAATGCGTTTCAAGCTAATATGATTTTTTTTTGTTCAACTATCACTTCATATGTGTGCACAGAATGGAGCTTCCAATGAAGCAATTGTACTATTCAATGGAATGAGAGAGGCAGGTCCTGATTGAAGTATTGTCTGCATGTTCCACAATAGGGGCCCTTGATTTAGGGAAATGGGTTCAGACACATGCATCAGAAAGAGGTTTACAGCACGATGTCTATGTTGCGAGTGAATTAATTGATATGTATGCAAAATGTGGGAGCTTGGATGATGCACTCAGGGTTTTTGAGAGTATGCCTCATAAAAATGAGGTCTCATGGAATGTCATGATTTCTGCTCTTGCTTTCCATGGGAGGCCCTGGAAGCATTATCATTATTCAGACGCATGTCAAAGGATAATGGCACTGTTCAGCCTAATGACATCCCTTTCATAGGAGTCCTTTCTGCATGTGTGCATGCCGGATTGGTTGATGAGGGCTGCCAATTGTTTGAATCAATGAAATTGTCATTTGGATTGGTCCCAAAAGTCAAGCATATTCTTGCATGGTTGATCTTTGTGCGCGTGCAGGACTTCTGAACGAAGCTTGGGACTTAATCAAGAAGATGCCTGGGAAACGAGATGAAATTGTGTTGAGGTCATTGCTTGGTGCCTGTTAGAGGCGTAGAAATACAGATGTTGGTGAAAGGGTCATTCAATTGTTTCCAGAGATGTAATTATCTTATCTAAGATATATGAAAATATGAGAAGGTGGGATGATTCTGCAAAGATGAGGCAGTGTGGTGTCTCTAAAACCCCTGGTTGTAGTTGGATTGACGTTGGAGCTCGTGCTCATGAATTTCATGCTGGTGGCAGCTTACATCATCATTCGGAGAACATATAGCAATTGCTGAATGAGGAGATGAAGAGAGAAGGTTACATTCCAAATATCGGTTGCATATAGAGGTGGAAAAGTTGAAAACTTGGTGGCCTCTTTCAGCCATTGACAGTGCATTCGGAGGGATTATATCTTCTGGTTAATGACTACAGCCAAAATGTTGAATGGTAAGTTGTGTTCTTAAGAGCTTGAGCAAGGATCTCTATCTTGCAACTGTACAAATGTAGTTTTCTATGGTGATTCATCCTTTAGGGTGTGGGGTTCATTCGTTGTTAAAGAAGAGGAAAGTGTTTTCCGGTGCTAAAAAGAGGAAAACACTTTCCTTTTGGAAAAAGGGTTGTGTTTTCCATGTTTGAAACCACTTTCTTGGAAATTGGTTTCTCGTAGTTTATCAAACATAGAAAAGTTGTTTCCATGAGAGTGGTTTTCATGAAACAAACAAGCCAGTTTAGTTTTTAATGCTCCCTTCTTTGCTTTCTTAACTTTCTCGTTGTTGTGGCAATTACAACTGGAAATATGATAAAGCTAAAGGACATGCTAGTGGAAGTGGAAGAGAAGAAATGCATTTTGATTTGTCAGTGTTTTAAGCAAGTGGAAGTGGAGGTAATTAAAGATTCTAACAAGAGACTTAACTTTATTTTCATGTATTCTTTCACCGGATATCTGTCCATGTCTAATTGGATCTATTATTCTTGTAATTCTCATTTTTTAGTTTTTTTTAGAGGAAGTTTAATTTTTTTCTTTTTACCTCCATGTGAAAGCTAAGGTTTTCTAGTTTTCTGTACATCACTTTTGGAACATCCGATACCTAGTCTAAGCGTAATCAAATGACTTTAATCAAGCATTGCAGCATATGCTGGACGTTTGAGATTAGAGTATTCAGAAGTGGAGATGAATTGTTATGTGGAATCTCGAGACTGCTTTGATTCATTAATTTGCTCAGTACCGGGTGGTCATCCATTTCAAGTGGTCGGGGAGTGCCATATGGGCAAGGGTCAGCCCTGAAGGGATTCGTTCTCGACATTACCCTTTGATATTAGCTGGGAAACTCAATCTAAGACAGCTCAATACTCTCAGTTGCTGAAGTTGTAGATCAAGCAAATTATCTAAGTGCTCACAAGCTTATATGTAATCAGTGAAATAAATTTGAATTGATATCTGTGTTGGAATGTATTCCCTTTAATATTAAATATTTTTGGATATATATTTATGTTGTAAATTTGAATTGATCATCAGTAAAAATTAAGTAATAATGTAATATACAAGGGAGGTAAAAACTCATGGAATTGAAAAGCCCCCACTGTATAAAAACCCTCGAAACCAAATGGAATTGTATAAATTAATACAACATGAGCATGCATTTAAACTTGTTTAAATCTTAAAACTAGAATACACAACGATGCACCAAGTCTTGGTACCATCAAGGCTATGAAAACCCAAACTTGTATAAAATGGGAAGATTGTCCACTAGAAAATAATAGCAATTATTGATGCTCACCTCAATAAAGTGAAACCAAGCTCGTCGCCAATATGGATTTATGTATAGAACTGCACCTATCACCAGCAGCACCATGATATATACAACCCAAAAGGTCACATAGAAAACCTCCATATCCATGAAGCCACCATTATCTTCATTGTTCGTTGAAGTTGGCGTTGGTGATGGTGGCATAGCCGCACCACATATTTTGGGTAGCGGTTCTCCACAAAGAAAAGGGTTGTCCTTGTAGCAGCTCTCCTCAAACGTGGCAAATTGTGCAACTCTCACAGGAGTCTTACCAGACAAATTATTGTGAGCCACACTAAAAACTTCTAGAGAAAATAGTTCAGTAAGTCGAGGTGGGATTTCTCCATCCAATTTGTTGTAGGAAAGATCCAAGCTCTCTATTTCCTTTAAGTTCCAAAATGTTGGTGGAATTGGTCCAGTCAAACTATTGTGCGAAAGGTTCAACGCCTTGATCTTGCTGAGGTTTCCAATTTCAGGAGGAATCTCTCCTGTGAAATTGTTGCATGAGAAATCAATTCCTGTTAAGTACCAGATAATGCTTCCTCTATAAGAAAGGGATACATTCTTCGTTGTAAACTCAAAAGATTGGTGTGATAAGGATTCATAATCATAAGAATTGTATTGTTGAGGGAAAGGATGAGTAGATATAATCCAAGAGAGGATGTTACCAGAAAGGTGATTGTGAGAAAGATCAATCAAGGTTAAGTGGTCCAACCTGGATAATTGAATTGGAATTTCACCTTCAAGATTGTTATAACTCAAGAGTAAAAATCTCAAGTTAGATAGCCTGTCAATCCATTCTGGAATTCTACCAGTTAAATCATTATGGGAAAGATCTAATGCGAATATCTCAAAGGAGTCATAAAATGCCATTGCGATCGGCCCTTGCAACTTATTTCTAGACAAATAAACATATCTCAAATTTGAAGAAGTGCCGAATCTAGATGGTAAACGACCAGAGAAATTGTTCCCTGATAAGTCCAAGAATTCAAGAGAAGGCATATTCCCTATCCATCCAGGGATCTGCCCTTGTAAACTGTTGTTTG
The DNA here is from genome assembly GCF_951802175.1 of Populus nigra. Lineage (NCBI taxonomy): Eukaryota > Viridiplantae > Streptophyta > Magnoliopsida > Malpighiales > Salicaceae > Populus > Populus nigra. Next base: position 14,601,047 of record NC_084866.1, on the reverse strand, counting down.
ACAGATCGAACGCTTGCAACGAGCTAATGTTACCCAACGAGAAAGGAATGCTTCCATTGAAACCATTGTCAGACATAAATAAAACTTCTAACCCTGGCAAACGAGCTTCGATTTCTGAAGGGATTTGGCCTTGGAAGTGATTCATGGATATACTTAGGAATGACAAATTCACATGAGAATTCTTTGGCAACAAGAATGCACCCGAAAGAAAACAGTTTTCTAAATGAAGTTCTTGTAGGTATGTGTTGTTCTCAATCAACCAATTTGGAAACTCTCCCTTTATTTGGATATTTGTAAGATCCAAAGATTGCAGGTTCACTTGGTGGTAAAGGAACTTGGGAAATGCTCTCGCACCTTGTCCATGACTATTCAAAGAGAGGGACTCTAACTGGAACTTTGGGTTCAGAATATGATCATCTTCTTCTGCGTATATTTCATTACCTGATCCATAAAAATACTTGAGTTTTGAAAGGTTGTATAATGGGCTCAATGACATTGGGATCTTCAAGTGATTATAAGAGAGATCTAATAGTTGAAGGGAAGTCAAATTTGCCAGACACGGAGGCATGAAACCACTGAGATCATTGTCGTTTATATATAGCACTTGGAGATGATTTAAGTCACATAGACCTGATCACATTATAATTTAGAAAAAATTAAAACTCTGAGTGTCTATTGAAAAATATACAACCTATAGAGAAAGAGAGAGTAAGAGTCATCAACCTTACCGATGGTTTGAAAAATGTTATTGTTGAGAGTATTGTAGCTCAAATCCAAGTATTTCAAGTTCCTGAGATGAAGAGAGCCTGCCATAATCAATAAATTATATTAACATAGAAACAATTAAAATTATAAAGGGAATGAAAGAGTTAGCAAGAAGCAGCTTACAGAATGAATAATAAGTATCTCAATTGAGTTGATTTCTAAATTTGGAATTGAATTCTCTCTTATTGGTCAATTTGCTCTAGTAAGCAAATTGCTAATAAGTTGCTAGTTCCGGTGGTGGGCATCACGTGGTTCTAGTCAATTATTGGCTGAGTAGTTTATTTTTTATGCTTTTTTTCTTATGTTTTTTGAGTTTTTTTATTTAATTGACTCATAATTAGTTTCTAATTTTTTAAAATTTTCCAGATTAATATTAAAAAAGAAAGGCTATACAAATAAAATAAAAGTTCAAGTTTAAAATATTATAATTTAATCCACCTATAACACACTATTATTTTTTCCATAATTGTTTTTTAGAAAAAGCCATATATATTTTGGTGGAATGTAAGGAAAGTATAAGTGAAACTATCAAAACTGATATTCTTAATTCCATATATTTTTTTAAGAAAATGCTTTATTGGCGAGATGTTTCTTTGGTAGAATTCAAGATGGTCTTAATTCCGATCAATTAAATATTTTATCAGCTAAGGAAAATGGGTTATTTATTCTTTATCTACATTAAATTGATATTCTTTAGAGAAAATAAATTTCTTCACAACATTAATGAGTGTTATTAACATTCTTTCTTAATTCTTTCTCTTTCTATAAATTGATAAGACTTGGACCGTTCTCTCTCTCTAGATTGCTTTTTATATGTCATAGTAAATTTAGAAAATAATATTCTTTATTTTATAATTTCATATTTTGTAATCTATCATTTTCAAGATATTTAAAACACTCAAGTTGTCTTTTTTTATGGTTTTAAAAATAATAATATCTTATAATATCAATCTATCAGTGTAAATTATTTTGATTGGTCCACATATAAAAAGATAAAAAAAAGTCCACGTGTATATAAACAAAGTCTCCCGTGATTTTTTTGTTCAACTCTCCTAAGAGGTTATTAAATAAAATAATTCTTTAGTAATGAATTATGGCTAAAAATAGCAATAAAAAATGGGAAGGGAAGTGTAGAAATTGTAGAGTCCAATTAAAAGAAGGATTTTTGATACGTTTGACAAAAAGAAACAGAAAAACATTATTGTTAATTTATTCTCCTCCTAAAAATAATACTCTCAATATAAGAAGTTACTTTTTCATTAAAAAAATTATTGTTTTTTTATATTATCATTGTGTTTACATTACATTGAAATGGTGCTCAGAGAGGATCAAAATTAAATTGAAATATAGTTGTAGACTTTTAGAATAATGAAGATTTCAATTGAGTTAATTTATAAACTTGAGATTTAATTGTCTCTCTGAGAATAGTGGGTTACTAAAACATAAAAGATGAATTCTATATAGACACATCTAATTGTAGCGGGCATAAAAAAAAAAACAGAACGGTTAATTTACCTCTATAAGGTACAGTGCTGCTGAGAGTATACAATGATAGATTTTTTAGAGAAGGCAGTGCTCCAAGGCTTTGAAGAGAGTATTCATCTAGAGAACACTGGTCTAGATATAAATTTTCCAATGAGTTTAAATTTTGCAACTCTGTTTGTTCAAAAGTAGCAAATTAAATTTTTGAATTAATCCCAAATATATAAACATCACTATATGTAAAATATATAACTTACTATCATCTAATATTCTTCCTCTAAAATCATTGTCTTCCAGGTGAAGTGTCGTGAGGTTTGGGAATGCTCGTAATGATTGCAGTAACTGGAAGCTACTTTCATAGGTTGTGATATTTTGTAACCATAGAGTTCTCAAGTTGCTTGGACCTGCAAGTTAGTTAAGGAAAAAATGTATGATTAATATTGTATAGATAATATCTTCATGATGCTATCAGCCAGGTAGGTAATGTACATGTCTTAATAATTACCTCTTGAGACTATCAATTTGTTAATATTGTTGCCGCCTAAACTCAATTCCTCCAAGCTGCTAAGAGATTCTTGATATTTATAAAAATAATAGTTAATTAATTCACTACACCACATAAATTGTGTTTTTTTAATTGAATTTAATAGAGAAAAGATAAGTATATAAAAAAACTAACCTTTCAAATCTATTATTCCCTCCAGTCTATTATCACCTAAATATAATGCTTTAAGAGATGAAAACTCCTTCACAAATGATAAAATACTATTATCGAAGCGATTAGATTCCAAGCTAAGGATTTCCAAATTGCTCAATCTTGATAACTCATAACCACCTATATAAAAAATAAATAAATTAAGACTTCATGTAAGGAAAAAAAAAGAGATATTATTGGAGTAATTTAATTATGATCGATGAAGAGGCATGTAATTGTTATAGTGAATCCATGTAAAGAGGTTGAGGCGGTGAAAGTGAAAGTGAAAGTAAGAGAAGTAATTGTTTCACTGATGATGTCATGATTATAATAATATTGATAATGTAATAATATCTGTTGTGGTGGTGTGATTATATTAATAATGTAAGGAAATAAACAACACCTTATTGCTAAATATTTTCTTCGATGAATTACTTACTGTGGAGAACCAAAATGATGCTAATTAAACAACACCTTATTTGATTAATTCTAAAAAAATAAAACTAATCTAAATATTTTGTAATACTTAAGAGAGCAAACCTGTGTTCTCAACCCAACCAGCTATACGATTACCGTACAAGGAGAGACCGTTGAGTTGTTGAAAAGGAAGAAACAAGGAGGCATTTAGGTACCAATCTCCCAGCTCCTCATTCCTTGCGCCCCCAAGACCGAGTAAGGTGACTCGACCTGTACTGCTGTTGCAGGTAATACGTTCCCAATCACAACAGTGGGCGTCAGCTTTCATCCAGGAGGGAAGGGAGGTGCCGTTGGGATAGTTAAGAGAATCTTTGAGGTGCAACAGAGCGATCCTCTCTTCCTCCAAGCAACCAAGAGCCACCCATCCTTGGAGCCAAACCGTCATAATTACTAACAGTACCGTCAACATCTTAATATCAGAATATAAACCAAGAGAGAAGGTTGGATCAATATTTGTTATAGAGGACAGCTAGCGAGGAGGTTCAGGCTTTAATTTATAGAGGACTTTGCGGGCCCACCTCTTGGAAACGATTATCTGGCAATGGAAAAAACTGCATGAAGGCAACGGTCTCCCATCCCACGGACCCATCCCCTCTCGTGTAGAATATATATAATTCATGACTTTCTTAAGCTAGTTTTACTACATAATTCACAATATCTGAGTTGATACATTTATCTTTAATTCACAAGTAGATGATGAAAATTTGGTTATTAAAATTTTTATTGCTATATATTTTATTTTGATTTTTTTTTAATTTCATCTCTTATAATTCAATTTAATTTTATTTTTATATTAATTCTGGTCTTTATTTTTTTATTGTTATTTATTTTTTTATTTTTTTTAATTAAAGTTTTTATCTATCAAATTTAATCCTCATTCTTTTAATTATTATTTATTTTATTTAAAATAATTTATAAAATTATAATTATTTTTTTAATTTCATTATCTTTCAAAAAAATTTATCTGTCAAATTTATTGGTCTCCGTTATTTTAATTATTATTTACTTTATTTGAGATAATTTATGAAATTATTTTTTTTTTCAATTTCATTCTCATTCAACTTTTTAATTTATAAGATTTATTATTTACTTTATGAGATTTTTTATTTGATTATATGTATTAATTTCTTTTTTATTTAATTACTTGTTCTAGTATGTTTTAGAATTGACAAACTAGTGTCTGTCCATAAGTTTTAAAATATCTTAATCTATACTTGTCTCTTGATTTTTTTGGTTTTTATTTTGAGTTATCGTTTATGGTTTTTTTTTCACTTATTAACACACATAATTCTTTATTTATGTGATTACATCTAAGTGTAAATTTTTTTTTTCACTTAATAACAGCATTCCCTATTAAACCAAAGTTTTTCCACGAACCCATCTCGTGGAAAAAACGCATGATGGTTGGAAGAGGTCTCATGGCCTCTCCTCGAGGAAAAATGCATGATGGAAATGGTCTCACGGACTTATCTCGAGGAAAAGCAACGCTATCGAGGACCAAAGTGCAGATGGCAATGGTCTCACAGACTGATAAATGCATGATGGTAATTGGATGTCGGACCCATTCTAAGAAAAAAAATGCATGACGCCAGGAACTGGAGGATTGCCACCAATTATAGTGATTTTTTCACTGTTGGAGAAATACAGTAGTTTAGGGAATTTTTTTTAAATATATTATATTAATATAAGAGGGGCATCCTTAAAGTTATTAGGATAAAAAACTTAATTAGTTTTTCAATTAGTATACAATCTAACCCATTGATATATCTTTCTGTCCAATACGGTAGATTTGGAGCTAAAATTCTATAAACATTCAATGTTCATGACTTTCTTAAGCAACTATCACAATATTAATTGTTGCAAATGGCAGCGAGGAGGTTTAGGCTTTTATATAGGACTTTGCGGACCCATGCCGTGGGAAAAAACTGCATGATGGCAACGGAGACATCCCCTCATGGACAAGAAATATATATAATTCAATGTTCATGACTTTCTTAAGCAAAATAAATAAATAAAAACTGAAAAAAATATCAGTAATTTTAAAAAATATCTTAATGAAAAACACACTTAGCAGCCACATAAGTTAGAAGCTTCATTTTTTTGGTTTTAAAAAAAAATTCCACTTCATAGTCGCATCCTCTCGTTTTTTTCTTAATTTTTCAATTGGCCGAAATCCTATTAATATTTTTTTTTCCAGCTCCTATTAAAAAACCAAATATTTGTGCTTTTACCCAACATTTCCCAATCACAACAGTATTTCTTTTCCTACTAAACACTAACTTTTTAATATAGTTTTCCTCCTAAACACTATTTTTTTTTAGTTTTAACAAACTAAAAAGTAGTTTGAGAATAAATTTGAAACCGTGTTATTTTTAAATAATATTTTTTAAAAATTATTTTTTTTATATTTTTTATTGTTATGATATATTGATGTTAAAATTAATTTTAAAAAAATATTTTAAAAACAACTTATTTTATTTTATTTTAATACATAACTCATAATATCTGAATTCATTCATTTAACATTTATCTTCAATATATATAATCTCTTTGTTTCTTTTTATAATACTTTTAATCTAAATATCTTAAAAGAAATATAACAAGTTTTTTTTTTAACACTACTGATCACTTCTTTAAATATTAGTTATTGTTGATGAATGAGAATTTAAGTGAATAGAATTTTAGAATTTTTAGAAGAATTAATTCTCTCAAATTTTGTCATATTTTCTGTTTTTATTTTTATTAATTTGGCTTTTCTTTCATACTTTTTAATATTTTTTGGATGAGAATGAAATATTTTATATAAATTTTAAAAACAACTCTGAGATTTATTCATATATATTTTGTGTGATTCTTTACTTATATAAACGGATGAAGCATGGAAATTATAGTACTTTCTTTTTATAATACTTTTAATCTGAATATCTTTTAGAAAAAAAATATATGAAGAAAATGTTCTCTCGGGCTCACCTCATAGGGGAGAAAATGCATGATCGCACCATCCAACGGGCCCATTAATGAAAAAATGGATGATGGCATAGGACGGCAGTGTACACTCTTTTTCACTATCCCTTTCGTCTTTGTTTTGATATTATTAAGTATTGCTTGCGTGGATTTCTTTACTCCGCAAGGACTCACTATTTTCTCGAATAATATTGAGGATGGATTATATTTTTATTTTTATTTTTTTCAATGATCATTTAATGTCTTTATATTAGTTTTCAAGTTTTGAGATGAAGTTCATAGCTATTTTCTCTTCAAAGACAAGAAATATATCACAAGATTAAAACTACTTTATATTTCATTAAAATAGATAAATAAATAATTAACTTATATAGTTACAGTATGTTCTTCTTAAGCAAATAAATTGATTTCACGTGATAGTAACATGAAGGATTTTCTTCCGATCAAATAAACAAATTTATTTTAATTATAAATTATTATTTATTTATCAAAATAATTATTATTTTGGAAGGAACTTTCCCCCAAAAAAACCTAAACTCAAAGTTATCAGGAAAAACAAAGAAAATCGATGGACTTCTTATAAAAATATTTGATTGATATATGATACAAAAAATGGGTATAATGATATGAGAAAATAAAAGTTTATATACTAAAATTAATAAAAAGTGAAAGTAATTGATGTAATGACATAGCAACCATAAACATATGGAGGATCAAAATAAAAATAACTCATTTTTAAGCTATAATTGTTCATGTATATATGGAAAATGATAATTTTAATATACAAATTTTTAGCACCTCGCCGTACTTTTCATGATAATTATTCTCAAGCTTATGGGGAAATAATCTTCGCGTGGAGAAGAGACGCGCCACCACTACTTCATAGTTCGTGGACTTTTTAAGAACCTATTTTTGTAATTTTTAGATGTTTAAACTTGTATTTAAATTTTTATTAAATGTTTTTTAGTTTTTGTTATTCTGTAAACATGTAATAGAATGAGTATAGTAAAAAAGTGATGTTAGTGTGTGTGTTTGTATTTTTTTTTTTATGAATGTTTTCTTTTAATGTTAAAATTAAAAAAAAAGGACAAAAAAAATTAAGTGTTTAATTTGAATATGGTTAAATATCTCAAGGATAAATAAAATTATGTTGTATTTCCCGTGAAAATATAAGAACACGTTTCTACATCTATTTTGGGATTTAATAACTGATTTATTAAAGCTTTAAGAATTTGACAAATATTTTAAATTTTCAAATCACATCAAACCGCAAAGCAGCTTACCTCAAGTAGGGCGCGCTAGAGGTGCTAATACATTCTTTAGCCACAACCAGTCCCTTACCCTTGAATCTTTGACAACGACCAGTACATCCGGGTTTCCTAATAACTCTCAATTAAATACTAGATGACGACTTCCAAAAACCAAATCAAGCAAACATAATGAAAAATTGCCATCAATACCGCGTGGAGGACGTGCGACACATATAATTCTATGGTATTATTATTTATATAAATGGATGAAGCATGAAAATTATATATAGAAGGCAATTGTTACAGACTAAACTTTGAAGATGAAATTGAAAAATTTCGAGGAGCAAACTAAAAATTGAATTACACATATTAATCACTTGATGAAAAATTAAATATGAAAAAAAATACAATAAAAAATGATAATATATTAATCTAAGGTCGATTGTCCATTAATTAGTTGGTGGTTGCATTCTAACACACTAAATTGAGATTTTTTTTATACAAGATGAAATTAAAACATATTATTCTTTCTCAAGCTTACGGGGCAATATATTTATTTTATTTAAAAACTTTTGATTTTACGAAAAGGTTAATAAAATATCTTTGTTAGTTTTGTTATAAAATAATGACATCACAGTTAACTCCTTTTTAAATAACTCCTTTTAGATGATCAGTTTGAATTGATTTTATTTTATTTTTAATTTTTAAACTATAAAAATATAGATAAATTTAAAATAAATATTTTCTTACAATAGTCTTAGAGTGAAATTAGAGAAAAATTTATAATTTTAAAATAAAAAATACATAAAAACATGTTTTTCTGTTCCCACTATTCTTGTATTTTATATCATGGTAATTAAATGTTGCCTGATTAACATAACACTAAATTATAATATAAAAAATTAATTGTGGAATGGTATGGTAGTTGGATCTATTTGTTTTTTTTTCTGTGTGATTAAATTAATTATCTCGATAAATGACACATGTGTTTGGGGGGGAATAAAATTAATTATTGCTAGAGAGGCACTGGAGCAATTGATATTTTGCAAAGGAAGGCATGGAATTCGATGCCAAGGGAATGTAAGATAGTTGTTGACTGCGGGCGTCAACGTGATAAAGCAATTAATTATAGTGAAAATCAAATAGTTAACAACGACAAGCTGAATTCAATTTTGATTTGAAAATTCTTTTTGGCAATTTGAACGGTAGGCGAGCCGAATCAAAAAGGGAGTGTTACCTCGTCTTAATGGTATTTAAATTTGGCTAGCATTATTTTTGAAAGTTTTTTTTATTTAAAATAATATTTTTTATCTTAAAAATATTTTAAAATCGGCATATCAAAAAAATTTAAATATATATATATATATATAAATTAAATAAAAAAATCAAGGGCATATCTAAGAAAAGTCTAACAATGAATGGAGATATTTAAAAAATGATAGAAAATAAATCAAATCAAAGCAAAGCCGTGGAATTAGAAACCAAAAATGGATCAAATTTGTCTATATAGTGAGCCATCTTAATGGTGGGGCAAAAACTTGATGGAGAGATAATTATTTATTTATCAAAATAATTATGTATTCCAGAGAAAAACCCAAACTAAATTTCATTTGATCAAAGTCACACCATATATTTATTTTATATAATAATAAAAAAGTTCGTATACTACTATAAAAAATAAAATATACTAAAATAAATAACACTCAAATAGCTCTGACTATTCACATATTTTATTTTCTAGACAAAAGAAATCAATAAAAATAGGTGATGTTATTTTGTAAATGGATGGAGATATCAATACCAAAAACATGGACAAATTTTTTTTAATTTAAATATTTATTTTCATGAAATCTAATAAATAAAATATATTTATTAGTTCTATTATCAGAATGATGATGTCATAGTTAATTTTTTTTAGATGAGTCTGGATTGATTTTATTTTATTTTTAATTTATGAATAGTAAAGATATGTAAAATACTTATATTTAATTTTTTTTATTCAAGTACTCTAACTGATTTTTTTCTATTTAATATTAATAATTATAGCTTTCTAAAATAAGTTTATTTAGTTAATAAAAACTGGTTCATTTTTGTTGTCTCATCTCTCTCTCACTTTTATTCTTTCTTCTTCTTCTTCTGAGCTGCTTTGTCCCTCTTTCTATCTCCCATCTCTCAATTCATCAAAATTCTAAATACATAGCATTTAACGTTGAGAATTATACCCATTGAATTATACATATTATTAATCACTTGATGAAAAATTAAATATGGCTAGAAAACAAATACAAATATATATATATATATATATATATATAATAGCATATTATCCCTTCTCAAGCTTATGGGCAATATGGTCTCACGGACTCTCATCATCCCTTTGAAGAAACTTCTGATAGCAATGGTATCACGGACCCATCTCACATTGTAATTTGATTATTCTTAACTTTCTTGATTTTTTATGTGTTTCACTACTTGATGATTCAAGAGTTATTCATTCGAAAAAAACAATTAATTGTGGAATCGTATGGTAACTGCATCTATTTGTTTTTTTTTTTGTGTGATTAAATTAATTATTTCGATAAATGACACATGTATTTGGGGAAAAATAAAATTAATTATTGCTAGAGAGGCACTGGAGCCTTTGATATTTTGCAAAGGCATGGAATTCGATGCCAAGGGAATGTAAGATAGTTGTTAGACTGCTGGCGTCAACGTGATAAAGCAATTAATTATAGTTAGCAACGACAAGCTGAATTCAAGTTAGATTTAAAGTTGGATAATAACTATTTGTTGAAGTATTTTTATTTGAAAATAAATTAAAATAATATATTTTTTATTTTTTATTTTAATTTAAAAAAATACTTTTAATATCATTATACTACAAAATTCAAAAAATATATATAAAAATAATTTTAAATAAAAAAAATCAAATTTTATCTGATTTTCATTTGAAATACAATACCAACCGGGGCATATCCAGGAAAAATATATAAAGGAAAGAAAATATTCGGAGAATGACTGAAAATAAATCAAACCAAAGCCGTGGAATTAGAAATCAAAAGATGAATCAAATTTGTCTCTACAGTGAGCCATCTTAGTGGTGGGGCAAAAACTTGATGAAGAGATAATTATTTATTCATCAAAACAATTATTTATTCTGGAGGAAAACCCAAACTCAATTTCATTTGATCAAAGTCACACCATCAAAGAAAACAAGAAAAAAGTATTTAAGTGATATAATAAAAAAAAAGTTGGAATATTAATATAAGAAAAATAAAAATCTACTAAAATGGATGGCACTCAAACAGTTTTGAATATTTGCATTCCTTATCTTCCAGGTAAGAAGAGACAATAAAAGCAAGTGACGTGTCTTTTCTCCTGTTGTAAATAGATGGAGACATCAATATCAAAATAAATATGAATTAGTTAGAATAATTATAACTAACTAATATAATAGGTTTTAATATTTACTTTTAACATATATAAAATGAAAGATATTAAGAGTTGATTAATGTTGTTAAGCTATATATATATATATATATATATATATTGATTTTAATATTAGTATTATAAAGTTTATTTAGTTAATAAAAACTGCTCCATTTTTGTTCTCTCATTTGTCTCTCACTATTGTTCTTTTTTTTTTTTTTTCCTGAATTGTCTTGTCTCTCTTTCTTTTCTGTCTTCCATCTCTTAATCCTTCAAGATTCAAAATACATAGCAATTTACGTTAGGAATATTGATAAAAAAAATATAACCAGAAAACAAATAAAAAAAAAGGATATTGGAGAAAGAGATTATCTAATTCTAGTGAAGGATTTGAATTTCCATTGAAAGATGCGTCATATATTAATCAAAGGTCCATTTTCCATTAACTAATAGGCGGTTGCATTCTAAAGCTTGAGATTTATTTTTTATGCTTAAGCATTTAATTCTTTTTTATACACTAAATTGAAATTAAAGCATATTACCCCTTCTCAAGCTTACAGGGCAATGGTCTCATGGACCCGTCTCGTAGAAAAAACAAAAAACACTTGATAGCAATGGTCTCATGGACCATCCCATTGGTATATATCGTGGAAAAAAATGCAGATGATAATGATCTTGCAGACCATCCCACTAACCCAAATCATGGAAAAAATGCAGATAGCAATGGTCTATATCGTGGAAAAAAATGCAGATGATAATGATCTTGCAGACCATCCCACTAACCCACATTGTGGAAAAAATGCAGATAGCAATGGTCTCATAGACCCATTTGACACTGCATCCATCTTTTACTTGTTGATTGTATTACAAAAAATACTAATAATTACTTTAGAAATAGAAAAAAGAAGATTTGTTGACATGACAATGACAAGAAGTATTTTATAAATATTATTATTTGTGGTTTATTTTATTAACGATACTGTTTGATTTTGCCATCACCATCAAAATTAAGGCATGGTTTTCCACACGTTATTTCCATAAAGAAAATAGCAAGTCAAGTCTTATGTATCCATCATTGTCATCCAATTTATTAAACCACTTAACATATTTAAATATGTGCAATATGTATGTATTTTGAATTTAATATTAATAACTATAACTTTGTAACATAAGTTTATTTAGTAATAAGAAATGGTCCACATCTGTTCTCTTATCTATTTCTCACTATTGTTTTTTTTTGTATTATTTTTGGGGACTGCTTTATCTATTTTTCTTTCTTTTTTATCTCTCATTACATTTATAAAACCTATTCAAGTTATAGATTGAGTGATTCAATTTAAAATAATATTATTTTAAAATAATTATAACAAAGTCATTTTAAAAAATACTTGAAAAGTCAAATCTAGTTTCATTTCGATTTTAACTGGACCATATGCTGACCTAATAAATTAATATAGTTTAATCTGATCAATTCTTATCTAATTTAATAAAACCTAGTTTGAGAGTAAAATACTAAATTCTTTATACCATCAAGTTCACCTGTTAAGCTAGACCAGATTTAATAACACCTCTCCCGGCTCTCAATCCATTGAACACAAATGAAAAAAAGCTTTACGTACAGATGTGTGGGTTTGTTTAGAGATTCGTTATTACTTCCTCCCCCTGTCCTCTGTTTTTATTTGATGCTAGCTAGCCTCTAATTTTGGCTCTACCACCTTTCTATACTAATACTCGACTATTATAAAAAAAGAAGAAGCAGAAGCAGAAACAACTTAGCGCGGTTGTGTATAGATAGTTTCCTTAAATGAAGCATGTACATGTCTGATGAGCAGAAAGACAAAAAATGGTAAATGAGGACAGCATTGCATCACCGCCATGGCAAACTCGGCATTACCGAGGAGTGCAGCAATGTGCAAAGCAGTGTTTGATGTGCTAAGGATATAGAGAGCCAAGTAATGGTTTCTTCTTTGAGACTAAGAGTCAGTGTGTAGCAGAATGAGCCTTCCTTCTCTCCTTCAGGTCAATCGTCTTCGAGAGCCTATGTTCTTGCCTTGATCAAGACTCCTATCTCAGTTATTCAACATATATGAAGAAATTCTCCAAAATCATTTCTTGACATAACATCTCACCCACCCCTCAGCCCTTTTCAAATCCTCCGTCCCCTTATGCCCTTGCACAGACTTGCCACCGGGGCATCTTTTATATGGAATATGCAATTTCCAAAAGGTCTGAGGAATCGAACAAAGAGGGCAATGATTGGGCATCAGTCTTGAAACCACAATGATCCGATGGACGGGAGCCGCTAGTGGAGAAGGATTCATGCATCTCTGTTTTTGTGTATTTCTCATGCTCTCTTTCACTGTACAACAGAACTTTTGCCTCTTCAGTTTTTCCTTTTAGACGCTCTTCAATCAATGGAAAGAGGAAACACCACAGAAAGGTGTAAACTGACAAGAAATTCAATGCTCACACTTTGAATTTTAATTTGCATGTTTCAGGTCAAATTACAGAGTAAAATCTCATTTATCAAGATTGTCTTGTTCGTTATTGATGATGATTAGTGATTCGAAATGGATGCTGGAAATTGGAACAAAGTGTTGGTGTAATTTGCTCCCGCTTTGGGGGACTTGATTTTCTTTTCTTTGAGTTATGTCATGAATTCAAGTTACGCAGGATTTAAGAATTCTTCAAGACATAGAACCATCTTAATTTGGGGATCAAAAACTTGATGGACGAGTTGTTAGATAGGTTGTGAGAACATCAAGGCCCAAAGAAGAAGAGGAATTCTTTATGGGGCACAGTCACAGACATATCTAGAGAAGATACAGAGTTGAGTTGAAACTTGTTAATTGACTTTAAAAAGATGCAGAGCCCCTGACTTAAGGCAAAGACAGATATTTTAGAGAAGGTGGTGCTCAAGGGTTTTAAGGGAGTTTTCTCCGGGAAACAAAAGTCCATCAACACCTTTTCCAAGGACACTAGATGGAGTTGCATCTTCGAAGTTGTTAAAATAAGAAATTTACTTTGGATTAATATACAATCTAACCAATTGATACAATAGATTATAATAAATTTAGAGTAGAAGTTCTAAATAAGGTGACTGTAAATTAGCGTCACAAGTCGTTCTTCCAATGTGCTACTTCCCTTCAACCAAGGATATTCATTACCTTAATTATTATAATTCAAAGTAGATTGTTTCCTTCCAAACATGTTCTTGCTTATCATCCTTTATTAATTTTAGAATAAAATTGCCAACATATTAGTTTTTTTGTTTTTATGATAACTTAATACCTTCAAATTAGTTTTCAAGTTTTGAGATTAAGTTCATAGATGTATTCTTACCACGAGATTAAAAATGATTTTATATTTAATTAAAATAAATAAATAAATTAGTAACATAGATATGATATTCTTTCTTAACTAATTAACACAACAGAACGACCTAGCGTTATCATGTTGAAACAATGCCTACCCAAATAACTCAAGCCCAAACAATGACATGAATTGGGTAAGCAATGTCTCCTTTCTTTTTTATAACAAATACTAATGGGATTCTGATAAAACAAGAAAAAGATAGAATCTTTATAAGCTAAGATTCTCCAAGAAGTTTAAAATAGAGGATTGTATAAAAATGAATACATAAAATCTTTATAAGCAGCAGATAAATTCATAAAGAAGATTCTCAATAAGTTCAAAATAAAAAATTGTACAAAAATAAATATTCTAGTTGAGTGTGGAGTGAAGATATCAAACAATGATGAAGGGGAGAAAATAAACTCTACAACATTAATCAAAAATCTAGTTGAGAGTTTGAGATTTTAATATGCATTTGTCTGGATATTCTTTTTGGAGTAAGAGTTGTAAGTAGGTTTATGAAAACACCAACTATGACTCACTTCAAAGCTTAGAAGCGAATTCTTCGGTATATCAAATGTACTATTGATTTTGGCTTATTTTATGGATATTCTAATAGCTTTGATCTTGTGGGCTATAATGATAGTGATTGAGTTAGAGATATTAATGATAGAAAGAGTGTTATGGGATTTGTTTTCTACATTGGAGACATATCATTCACATGGAATTCAAGTAAGCAATCTATAATCACTTTGTTAATATGTGAAGCTGAATATGTAGTTAATACATCATGTGTTTATCATTTCATGTGGTTAAGACGATTATTAAAAGAATTGTAAATGCTACAAGAAAAGCCTTTTTATAGACAACTGTAAAATCCTCTAAACCACATTAACTACAAAGCAGCTTACCTCAAATATGGTGCACTAGGGGTGCTAATATCTTCTTTAGCCACAAATAGTCTCTTACCCTCGAATCTCTGACAAGACCAATACACTCAAGTTTTCCTAGCAACCCTAAACCAAACAACTAGCTAGGTGGCGACTCCTAATCGACCCCCAAATGTTGGGTGTCCATGTGCGACACTAGGGAAGAAGTAGATGTTGATGAGGTCAAGTTAAACATTGTTCTTGCAGGTGAAGTTATACCAATTGATGGAGTTGTTGTTGATGGTAACTGTGAAGTGGATGAGAAAACTTTAACTGGAGGGTCATTTCCGGTTGCCAAACAAGTGGATTCCGTAGTGTGGGTTGGAACTATTAACTTTAATGGTGTCATCAATACTTCTCTCTGACACTCTATGAATTGTTTTTGAATGCATTTTGGCTTTGGTGGTAATGGGGTGTTAGAACTACTGCTTTAGCTGAAGACTGTGTGGCGGCTAAAATGGCAAAGCTTGTGGAAGAAGCTCGAAACAGCAAGTCTAAAACTCGAAGATTCATAGACAAATTCGCTCAGTACTATACTCCAGGTTAGGCATACTGCAGTCCAATTACTCATCCAGTTTTATAGGCTTTCACTGAAGTAGAGTACCGAGAACGAGTATTTGGACAGCCCTTCACATCATTCTTTTAGAATGAATCGTCAGCTCCATTGCTAGACAATCCTACCTTTCATTTTGTGGGAAAGTTCTCATTTTAGTTCCTTGTTCAGATTTGCAGCGGTGATATTCATGCCGGCTGGCGTAGCAGTGATTCCATTAGAATTACGAGTTCATAACCGTGATCACTGGTTTTACTTAGCACTGGTTGTTTAGTCAGTGCATGTCCATGTGCTCTTATCCTGTCTACACCAATTGCAACTTTTTGTGCACTAACAAAGGCAGCAACAGCTGGTCTTCTGATCAAAGGGAGGGTACTATCTCGAAACACTAGGCAAGATTAAGGCAATGGCTTTCGACAAAACCGGCACCTTAACAAGAAGTGAATTTGTTGTCACAGATTTCCAACATCTCTGCGATGATATAAGCTTATACACATTGCTTTATTGGTAAAGACTAGGTCTATAATTCTTCAATTATGGCGAACTTTACTCTTCACTGGCAAGTAATGTTTATGCAAGTTTCTCAGGGTATCAAGCATAGAGAGTAAATCAAGTCATCCAATGGCAGCTGCGCTAGTCGACTATGGAAGGTGGCTGTTACGATCCTAGTCTACTGCTGGGGAAGTCTGGTTGAAGATATTGTTTACTTACTGGTCTTTTGTTATTATTTACTTGGTCTTTTGTTTGAAATAGTCAATAATGTTGCTGTTGCTAATTCCTTAGAAGCAGGAGTCAAAATAACTAGTTTGTTAAGTAATAAATTATGAGTACAAGTAGAAGTAACTCCTCTGATTTTCTGTATTTAAATCCTTGTTTTAAATGAAATGATATCAAATTCAAACATTCAAGAAAAGACCACTGTCTTTTGAAGGTCAAGTTACCCTCGAAGTAGCTTATATTCTCTTATTTCTATTTAGTTGCTGGCTCAAGCTAAGGTTTATAACAATGGCATTCAGTGGAACCAAAGCCTGAGGATCTAGAGGAATTTCAAAATTTTCCTGGAGAAGGAATCCGAGGAAAAAATAAAGTGAAAAATATATGTATTGACAACAGAAAGATTGCTCACAGAGCTTCCGGAACAGGTGAAAAGCTCTAATTATAACCACTGGATTCTAGTACTCCAAGTGAGAAGAGATTTTTCTTCAAGTCAGGTACATACCGTACCTCTGTTAGTGTCTTGACTACCCCATTATGCATCTTCAGATGGATAGTCCCAATCCCTTTGATCTCACAAACATCATCATTACCCATCAACACAACTCCTCCATCAAACTCCTCGAGTCTCAAGAATAAGTGCTTATTAGGGCACATGTGATAGGAACATGCAGAATCAAGAATCCATTCACCAGAATGGTTTTCTTGTGATGAGACCATGAATGCAGAGTCTTGTTCATCCTCATCTCGTGCAACGTTCATAGTTGGTTCATCTTTTTCCTTGTTACCCTTGATTGGACAATCTTTCTTCCAGTGCCTTTTTTTGTGACAAAAGGCACACTCATCTTTTGCAAGATATCGTCTGTTTGATGATTCTCCTTTGAATTTTGAGCGAGATCTCCCTCGCCCTTGAAATCTTCTAGGGTTTGTTCTGCCTCTAACTGTCAATGCTTCTGACGTTGATTCCTTGTGAATAATTTGATCCTTCTTCCGGTACTCATTGTTCACCAAAGCATTGGACACATCAATGAATTTAATCTTTTCTTTACCATACAGTAAAATGGTGATGAGATGTTCATATGTGTCAGGCAATGAATTCAATAACAACAGAGCTTTATCTTCATCATTGATTTCCATATCTAAATTCTTCAAATCAACTATCATTTTATTGAAATCATTCAGATGCTCATTCATGAAAGTACCTTTCTTTTGTTGAAAACGGAAGATCATTTTCTTCAAGTAGAGACGATTCTCTATACTCTTCTTCATAAACTTGTCCTCCAGTGCTTGCCATAATTCCTTTGTAGAGTTTTGTTCTGAAAAGGCGTACTTCTGATCCTTTACAAGACAAAGTCGAATGGAACTGCAGGCCAATCGATTTATCCTTTCCTAGCTTTTATCATCCAAATCATCCGGTTTATCTTCTAGAGTGAAATCCAAATTCATTTGGACAAGCATATCCATGACTTCACATTTCCACATGCCAAAATTACCTTTCCCAACAAACTTCTCCACCTCAAATTTGGTACTCGATACTGGGATGTATTATGGAGGTATACTAGCATTTCCCGTTGATCTTTCTTCTGGAATATCAACCATTAGGACGTCTTTGGATTACAAATAGAGTCCCAAAATTGTTAAAACACGCACTTTTATGCTCAAAAGAGCCAAGAGAGTAACTTTGGCTTGCTCAAAATGGACACCACATTTGCATCCGGAATGGTTGAAAATGTTAGGAACAAGCTTGACTCGACCAAAAACGGGCTAAAAAATCACCGAGTTGGCCAAAAAAACCAATCTGACTGAGTTGACTCAAGAAAGGAATATTCTGTAACACCCTGTAATTTAGTACATTCATAAAAGAACTTTGAGCCTTAACTTTTAAAAAAAATGGGTATTTTTTTTTCATCCACCGAACTTATCCGAGACTTGCCGAAATTTCCACCGAAGTGGAAATTTCGGCATAGTTTCCTTTATACCTGGAGGTCCCAAGTTATCGATAATCATCATGTATAGTTATACTCATTTCTCAATCATATCATAATCATGTAGAACCTTAACAACACATCATTCATGGTACATGCCTCACATTTCGCATGCTCATTTCTTTCCCATTAACACACATAATTCATAACAATTGCAAGAAACAAACTAAGATTACAAATACAGAATAATATATTTTTATGTCCGACGCTTAATGTAAAAGGAGTACTATTACATATTAAGTCATTTAGTTCCTTAAAGAAAAAATAAATTAATGTTCATCTTCTTATTCAATCATACAAAAGGAGACTAGAGGACCTAAAATGCTACTCCTGGCGTGAATCTGAAGGACCTGCAATTTCATAATGTATATAATAAATATAGCATAAAAGGAAAATCACACAATACATGCACAAGTAAATAAACATATATTCAACGATATGCAATCATAGTTCCTTGAAATTCTCATTTATCCTTCCATTATTACGTCTCTATTCATCCTTCCTAGAATCATTCAACATTTTTATTTTGTGTCTTGTTTCACCTCACGAGCGCATTTAATTCATTATAATATCTACCATGTGATTTCTCTCTCTCTTACTTTATCTTTTTATATCAATTTCAATCCCAACATCTATTATACCCATTATGGCTTTTCCATATAAGTTGTCAAACTCGTCATGATTTCGGTCCAATTTTAGTTTATAAATATATTCGACTCACAAATTTCTTGTGCCCATTTCGACACATTCCAATATTTCTTTAGATTTTCAGTAAAATCTCTCATTATCATGGAACCTGCCATCATTTTCACAATATTCACATCCGATCCATCTTCAAATAATGTGAATACCATACATACATCATTCTATTTAATTCATCAACCTAATCTCATTTGACCACTATAATTAAGGCCAAATTTCATTATCTATCACTATTATTGGCATTTTATTACACTATCATAATTATCACCAAATTCTTATCATGTCAGCAACAACACGAAACCTTAATACAACATATTTACATTATTAGTCATAATTTCTTTGACATCCTCCATGTGCGCAGGACATGATTCTCAAATTATATCAATTACAATTTATTAATTAATTCAAAATACATCATATATATATATAGCATTGCATTCCTTAAGTGTATAACACCTACCATGTTTAATGAACTTTTATTCTCACGTCCCAAGCGATACGATATTTGCCTCCATCCTTCACAAGAATTAGATCTTCATCAGTTTCTCTTTTTTTTTTCTTCAAAAATCTATAACATAAACACAAATTACCATTTTTGTTCAACAATTAGGTATCGTCCAACATTCCATTTATAATCTGACAAGTCAGTCATCCTAACAATATTAACACCACACAAGTAAGTTTAACTCAAGTTGTATATTCCGGTCATTAGAAAACAAAACTAATGCCACTAGCCCATCACCGGGTAACTAGTTCCTCCGCCATCTTATTCCATAATTTCCAATCAATATCCGCCTCTTCAAGGCCAAAAGAATAATCCTATCAAGATGTTAATCCCCATTTCATTAATATTTTTAATTATTCCCTATCAGAAATATCATTATAATACCTCTCCCCTAAAACTTGGAAGGGAATGCTGACACTAATAAATTTTCATTAGTGTTATTAGTCTCCCATATCAGGATCGGCTAATCAAGTTCATTGTAAACATCAAAATTAATACCACTGATTGATGTTATCGACTATTTTTAACATGAAATAGCCAATCAGATTTTTCTTTCCATAATATCTTGGAATATTTCCGGAAATGTTGATGTCAAGATTCTTGACATCATTAGCTTTCACTTCAGGAATAGCTAGTCAAGTTTCATGTGATTGCCGATATCGACAACACCGGTCGATATCATTAACTATTCTCACCCGAATAGTTAATCAAATTCAGTATCCCTCATTTTCAGGGATGATTATGCCGATGGATGATTATGCTGATGTTAGTAAACCTTACTAACATCATTAGCCTCCGCATTCGGGACCGGCTAATCAAGTTTCATGTGATTGCTGATATTGACAGCACCGGTCAATATCATTAACTATTCTCACTCGAATAGTTAAGCAAGTTCAGTATCCCTCGTTTTCAGGGATGATTATGCCGATGTTAGCAAACCTTACTAACATCATTAGCCTCCGCATTCGGGACCGGCTAATCAAGTTCGAGGAATGATCATCAACGAAGTCTGTTAGTGTAATTCATATTCTTAACCCAGTCAAGTACTCAAATCCATTTTTAATTTCTCATTTATTTCACTTTATCCTCTCTCTTTGTGGTTTCACCCATAGACGCAAAGACCAAGAATTTAATAAGTTAGTAAATTAACGCTACGTAAAAAGTGTAGGTATAGAACACCTACCAGCTGCAGAAGCTCAACTCGCTCTTCCTTGTTGTTGTCGTGCCCCTCTTGCAGTCCCTCCTTAAGCTCCTACTATACGAGCTCCTGAGAAGTCGAGTGAATGCTTCTCCTACATTTTTAATATAACATCCTGAATCATTATTGAATCTTCCCGATTTATTCATAATATTCATAAATTCACAAAATCAAATACTTCCGTAAACAATTTCCATGAATGTATTTTATTTTCTTACTTGTCATTTAAATTCATTTACATTAGAATTTATTTACACTAACATTAAACGCCCATTTAATTCAATTTTTCATCAATGATCTTCAATGTCCAAAGGGCATGACTTTTCGTCACCGATTTTCTTTTGTCAAAAGACATTTAATCTATCACCAAACAATGTAATTTAACTTAAATTTCATCAATGACTACACATGCCAAATTTTTCCAAAAGCACACTCAAAATGATTCCTTATATCATAATTCAACTTACAACATGATTTCCCATTCTAACACAACCAAAATATTAGTCAATCACTATTCTTTATAGAATTTAACTATATCATCACTTATCAACACATCAAACATGACTCAAACATAACACAAACACAACCATCATCATTAAACCCATTGCCATTATCCTTAGTCCCAAAACATACTTTTTATGCTAAACCTCATATTCTCATTCAATATTTCTCAAACCAAACTTAAAACATCATTATGTAAATTTAGAATTCAATAAATCCAAACGGTGGAATTATACATCATCATCATTAGAATAAAATATCCAAAATTAACATACATCCAACGGTTAAACCTCCCGATATCAGAACAATACTGGACTGACCTGAAATTTGGAGACCTGCTGTTCGGGAAGTACAATTTCTAGTAGAAGTGTTCTTTTCCGATCCAAACCGTTCAGAATTTATATAACATCTGGATGAACAACGTATCCAAAATCCAGACCAATCCAGCGGTGAAACAATGATATAATGGCCGACGAACAAACCTGTCTTGAAGGGTGATTTTACAGAAATGTTCCTCCGGTGACAGCCCTCAAACGAAGTCTGATATTTGCAATCCCTCCGGTCAGAATGTAGGTGACATTGAGTATAATAACATATCAAAAAATCAATCTAATCCAACGGTGCAAAGTCAAAATATGGCTGCCTAAGTTCCTGCCCTGTTGCAATCCCAAAACCCATAGTTTCAAATCAATTTATTCCTTCTATTTTTCAGCAAATCAAGCCACTATCATGCAATTAATCTTGAAATTCACATGAACAATTACTCCCCCAAAATATTTACATGAACCCTAGAATTTTAAACTTAGAGGTTTTCTTCTCCTCATGCAAGAACAAGAGAGAAAAACGAAATTACTAAAGGGTATGTTGCTTACCTTTGCTACTTTAACTTATTTCAATGAATTCTTGCAAAAATTTACAAAAATCATGTCCTCCTCTTCCAATTTCCAGCTTCTTCTCTTTGTTTCTCTCAAGCTCTATAACTCTCTAAGTTGTCATTTAATTTGTTTTCTTGGATATAATCCTCCTAAGCACACTCCCTTTTGATTTAGCTTGAAGAAATGAAGAGAAAATGAAGAAAATGGGACAAAACAAATGGTCTCCCTCCTGTTTTTCCATTTACAGAGGACGTGCTCTGTTTTTAAAGAGAGGAGAGGAGAGTATTTGTTTTGATAAAATTACAAAAATGCCCCTTGTGTCATTTTCTTCAATTTACCCGATTTCCAGTGCTCTCGTAAATCCTTCCCAAACTCCGATTGACACGAAATTTGAACCTAATATAAAATAATATATCTGGAGATTCCTTATAAAATTTCATCCCGATCCAACGATCGGATTGAGATATATCATCGATATCGTAAAACTAGACAATGAATGTCTTTTACACTAAAATCTGAATTTCATGCATTAATTTATTTACTTGGATCCTCGTGACATTTCCCCTTAATTTATACTCAATAAATTCAATATTACCACATTTATCATTAATTTTTCAAAATACGTGTTTTGACCGGGGTTTACATATCTTCTGGGTTTTTTTTCTTATTCTTTATCCATTGAAACTCGTCACTGGTTTCGCTAACGTTACAAGTTTTAAACTAAAAATCATGACTCTCTTTTTGACTTCAACAATACCTTTAAAGTTGTTTATGGAGATCATTCTCTCTCTCACATGACACATTTATTGTCATTCATACTATTTATTTATTTCTTTCATACCGAATATCCATTACTCATCGAAACGTCATTACTTCAATCCTATGTGTTGTTTTTTTTTCCTTTTCTTTTTATTATTATTATTTATTTTTATTTACGGGGGTTTACATATTCTGTCTCTGATAAAGAATATTCTGTCATAGTCAAGGGAATATTCTCTTACTGTTAACGGAATATTCTTATTCTGTCAAGAGAATATTCTATCACTATTAGATGACGTGGCTGATGATATGGAGATGTGGGCCCTTGTTGATGACGTGGATGATGACTCAGTGCCAACGTGTCTGGTGACGTGGCATAGTCTTCTCAGGCTAGAATTCCGGCACTGTCTGGTTTTTCCGGCAGATTTCAGGCGAAACTTCAGCGAGCTCTACAGAGTTTGTTTCAACTCCAATTTTGATGATCTTAATATCGCCGGGCTCGTATCGACGAGAGGAATCTCCGCAAGTGGTCAAAATCAAGATATGAGAACTTTGAAAATTCTGCAACTTCGAACCGAGGGCTGAAAAAACGTGTTTTTTTAGTGTTCTAGCTTCCCTAATGCTCTGATACCAATTTGTTGTGCATACTGGACTGAAAGCAAACACAAATAAAATACAAACAAGCAAATTTACGTGGTTTCCCAAAACCAGGTACGTCTATGGAGGCAGCATATTGTATATTATTGGAGGAATGATACAAACACTCAACTCAACCCAATACAATCCTACAAAACCCAGTGTTTCACTCTTACACTCGGTGTTTCTCTCAAATCTGCACTTTCTCACTCTCACAGTTGCACTTGCACTCACTGCACACTTCTTCTACTCTTCTCTTTGTCTCCATTTATAAGAGAAATGAGAGCCTTGACAGCAACCCAATAAATATCAACCAACTACTAACTACTACAATAAATATAGTGGTTAAAAGTCATGGTGGTTGGAAAAATGTCGACAAATTTGCTATATTGATAATAGAAAGATTGCTCACAGACATGGTTGTTAAAAATGCGTTTTAACTCGTAAAATTGTCCGATTTTACGAGTTAAAACACATAAAATGTGTAAAATCGGGGTTAAAACTCGAAAACCAGTAAAATCGGTCAAACCCGGTCAAACTCGCTTAAAAACAGGTCAACTCGGAAAAAACGTTAAAAACGTAACGTTTTCCCGAGTTAAGCAAAACTTTCAACAAAAGCAGAATTTTGAAATGCCCTATGTCCTCTGACTCAGCACAGTAGTCTCTTTCTTCCATTCTTCCATAATCCATCTCTTGAAACGCTCTCTCTCCCGATCGAAAGAACTCCTACAGTCCTATTGATTCCGCTCTCTCCAAATTCATCTCCTCAGTGGCTCAGTCCTTCCTCCTCATTTCATCGACTTTGATTTTCGTGATTTCTTACCCGATCGATTTCATAAGGTATTTTTTCAAAATATTGTGTTTATTTTAGTTTTTTTTTGTGTTTAATATATGTCGATTATTATGCGTTATCCTTAATTTTTTCATCATTTTTTTCATCATTATTTCTTGTTTTGTTTCTGTTTTTCTGCCTTTATATTTTTTTCATGCTTCTATTTTTCGATCAGTATTTAGAAAAATTATATTAAGTTATAATTTTATTTTATTTTATTTCAGTTCTTTTTTCTTAATTAATTTTTTTTACTATGCTTCGATCAAGTTAAAAAACATCAGAGCTGGAAATGGAAGAGAACTAAATTATCATTGTTTTGAATTAACAGCCTCTGTTTTTAGGAGTGCTTCTGTTGAATGAATATAACCATATTTCACTTGATAAGTTCCTGAACTGTGAATTAAAACCAAAAAAAGATGTGAACGGAAGAATATTTGAATACGGGAATGGAGCTTCAATTAGGAATGAGTGTGGAAAAGAGGGAGGACTTGTACAGGTTGGACTTGGGAGGAGTTATGGCACATATTCACAAAGCTCTGTTTTTAGGAGTGTTTCTATTGAATGAATATAACCTCTGTTTTTTTTTTTGTTGAATCTATGCATCAATGCTTAATATAGAATAAAATACAGTGCTTTGTGATTTAAATTGTGTTTAATATAAATTGTGAATCTTCTATCATGTTAAGTGTCATATTTATGGTATAGCTTCTGAGAATTTGAAATTTTAACATATGAGGTCAGTGGAGGTTTAGGACATGGTTGTCAACCTGTTGGATCTTCTGAATTTCATAAACTTGGAAGCACCAGATTTGTGGCTTGTTTGGTTGCAAAGAAACTCCTGCACATCTTTTGTTTTGAAGTCATTTGATGAAACATGAAGATGTGATTCAGTTAAAAAGTGGTATTGCATTATGTGCAAGATCATCAGGCCTTCATAAACGGTTGATTGAACTTGTTGTGTCATGGCCTGGTTTCTTAGTTTCAAAATTGATTGTGGTTATTTTACAGAAGCTAGGGAGTTACTCTTTATGTCCAGATCCTTTGTGTTCGACTTCAATGCCTGACAAAAGATTGTAATATCTTAACATACATTGTTTTTCTTTTTTTATCCTTTAAATAGTAGTTAGGCATGACTTTTAATAGTCTGCAATCTGCATGGATATCTTTGATTACTGAAGTGGTACCTGCAGTCTGCAGAAGTGTAATATGTTTGGATATTTGTATTGTTTAAAATATTTTACTTGTGATTTTATGATTTTCGTTAAAATATTTTACTTGCAATTTTACGATTTTTAGTTAAAAAATTTTACTTGCGATTTTACGATTCAAGTTTACGAGTCAAGTTTATATTATATGTTCCGTGTCGTGTTAAAAAAGCGTTTTTGATAACCTTGCTCACAGAGCTTCCGGAATAGGTAAAATGCCCTAATTATATCCTAGTAAGAATAAACAATATGATTCACATTTCAAACTAATCATCTATAAAATAACTTTCATCTTGAAAGTTTTTTGCAGTCTTATAAAATAACCATGATTTCTATCGATTTGTAATCTGATATGTAAATCAATCGGTTCCTTTAAACTAACAATATATGATGTGTCATAATCTAATTTTTTATTTTTTAAAAAAATAAATAAATATGAAAAAAATAATAATTTAAAAATTGAATCAAGATAACACAAATTGGGAATTTGAGGACTATTAAGGATAATATTATAAATTTAAAAGTTAATTTGGACAAAACTTGAAAGAATTGAGAAGTTTGAGGACTTTAGTAAACTTTAAATTAGTTTAATTAATAAAATCTAGAAGTTAATTGAAAAAATATCAAAATTCAGGATTAATTTTGATCAAAATTATAAAAAATTAAAGTTAAAGAACCAAAATAAATAAATGGTGATACGGAGGGTTAATTAATTATTCCAAAGCTAATTTTAAAATAATTAAAAGTTAAATAGCTAAGTAAAGAATGAATTAATTAAATTGAAAACCAAAAATTGTTTTGTAAATGGCAACAGGGTTTCAATTGCAATTGATCTAGGAGAAAAATTAAAATAGCCTTTTCAGGTGAAAACAACGCCGTTTCAACGCAAACTATTCATCTCCTTCATCCCACCGATTCAGCAGAAACGGCAGTAGATCATGGTCACGTCTCTATCCAGTATCTCTCCTCCACAATGTGCCCCTAACAGTCCAGTAATGGGCATTTTTTTTCTCAAGCATGACAGGACCGTGGTAATCTCCACACTATACCGGGAGTGATGAAGGGGCATTCTCTTGCCTATAAAGACCAGTCCACAACACACAGAGACGAAGAGGCAGCTGGGAAAAAACAGAGACAGAGAGAAGACAGAGAGACTTGTGACCTTCCTCCAGCAAAAGGGAACTTTAACCTCCCCTCACCGTAGGTTGTTGATCCAACCAACCAAATACAAACCCAGAGAAACCAGGACGAACAGAGAAAGGCCACAAAGAAGGGGAGAACCACAGACAGGTAATGCAAAAAAAAAACACAGACGAAATGAACAAACACAGATAATACAGAGAGAGACCAAGAGGAACAAGAACAGAGAGAGACAGAGGGAACAAGAGAAAGCAAAAAAAAAAAAGAAAAAAGAGAGAAAACAAGCAGAGAAAAGCAAGAACAGAGGTGAAGTGAACGAAAAACTGAAGTAGAGGGGAAGAAAGTAACATTGGTTAGCCAGCCCTCCATCACCATCGTCTTCGTCTTTAAGTAGCAGCTCCAGGTAAGTCTTCCTTTCTCTTTCCCCCGCTTTGCAGCTTCAATTCTTAATAATAATTGTAATAATAATAACAAACATGGATTGTGGACCATAAAGAACAGCGAACGAAAGGCCTTTTATCATTATCCTATAATCTAGAATAAATCGGTCATTTCTGCTTATAAAAGCAAGTTATCGCTCAGGATATTCTATACGCAATACGTGACTTACCTTCAGCTAAATTCAGCTAAAAATTGAATACTCTGGTTATTATCACTCCAGAGCTTTATTTAAAAGCAAGCATACTATCTGCAAGTCTATCAGCAGCCTCCTCGGCTGGTAGTAGTAGCTTAACTCCCTCTAGATAGTGCATGTCTGCATAGCTTTATTATTTGACACACAATAATACTTTGGAAACATAAAATATCCGACACAGACGAGTGAAAGAGCATATTCTTTCTTTCCCTGGCAAATTAGAATGGCAACAAGAAGAATTGTAATCTGGATTGGTTCAAAATTAAGAGTCAAAGATGTTAATTACCTCAATGTCTAGGATTCAAAGCTTTCCAGAATCCACACACCAATTCAAAGATCTAACAAACCATCTTCATTTGCATCCATACTCCCAATAGCTCTTTCCACTCAGTATACGAATTTCATACAAAACTTTAACTATAGCAATCTGAAAATGGAAATATATCAAGTTAAGCATGAAAAATGTTTCCCAGGACGTCATTACAAGATTGACCCAGGTTTCAAGGCTTAACCGGTTAAATTCGTGATTCAAACTGAAAATACTTGCCCGGATTAACCAATGAAGAAATTTAATTATTATATCACACAGAAGCTAAAATGAAAAAACAAAACACAAATGAAAATTAATACAACATTGCCTGAGCATGCCTTAAAACTTGTTTAAATCTTAAAACCAGAATACACAACGAAGCACCAAGTCTTAGTACCATCAAGGCTATGAAAATCCAAACTTGGATAAAATGGAAAGATTCTGCACCAGAAAATAATAGCAATTGTTGATGCTCACCTCAATTGAGTGAAACCAAGCTCGTCGCTAATATGGATTTATGTACAAAACTGCACCTATGCACCTATCACTAGCAATTGCGAGTATTTTCTGCATTTGAATTTGATTAGCTTGATTTTATGGGTTATGCAAATTGATTTTCTTCTACAGCATGGTTCTTCACCTAGAGCTTCTGTGTTGGATAATGAGAATCTTAGTTCTTCTGAATACACTGTTGTGAGTGTCTGATACCCTCGTCTTTGATTTGAATTATGGTTGGCTTTTCTCGTTTTCATTTTGATTGATTGTTTCTCTATAACGTGGATCGTTTCTGTAGGTTTCATGGTCTTATGTCCAGAGACCGGAGCCTGAAGAAAACTCGTCTGAGGTGTGTCTTTGTTTTTCTGATGTTAATAAATTTTAGAGCCCAAATATTGGAAAAACTAAGAATGATGCATGATTGGAAATGCTAAATGAGTTGTTTATGTTTTCATTTGTCTATCTTGTATAATACGTACGGTCGATTTTGTGTTTGATGCCAGGCCATCTATCAATGCCAACTTCTGGGCTGTATTTTTCTCTCATTCATTGACAATTGCATGACTAGGATTTGACCACCATTCTTAATATTTTATGCAACCTTTGGATAATTTTGGTGGGACTGCATCTTTAATTTTCTCCACATTATAGGATATACATTCTTCCTGCGTCTTCTTTCAGCGTCACATGCATGGAAAACAAATTTTTTTTATGAAGTCCCCGTGGTGTATAAATGTTGTTTCTTTGACACCGAATAGACTTGTTAGGATGTTGATACGGAGACCTTGTCATGTGCTTGAAGTGATATTTGTGATTTCAGGCAAGTGCTCTTATTTCTTAGATGACAGAGGAGAGATATGCTGTTTTCCAGCAAATTAAGCTACTTCAGCAAGAACTGGTAAGGTGCTTAGTATGTGAATATATCATGTAAGCTTAATTGCTGAAATTCTTTTAGGTGTGACTTCAAGAAATATTAGGTACCTAGAAAAGAAAAATACTAAGACAAATACAACAAGATAGTCCAACCTCAACTTCCAAACTCAAAAAAAACATCATCAAACCCTAACTGAAAAGCTTTTATCTCTGATAAAACAATGCAAATCGAAAAACCTACTAAAACAAATCCACACACAAATGCTTATGATTTTTGTGTTGAATTGTATTACAAGCTGGAGTCTTTAGGCCTAAAAGCAAATAATTTCACATACCCTTTTTTGTTTATAGCGTGAGGGAATGTTTGGGCTTTGGTTCATGGAAAGATTGGTCATTGTCTGGTGTTTAAGGTTGGTTTGGATGGTGATGAGTATGTGAATCATTCTTTGACTACAATGGACGCAATGGGGTTTGCACGGAAGGTGTTTGATGAATGGGTGACAGAGACTTGGTGTCGTGGAATTCGATGATTTCGGGGTATTCTAAGATGGGTTTTGCTAAGGAGGCAATTGGGTTGTTTATGGAAATGGGAGGAGGGGTTTGAGCCAGATGAGATGATGACGTTGGTGAATGTTCTTGGGGCGTGTGGGGGATTTGAGCCAGATGAGATGATGTTGGTGAATGTTCTTGGGGCGTGTGGCGCTTTGGGTTTGGGGAGATGGGTGGAGGGGCTTGTTTTGGAGAAGAAGATGGAGGTAAATTCGTATGTGGGGTCTGCCTTGATTGTCATGTATGGTAAGCGTGGGGATTTGATATCTGCGAGGAGGGTCTTTGATTCAATGCCGAACAAGGATGTTGTCACTTGGAATGCCATTATCACATGGTAATTAGATCGGTTTTATACTTTGTAATTGTCACATATAGTGGAATTGTGTTTATTTCTGTTCCTTTAAACTAACTTGAAATTTGAATTCTTCCTAATTAATCAGCTATGAAATAAAAACCACACAAATATATGAAATTTGTAAATGCGTTTCAAGTTAATAAGATTTTTTTTTTGTTCAACTATCACTTCATATGTGTGCACAGAATGGAGCTTCCAATGAAGCAATTGTACTATTCAATGGAATGAGAGAGGCAAGTCCTAATCCAAATAAAGTCACAATGATTGAAGTATTGTCTGCATGTTCCACAATAGGGGCCCTTGATTTGGGGAAATGGGTTGAGACACATGCATCAGAAAGAGGTTTACAACACGATGTCTACGTTGCGAGTGAATTAATTGATATGTATGCAAAATGTGGGAGCTTGGATGATGCACTCAGGGTTTTTGAGAGTATGCCTCATAAAAATGAGGTCTCATGGAATGCCATGATTTCTGCTCTTGCTTTCCATTGGCAGGCCCTGGAAGCATTATCATTATTCATACGCATGTCAAAGGATAATGGCACTGTTTAGCCTAATGACATCACTTTCATAGGAGTACTTTCTGCATGTGTGCATGCCGGATTGGTTGATGAGGACTGCCAATTGTTTGAATCAATGAAATTGTCATTTGGATTGGTCCCAAAAGTCAAGCATTATTCTTGCATGGTTGATGTTTGTGCGCGTGCAGGACTTCTGAACGAAGCTTGGGACTTAATCAAGAAGATGCCTGGAAAACGAGATGAAATTGTGTTTGGGCCATTGCTTGGTGCCTGTCAGAGGCGTAGAAATGCATATGTTGGTGTAAGGGTCATTCAATTGTTTCCAGAGATGCAATTATCTCATCTAAGATATATGCAAATATGAGAAGGTGGGATGATTTTGCAAAGATGAGGCAGTGTGGTGTCTCTAATACCCCTGGCTGTAGCTGGATTGACGTTGGAGCTCATGCTGGTGGCACCTTACATCATCATTCGAAGAACATATACCAATTGCTGAATGAGGAGATGAAGAGAGAAGGTTACATTCCAAATATCGGTTGCATATAGAGGTGGAAAAGTTGAAAACGTGGTGGCCTTTTTCAGCCATTGAGCAGTGCATTCGGAGGGATTGTATCTTCTGGTTGATGACTACAGCCAAAATGTTGAATTGTAAGTTGTGTTCTTAAGAGCTTGAGCAAGGATCTCTATCTTGCTGATAGAAATGTATCGTTTACCCTCGCATGAGTATGTTTATGTAGAATGAAAATGGTTGTTGGATTGGTACATGCATTTGCTGTAAAATAATGCAAGTTCATTGTGGAAAGAATTCCAAAACTATTTTTTTTTCCAGAACATAAGGAGGGAATGTAGGGGGGAATATTGGTGGATTGAAATAAAATGCACTTGACACCTTTTAAAGTTTTTAAGGGATGCCATAAATCATCATTTTCAATAGTCCTCTAAGCCATAATGTTGTTTAGTTTCTGAACAGACTTCACTTGGAATCTGACAAAACCCAATCTACGATTAGAACTTATGCAGAAATTGCCTCATAACATGACTCCATATCTATTTGTCTTTCCCTAGTGGGACCTTGTAATTTCATAGTTTATCAAACATAGAAAAGTTGTTTCCAGAAAAGTGGTTTTCATGAAACAAATAATGCCAGATTAGTTTTTTAATGCTCCCTTCTTTGCTTTCTTAACTTTCTCCTTGTTGTGGCAATTGCAGCTGGAAATATGATAAAGCTAAAGGACATGCTAGGAAGAGAAGAAATGCATTTTGATTTGTCCATGTCTAATTGGATCTATTATTCCTGTAATTAAAGATTCTAACAAGAGACTTAACTTTATCTTCATGTATTCTTTCACCGGATATTTGTCCATGTCTAATTGGATCTATTATTCTTGTAATTCTCATTTTCTAGTTTTTTTTAGAGCAAGTTTAATTTTTTTCTTTTTAGCTCCAGGTGAAAGCTAAGGTTTTCTAGTTTTCTATACATCACTTTTGGAACATCCGATACCTAGTCTAAGCGTAATCAAATGACTTTAATCAAGCATTGCAGCATATGCTGGACATTTTAGAGTATTCAGAAGTGGAGATGAATTGTTATGTGGAATCTCGAGACTGCTTTGATTCATTAATTTGCTCAGTACCGGGTGGTCATCCATTTCAAGTGGCCGGGGAGTGCCATATGGGCAAGGGTCAGCCCTGAAGGGATTAAGGGATTTGTTCTCGACATTACCCTTTGATAATAGCTGGGAAACTCAATCTAAGACAGCTCAATACTCTCAGTTACTGAAGTTGTAGATCAAGCAAATTATCTAAGTGCTCACAAGCTTATATACAATCAGTGAAATAAATTTGAATTGATATTTGTGTTGTAATGTATTCCCTTTAATATTAAATATTTTTGGATATTTGTGTTGTAAATTTGAATTGATCATCTGTAAAAATCAAGTAATAATGTAATATACAAGGGAAGTAAAAACTCGTGGAATTAAAAAGCCCCTACTGTATAAAAACCCTCAAAACCGAATGGAACTGTATAAATTAATACAACATCGCTCGAGCATGTCTTTAAACTTGTTTAAATCTTAAAACTAGAATACACAACGATGCACCAAGTCTTGGTACCATCATGGCTATGAAAACCCAAATTGGATAAAATGGGAAGATTGTCCACTAGAAAATAATAGCAATTGTTGATGCTCACCTCAATAAAGTGAAACCAAGCTCGTCGCCAATATGGATTTATGTATAGAACTGCACCTATCACCAGCAGCACCATGATGTATGCAACCCAAAAGGTCACATAGAAAACCTCCATATCCATGAAGCCACCATTATCTTCATTGTTCGTTGAAGTTGGCGATGGTGATGGTGGCATAGCCGCACCACATATTTTGGGTAGCGGTTCTCCACAAAGAAAAGGGTTATCCTTGTAGCAGCTCTCCTCAAATGTGGCAAACTGTGCAACTCTCGCAGGAGTCTTACCGGACAAATTATTGTGTGCCACACTAAAAACTTCTAAAGAAAATAGTTCAGTAAGTCGAGGTGGGATTTCTCCATCTAGTTTGTTGTACGAAAGATCCAAGCTCTCTATTTCCTTTAAGTTTGAAAATGTTGGTGGAATTGGTCCAGTCAAACTGTTGTGCGAAAGGTTCAATGCCTTGATGGTGAGGTTTCCAATCTCATGAGGAATCTCTCCTGTGAAATTGTTGCATGAGAAATCAATTCCCGTGAAGTACCAGATAATATTGCCTATATAATAAAGGGATACATTCTTCGTTGTAAACTCCAAAGATTGTTGTGATGAGGACACATAATCATAGGAATTATATTGTCGTGGGAAAGGATGAGTAGATATCATCCAAGAGAGGATGTTACCAGAAAGGTGATTGTGAGAAAGATCAATCAAAGTTAATTGGTCCAACTTGGATAATTGAATTGGGATTTCACCTTCAAGATTATTATAACTCAAGAGTAAAAATCTCAAGTTAGATAGCCCGCCAATCCATTCTGGAATTGTACCAGTTAAATTATTATGGGAAAGATCTAATGCGAATATCTCAACTGAGTTATAAAATGTCATTGCGATCGGTCCTTGCAACATATTTCTAGACAAATGAACATATCTCAAATTTGAAGAAGTGTCGAATCTAAGTGGTAAACGACCAGAGAAATTGTTCCCTGATAAGTCCAAGAATTCAAGAGAAGACATATTCCCTATCCATCCAGGGATCTGCCCTTGCAAACTGTTGTTTGACAGGTCGAACGCTTGCAGTGAGCTAATGTTACCCAATGAGAAAGGAATGCTTCCATTGAAACCATCATCAGACATCAATAAAAATTCTAACCCTGGCAAACAAGCTCCGATTTCTGAAGGGATTTGGCCTTGGAAGTGATTCATGGATATACTTAGCAATGACAAATTCACATGAGAATTCTCTGGCAACAAGAATGGACCCGAAAGAGAACAATTTTCTAAATGAAGTTCTTGTAGGTATGTGTTGTTCTCAATCAACCAATTTGGAAACTCTCCCTTTATATGGATGTTTGTAAGATCCATATATTGTAGGTTCACTTGGTGGTAAAGGAACTTGGGAAATGCTCTCAAACCTTGTCCACGACTGTTCAAATAGAGGGACTCTAACTGGAACTTTGGACTCAGATTATGATCATCTTCTTTTGTGAATATTTCATTACCTGATCCATCAAAATACTTGAGTTTTGAAAGGTTGTATAATGGGCTCAATGATGCAGGGATCTTCAAGTGATTGGAAGAGAGATCTAGACGTTGAAGGGAAGTCAAATTCGCCAGACACGGAGGCAAGAAACCACTGAGATTATTGTCATACATATGTAGCTCTTGAAGATTATTTAAGTCACATAAGCCTGATCACATTATAATTTTGAAAACAGATTTAAAACTCTGAGTTTTTAATAGAAAATATATAACCTAGAGAGAGAGAGAGAGAATAAGAGTTATCAATCTTACCGATGGTTTGTAAGATGCTGTTATTATTGAGAGTATTGTAACTTAAATTTAAGAATTCCAAGTTCCTGAGATGAAGGAAGCCTGCCACAATCAAGAAATTATATTAACATAGAAACAATTAAAATTATAAAGGAAATGAAAGAGTTAAAAAGAAGCAGCTTATAAAATGAATAATAAGTATCTTAATTGAGTTGATTTCTAAATTTGAAATTTAATTCTCACTTAATGATCAATTTGCTCTAGTAAGCAAATTGCTAATAAGTTGCTAGTTTCGGTGGTGGGCGTCACGTGGTTCTAGTCAATTATTGGTTGGGTAGTGTATTTTTTATGTTTTTTTTTATGTTTCTCGAGTTTTTTTATTTAATTGACTCATAATTAGTTACTATTTTTTTTAATTTTCCAGATTAATATTAAAAAATAAAGGCTATACAAATAAAATAAAAGTTCAAGTTTAAAATATTATAATTTCATCAACCTATATCACACTATTATTTTTTTCATAATTGTCTTTTAGAAAAAGCCATATTTTGTTAACATGTAAGGAAATCATAAGTGAAACTATCAAAACTGATATTCTTAATTCCATATATATTTTTTTAAGAAAATGCTTTATTGGCAAGATATTTCTTTGGTAGAATTCAAGATGGTCTTAATTCCGGTCAATTAAATATTTTAT
This sequence comes from Populus nigra, assembly GCF_951802175.1. Lineage (NCBI taxonomy): Eukaryota > Viridiplantae > Streptophyta > Magnoliopsida > Malpighiales > Salicaceae > Populus > Populus nigra. The sequence continues at coordinate 14,565,704 of NC_084866.1, read as the reverse complement.
CAGCTAAGGAAAATGGGTTATATATTCTTTATCTACATTAAATTGATATTCTTTAGAGAAAATAAATTTCTTCACGACATTAATGAGTGTTATTAACATTCTTTTTTAATTCTTTCTCTTTCTATAGATTGATAAGACTTGGACCGTTCTCTCTCTCTAGATTGCTTTTTTTTATGTCATAGTAAATTTAGAAAATAATATTCTTTATTTTATAATTTCATATTTTGTAATCTATCATTTCAAGATATTTAAAGCACTCAAGTTGTCTTTTTTTATGGTTTTGAAAATAATAATATCTTATAATATCAATCTATCAGTGTAAATTATTTTGATTGGTCCATATATAAAAGGATAAAAAAAAAAGTCCACGTATATATAAACAAGATCTCCCTTGATTTCTTTGTTCAACTTTCCTAAGAGGTTATTATATACAATAATTCCTTACTAATGAATTATGGCTAAAACAAACTAAAAAATGGGAAGGGAAGTGTAGAAATTGTAGAGTCCAATTAAAAGAGGGATTTTTGATATGTCTGATGAAAAGAAAAAAAGAAAAATGTCATTGTTAATTTATTCTCCTCCTAAAAATAGCACTTTCAATATAAAAAGTTACTTTTTCATTAAAAAAAAATATTTTTTTTATATTATCATTGTGTTTACATTACACTGAAATGGTGCTGAGAGAGGACCAAAATTAAATTGAAATATTGTTAATATTAAATGGTTGGTAGACTTTTAGAATACTAAAGATTTCAATTGAGTTAATTTCTAAACTTGAGATTTAATTGTCTCTCCAAGACTTATTTAGCGGGTTGCTAAAACATAAAAGATGAATTCTATACAGATACATCTAATTGTAGCGGGCATAAAAAAAAATAGAATGGTTAATTTACCTCCAGAAGGTACATTGCTGTTGAGAGCAGACAATGATAGATTTTTTAGAGAACGCAGTGCTCCAAGGCTTTGAAGGGAGTGTTCATCTAAAGAACAGTGGTCCAAATACAAACTTTCCAATGAGCTTAAATTTCGTAACTCTGTTTGTTCAAAAATAGCAAATTGAATTTTTGAATTAATCCAAAATATATAAACATCACTATATGTAAAATATATAACTTACCATCACCTAATTTTCTTCCTCTAAAATCATTATGGTGTAGAAAAAGTGTCATGAGGTTTGAGAATGCTCCTAATGATTGCAGTAACTGGGACATATTTCCATAGGTTGTGATATTTCCTAGATATAGAGTATTCAAGCTACTTGGACCTGCAAGTTAGTTAGGGAAGAAACGTATAATTAATATTGTATGAATATTATCTTCATGATGTACCAGCCAGGTAGGTAATGTGAATGTATTACTAGTTACCTCTTGAGGCTATCAATTTGCTAATATTGTTGCCGCCCAAACCCAAGTGCTTCAAGCTGCTCAAGGATTCTTGATATTTATCAAAAAATAAATAAATTAATTCACTACAAAACATAAATTGTGCTTTTTAAAATTAAATTTAATATTTATAAAAATAATAGGATATAAAAAAACTAACCTTTCAAATCTATTAACCCCTCCAGTCTATTATAATCTAAATATAGTGTTTTAAGAGACGGAAGCCCCTCCACGCATGATAGAATACTGTTATTGAAGCTATTATCTTCCAAGGCAAGGATCTTCAAATTGTTCAATTTATGTAACCCATAACCACCTATATATATATATAAAAAATTAAAGACTTGATGTAAAGAATAAAAAAATATTATTAGAGTAATTTAATTATTGAATGATCAAGAGGCCTGTAATTGTTAGAGTGACTTCATGTAAAGAGGTTGATACGGTGAAAGTGAAAGTAAAAGGAGTAATTGTTAAAGTAATGGTACAATTTGATGATTATAATATTTGTTGTGGTTGGATTAATAATGTAAGGAATCAAAGAACACCTTATTACTATATATGATTTATATTTTCTTCGATGATGAATTACTGTGGAGAATCAAAATAATACTTAAGAGAGCAAACCTTTCTTCTCAACCCAACCAGCTATACGATTATCCATCAAGATGAGACTGTTGAGTTGTTGAAAAGGAAGGAACAAGGAGACATTTAAGTACCAATCTCCCAGTTCCTGATTCCTTACGCTCCAAAGATAGAGTCCGGTGACTCGGCCTGTACTGCTGTTGCAGACAATACTTTCCCATTCACAGCAGCGGGTGTCTTCTTTTCTCCAGGTAGGTAGGGAGGTGCCGTTGGGATAGTTAAGAGAATCTTTGAGGTGCAACAGAGCGATCCTCTCTTCCTCCAAGCAACCAAGAGCCACCCATCCTTCCAAGGTGTTGGGAAAACTCGGGACAACTAACCGGATCAATTAAGCGGAATACATTCACAATTCACAAGTCCCAATCCTTTTTCCCTCTTTGTGCAGTAAAAAACAGATTCAAACAATGATCAAATATAATGCAAATAATCACACAAATTAACACCAAGATTTTTACGTGGAAAACCCGATGCGGGAAAAACCACGGGACCGGAGTCCACCTAAAAACTTCCACTATCACAAATAATGGGTTCACAACTGTTCTTCCTCAGATTCAACTAAGGGATACAACATATATATCATCAAGAACTACTTATTCTCGGATTACAACAAGATTAAAGGAGAATTATTTGAGAAAAACTCACAAAACTGACAGCCCCGTTTTCTGTCAAAACGGCCAGCTTCCACACCACCAATCTTCGATCCAACCGTCCAGAATGAAGAGGAATGTGTCTAGAAGCTGCTGTCAAAATCTCAGCCCGATCCAACGGTGAACGAACTGGAAATCGAAGAAAGAACGCAGGCTGCTCTGCTGCCTCTTCTTCTTTCTTTTTCTCGGTTTTCTTCTCCTTTCTTGTTAAATTTTCAGCTGTTGCTACAGTACCCGACCCACATTAATTTAAATTCCAAGAGACAACATGTCTCTTGACAATTAATGTGGTGGTCCCACCATCACATGGTGCGGGACCACACAACAAATCTCCCCCTCACGCACCATGTGAGGAATTCGCCATACTGGCGATCAACATGTAAGCTTCAATTTAGGAGGCTCTGACAAGCCTGCTTCCCTTCTGCAAAACTCAAACTTCTCTCTCGGTAGAGGTTTGGTCATCATGTCTGACACGTTGTCATCGGTATGGATCTTCTCGACAGCAAATGACTTCATCTCCATAGCATCTCGAATCCATTGATATCTAACCTCAATGTGCTTTGACCGAGAGTGAAAAGTAGGATGCTTACTGAGATGGATTGCACTTTGACTATCACAGTGCAACACAAAGTTCTCTTGAACTAGGCCAAGTTCATGTAAGAACTTCTTCATCCATAACAACTCTTTGCCCCCTTCAGTAAGAGCAATATATTTAGCCTCTGTAGTGGATAATGCCACACATTTTTGCAACCTTGATTGCCATGAGACTGCTCCCCCTGCAAACTTCATCAAGTATCCTGATGTGGACTTTCTAGAATCAACATCACCAGCCATATCTGCATCTGTGTATCCATCCAACACAGGTTTATCATTACCAAAACATAAGCTGAAACTAGAAGTACCTTTGAGATACCTGAGTATCCATTTCACTGCTGACCAGTGTTCTTTACCAGGATTGGAGAGGAACCGACTAACCACACCAACTGCATGAGCTATATCCGGCCTTGTGCAAACCATGGCATACATCAAGCTACCAACTGCGGATGCATAAGGAACCTTTTCCATCTCATCTTTTTCTTCATCACTTGAAGGACACTGTTTAGAACTTAATTTAAAGTGGCTTGCAAGTGGAGAACAAACCGGTTTGGAGTTGCTCATGTTGAATCTCTCAAGTACCTTTTGGACATATCTCTCCTGAGATAGCCAAAGTTTCTCCTTCTTCCTGTCACGTGTGATCTTCATGCCAAGAATCTGTTTTGCCGGTCCTAAGTCTTTCATTGCAAAAGACTTGTTTAACTCTTCCTTCAACATCTGAATCTTCTTAGCATCATGGCCAACAATCAACATATCATCCACATACAACAGGAGAATAATAAAGTTTCCATCTGGAAACCTTTTCATAAATACACAATGATCAGAAGTAGTCCTGTCATAACCATGATCCACAATGAAAGAATCAAACTTCTTGTACCATTGTCTTGGAGCTTGCTTTAATCCATATAGGCTCTTTTTCAACTTGCAAACTAACTGCTCTTTACCTTTTGCTTCAAACCCTTCAGGCTGCTCCATGTAGATTTCCTCATCTAAATCACCATGGAGAAAGGCAGTTTTCACATCAAGTTGCTCAACTTCAAGGTTCAAACTAGCAGCTAAGCCAAGCACAACTCGGATTGAAGACATCTTGACCACTGGTGAAAAGATTTCTTCAAAATCAATACCCTTCTTCTGACCGAAACCTTTCACAACCAATCTTGCCTTGTACCTTGGCTGTGAGCAATGTTCATCAATCTTCAACCTGAACACCCATTTGTTCTTGAGTGCTCTCTTACCTTTAGGAAGCTTCACTAAATCAAATGTATGGTTTTCATGCAAGGATTTCATCTCTTCTTGCATTGCTTTCAACCACTCACTTTTCTTCTCATGTGACATAGCTTCATCAAAGCATTCTGGCTCTCCCCCGTCAGTAACCAACACATACTCATGAGGAGAGTATTTGGTGGAAGGTTGGCGAGGTCTAGTTGACCTCCTCAATTGTGGCTCATCTGGAGCTTCCTGCATAACCTGTTCAGGAATAACATCAATATCATCATTAGCTGATTCAGGATCACCAACTAATGGCTCATTAAGAAAACCATCATTTCCATCATTTTGCAAGTCTCCCCCATGATTAGCATGCATCAAAGGTAATTGTGGAGTAGGTGCTGGATTTGAATTAGATGGAATAAAAGTAGTAGACTCTGTTTTCTCCTTTAGTTCAAAGTCTTCAATGGTTTGATCTTCAAAGAAGATAACATCTCTGCTTCTCACAATTTTCTTCTCCTTTGGATCCCATAACCTATAACCAAACTCATCATCTTCAGACCCAAGAAAATACACTGCTTTGTCTTGCTATCAAGCTTAGACCTTTCATCCCTTGGAACATGTACAAATGCTCTGCATCCAAACACTCTCAAGTGTGCATAGGAAACATCCTTTCCTTTCCAAACTCTATCTGGAACATCAAACTCAAGAGGAACTGATGGAGAAAGGTTGATCATGGCAACTGCAGTCTTCATTGCCTCACCCCAAAAGGACTTAGGCAGCTTTGCATGAGAGAGCATACATCGAATTCTTTCAACAATGGTTCTGTTCATTCTCTCAGCCACTCCATTCTGCTGTGGAGTCTTAGGAACTGTCTTCTCCAATTTGATACCATGTTCCCTGCAATACTTCTCAAAAGGACCCCTGTATTCACCACCATTATCTGCTCGAACACATTTCAGCTTTCTACCAGTTTCTCTTTCAACTCTGGCATGGAAATCCTTAAAGACATCAAGCACCTGATCTTTGGATTTCAAACAAGTGGCCCAAATCTTCCTGGAGTGATCATCAATAAAACTAACAAAGTACAATGCACCTCCAAGAGACTTATCAATCATTGAGCAAACATCAGTATGAACTAAATCAAGAACATGTGACCTTCTATGTGAAGGTGATCTTTGAAATGCAACTCTATGTTGTTTACCAACTAAACAATGAGTACATGTGTTCAAGTTCATACCTTTTAAAGGAAGGTAGTTCTTCTTGGCAAGGATGCCAAGGCCTTTCTCACTCAAATGTCCAAGCCGCTTATGCCATATATCAGTAGAGCAATCTTCAATTGCATTCACCTCCCCTTTGATCACCTTGGCTTGTGACATGTAGAGACCCATCTTCTTCCCTTTAGCAACAATTAGGGAATTTCTGGAGAGCTTCCATTTACCATCTCCAAAGTAACTGTGATAGCCTTCTTCATCAAGAGTACCAGTAGAGATCAAATGTAGGCGCATATCAGGCACATGCCTAACATCTTTGAGTAGCAACTTGCACCCAGTATTGGTTTCCAACCAAATATCTCCAATGCCCACAACACTAGCCATCCCTTGATTTCCCATCCTAACTTGACCAAAGTCACCAGCAGTGTAGGATGTGTAAAAATCACGTCGGGGTGTAACATGGTAAGAAGCTGCTGAATCTGCAACCCAGGTGGTATCTTGACATGCAAGATTAACACAACCATCATCACACACAATGGCAACATCACCATCAGATACAACTGCAGCTGTACCATTCTCTTCATTCTTGTCTTCATCTCTACCCTTTTTATCTCTTTTATACTTTCTGCAATCTTTTTGCATATGCCCAGGCTTGTCACAATAATAACACTTAAAACCCTTCCTTGACTGAGATCTTCCTCTTGGCTTCCATTTGCCTTTTCTATTGTTGGATTCTCCATCTTGCTTGCCGTGAGAGAACCTGCTTTGACTCCTCCCTCGACTTTCTGTAACAAGTGCATGAGACTCGGAAGTGCTTGTCCCTTTCCTCCTCTTCTCTTCATTGAGGATACAATCCTTCACTGTTTTCAAAGTGAGCTTTCCATTCGGAGTAGAATTGCTAAGTGACACTACCAAAGTCTCCCAACTATCCGGCAATGAACTCAATAGGATTAATGCTTGCATTTCATCGGCTAACTCAAGGTTCATCAATGACAGCTGATTCAAGAACCCTTGGAATACATTTATATGCACTGAAGCATCTTCACCATCTCTATACTTCAAATTTACAAGGTCTCTAATTACAAAAACCTTGTTTTGTGCACTCTCCTTGGCAAATGTTTCTTCCAACATCTTCCAAACTTTATAGCAATCATGTTCTTGAGAAATATGATTAATGGACTTAGAAGATACCCATTTTCTAACATTAGCGGTAGCCTTTCTATTTAGTCCATTCCATTTTGCATCATCCATGTCATCAGGCTTTATTCCTTTACATTCAATCGGCAAAGCCAAATCATTGCAATATAAGTGATCCTCCATCATTGTTTTCCACAGAAAATAATTTGAGGAAGTGAGCTTTATCATGCCCGAATCTTCCTTTTCCATTTTAACTGCACAATAACTCAATCTACACAACCAGGCTCTGATACCACTTTGTTGGGAAAACTCGGGACAACTAACCGGATCAATTAAGCGGAATACATTCACAATTCACAAGTCCCAATCCTTTTTCCCTCTTTGTGCAGTAAAAAACAGATTCAAACAATGATCAAATATAATGCAAATAATCACACAAATTAACACCAAGATTTTTACGTGGAAAACCCGATGCGGGAAAAACCACGGGACCGGAGTCCACCTAAAAACTTCCACTATCACAAATAATGGGTTCACAACTGTTCTTCCTCAGATTCAACTAAGGGATACAACATATATATCATCAAGAACTACTTATTCTCGGATTACAACAAGATTAAAGGAGAATTATTTGAGAAAAACTCACAAAACTGACAGCCCCGTTTTCTGTCAAAACGGCCAGCTTCCACACCACCAATCTTCGATCCAACCGTCCAGAATGAAGAGGAATGTGTCTAGAAGCTGCTGTCAAAATCTCAGCCCGATCCAACGGTGAACGAACTGGAAATCAAAGAAAGAACGCAGGCTGCTCTGCTGCCTCTTCTTCTTTCTTTTTCTCGGTTTTCTTCTCCTTTCTTGTTAAATTTTCAGCTGTTGCTACAGTACCGGACCCACATTAATTTAAATTCCAAGAGACAACATGTCTCTTGACAATTAATGTGGTGGTCCCACCATCACATGGTGCGGGACCACACAACACAAGGAAACCGTCATAATTACTAACAGTACCGTCGACACCTGAAGGAACAGCCCCATCTTAATAATATCAACTATTACAATATTAATTGTTGCAAATGGCAGCGAGGAGGTTTAGGCTTTTATAGAGGACTTTGCGGACCCATGCCGTGCAAAAAACACTGCATGATGGCAACGGACACATCCCCTAATGGACAATAAATATTTGTAATTCAATGTTCATGACTTTCTTAAGCAAAAAGAATATTAAAAAAATCTGAAAAAAATCTCAGTAATTTTTAAAAATATCTTGATGAAAAACACACTTAGCAGCCACATAAGTGTTCATGACTTGCTTTATTTTTTTGGTTTTTTTTTTTTTTAAAAAAATCCACTTCATAGTCGCATCCTCTCTCTCTCTTGTTTTTTTTCTTAATTTTTCAATTGGCCGAAATCCTAATAATATTTATTTCCAACTCAAATTAATTAAAGCCCTCCTTCCTGACCAAATATTTGTGCTTTTACCACGTTCGGTTATATTACTAACTCTTCAACATTAAGTAAAAATAAATGTTGATCATTCTTATAGCACCAACATTTTCCATTTTAATTTTATCAAGGTTCAATATGAATCTTTACTGATTAATTTGATGCCGTATTTTTTTCCTGCTGAACACAAATTTTAATTTAGTTCTCGTATGAACACTATTTTTTTTATTTTTTAACAAATTCAAAGGTTGTTTGAAAATAAATTTAAAACTGTGTTTTAAAAAAAAATAATTTTTTTGTTTAAAATAATTTTTTATATTTCTTTTATTGTTATAATATATTGATATTAAAAATAATTTTAAAAACAACTTTTTTATTTTATTTTAATACATAATTCATAATATCTCAATTGATTCATTTAACATCTATCTTTAATATATATAATCTCTTTGTTTCTTTTTATAAAACTTTTAATCTGAATATCTTTTAGAAAAAAATACATGATGAAAATGTTCTCTCGGGCCCAACTTATAGAAAAATACATGATGGCACCATCCAACGGACCCATGAAAATGTTCTATCGGACCCAACCTATGAAAAAAATGCATGATGAAAATGTTCTCTCGGGCCCAATTTATGAAAAAAATACATGATGGCACCATCCAACGGACCCATGAAAATGTTCTCTCGGACCCAACCTATGAAAAAAATGCATGATGAAAATGTTCTCTCGGGCCCAATTTATGGAAAAATACATGATGGCACCATCCAACGGACCCATGAAAATGTTCTCTCTGGCCCAACTTATGAAAAAATACATGATGGCACCATCCAACGGACCCATGGAAATGTTCTCTCGGACCCAACCTATGAAAAAAATGCATGATGAAAATGTTCTCTCGGGCCCAACTTATGAAAAAATACATGATGACACCATCCAACGGACCCATGAAAATGTTCTCTCGGACCCAACCTATGAAAAAAATGCATGATGAAAATGTTCTCTCGGGCCCAACTTATGGAAAAATACATGATGACACCATCCAACGGACCCATGAAAATGTTCTCTCGGACCCAATCTATGAAAAAAATGCATGATGAAAATGTTCTCTCGGGCCCAACTTATGGAAAAATACATGATGGCACCATCCAACGAACCCATAGAAATGTTCTCTCGGACCCAACCCATGAAAAAAATGCATGATGAAAATGTTCTCTCGGGCCCAACTTATGGAAAAATACATGATGGCACCATCCAACGGACCCATGAAAATGTTCTCTCGGGCCCAACTTATGGAAAAATACATGATGGCACCATCCAACGGATCCATGGAAATGTTCTCTCGGACCAACCTATGAAAAAAATGCATGATGAAAATGTTCTCTCGGGCCCAACTTATGGAAAAATACATGATGGCACCATCCAACGGACCCATCTCGTGGAAAAAAAGAAGAAGCAGGATGGCACAGGATGGCAATGTCCTCTTCATCATATTTGTTTTCATTTTGATATTACCCTGTTTGTTTTATGTTTTAAAAATATTTTTAAAAAAATTAAATTTTATTTTTTTTATTTTAAATTATTTTTTTGTGTTTTTACATCATTTTAATAAGTTAATATCAAAAATAATTTTTAAAAAATAATAATAAAATATTATTTTAATACATTTTCAAATAAAAAAACACTTTGAAAACTAATGATAACAAGACTTCCAAACACCCCCTAAATATTTCTCTCATTGATTTTTTTTTCTTCTTTTTTTTCTCTATTTGTTTTTGACAATTTAATTCTAATTAACTTTTAGTTAATTTTGATTTCTTATGAAAAGGTAGAAGTGTAAGAAGAGAGACTAAAATAAAAAAGACACCAAATATAAATGTCATGCCATAAGTTCGTAAAGAATGCATTTGGTTCTTAAATTTTAAAAATCATACAAATCATATAATTTAAATACTTCAATATTTTTTTAATTTAATTTTGATACAAGAGTTTATTTTTATTATTTTTTTTATCAAAATTATAAAAAACACACGTGAGTGGGAAAAACACGTTTGTTTTATTTTCTTCACTTTGACTATAGTTTTACCTCGCATTATTATTGTGACTGTAGTTTTACTTCACATTATTATTGTCACAAAGTGGGCAGATTTCTTCTGTTATCATTCAAGATTTGAATTGAAAAGGAGGGACGTACAAAATATACCATTTGGATGTGGATAATTAATGTTTACAATATATTTATATCCCATATAAACAATTCACCAATGACCATGTAGGCTTTGGTGAGCTCGATCCCATATTGAAAATACTTGCTTTTTTTTTTTTGGCCATGCGGTTCCTATATATATATTAGTTGAGATTTTATGATGTACATTAATTAATCCTTTTAAATTGAAGTCAAGTTATTAATTAATTATATCCTATAGATTTTCAATCCTCAAACCAATTTCAAACAAATCACTTCAAGTGAGTCATCATATATAGTTCATGATCAAATCCTTAAATCCTATAAATAAGATTGATTGATGAAATTTTATAATTAATAATAATAAATGAATAGCATGCTAATAAATATTTGTGGAAGTGAACTGTTTTTTATTGAAAAAAGAATAATTAAGCGACCCTCTTCTTTTTATATGATAATAACAACAAGAATAATAACTATTGCAGTTTAAATTATCTCGAAAGGCATAATTTTTCACATGTAATTTCCATCAAATTTAAAAGGCATGATTTTCCACACCTAATTTCAATTAAATAAAAAAAACAGTTGCAAGCCTTTATATTCATCATCATCATGGAAAGTAAGCTCATAGCATTAACATTTTATTCATGTTTTTTTTCCTTACAAAAAGACTTTGACTCCGGGTCAACGTTTGAAGAAGCATTATAAGTTCCGGTTAATTACTTTCATTCAATTCAATTTTTTTTGGGTACTGTGTGGTCCGATGAAGAGGACCTTCTTAAGCTAGTTGTAGTATATAGAGAATTTCTTAATAACATCTTAGAAATATAATTCACATCCGAACTAATAATATATATAATAGGTTTTAATATTTACTTTATATATATATATATATATATAATGAAAGATATTATGAGTTATTGATTTTGAATTTAATATTAACAATTACAACTTCCTAACACAAGTTTATTTAGTTAAGAAAAAGCTGATCCACTTTTGTTCTCTCATCTCAATCTCACTTTTGTTCCTTCTTCTTCTTTTAAGCTGTTAATTTTGTCTCTCTTTCTATCTCTCATCTCTCAATCCATCAAAATTCTAAATACATAGCATTTAATACCCATTAAATTATGCATATTAATCACTTGGTGAAAAATTAAATATGGCTAGAAAACAAATACAATAAAAAATGATAATATCTTAATCTAAGGTCTGTTGTCCATTAATTAGTCGGTGGTTGCATTCTAACACACTCAATTGAGATTTTTTTATACAAGATGAAATTGAAACTTATTATTCTTTCTCAAGCTTACGGGGCAATGTATTTATTTTATTTAAAAACTTGTATTGATTTTATTTTTTTCCAATTTGAATACTTGTATTCACGAAATGGTTAATAAAATATCTTTGTTAGTTTTGTTCTAAAATAATGACATCACAGTTAACTCCATTTAAATAACTCCTTTTAGACGAGTTTGAATTTATTTTATTTTATTTTTAATTTTTGAACTATAAAAATATAGATAAATCTAAAATAAATATTTTCTTACAATAGTCTTAGAGTGAAATTAAAGCAAAATTTATAATTTTAAAATAAAAAATACATAAAAACATGTTTTTCTGTTCCCACTATTTTTGTATTTTATATCATGGTGATTAAATGTTGCCTGATTAACATAACACTAAATTATAATATAAAAAATTAATTGTGGAATGGCATTGTAGTTGGATCTATTTGTTTTTTTTTTTAATTATAGTGAAAATGAAATAGTTAACAACGACAAGCTTCAATTGAGATTTGAAAATTCTATTTGGCAAGCTGAATTCTTTTGAAAATTTTATTTGAACGGTAGGCGAGCCGAATAAAAAAGGGAGTGTTACCTCATCTTAATGGTATTTAAAGTTGGCTAGCATTATTTTTGAAAGTTTTTTTATTTAAAATTATATTAAAATAATAATTTTTATCTTAAAAATATTTTAAAATCATCATATCAAAAAATTTAAAAATATATATAAAAAATTTAAATAAAAAAATCAAGGACATATCTAAAAAAAATCTAACAAGGAATGGAGATGTTTGAAGAATGACAAAAAAAAAAATCAAATCAAACCAAAGCCATGAAATTAAAAACCAAAAAATAGACTAAATTTGTCTTTACAGTGAGCTATCTTAGTGGTGGGGTAAAAACTTGATAGAGAGATAATTATTTATTTATCAAAACAATTATTTATTCTAGAGAAAAACCCAAACTCAATTTCATTTTATCAAAGTCACACCATAAAAAAAAACCAGAAAAAATATTTAATTGATATAATAAAAACAATTTGGTATACTAATATAAGAAAAATAAAAATCTACTAAAATGGATGACACTCAAACAGCTCTGAATATTCGCATTCCTTATCTTCCAGGTAAGAGAAATCAATAAAAATAGGTGATGCTATTATGATGGAGATATCAATACCAAAAACATGGACATAAATTGTTTTTTTTTTCAATTTGAATATTTATTTTCATGAAATCTGATAAATAAAATATCTATAAAAAATATATACTAAAATGGGTGGTACTCGAATAATTCTGAATGCTCACATGTCTTATCTTCTAGGCAATAAGAGATAATAAAAGCAAGTGATGTTCTTTTCTCCGGCTGTAAATGGATGGAGATATCAATACTAAAAACATGGATAAAAATTATTATTTTTTCAATTTGAATTTAAATATTTATTTTCATGAAATCTATTTAATAAAATATATATCTTTATTAGTTTTATTATCAAAATGATGATGTCATAGTTAAATTCTTTTAGACGAGTTTGGATTGATTTTATTTTATTTTTAATTTATGAATAGTAAAGATATGTAAAATACTTATATTTAATATTTTTTTCATTCAAGTACTCTAATTGAATTTTTTTTTTCTATTTAAATACTTGATAAACTAGTGTCTGAACATAAATTTATTTACAGAATAATTAAATGTAAGGTTTACATAAAGTAACTATGGAATAATAAGAATATTAACAATAAAATTTATTTATAAATAAATCATAGATTTAATGTCTCTAAATTTTAAATTTGATGTGGATAAATTCAAGGGATTTACAAGATAAATAGTACAATAATTTTATTTGATGATAAAAGCTTATATTAAATATTTTTTTATTTTTAAAGTTTATAAAAAACAAATATAATTTTTAATTAATTTTTTACTAGTGTTTTTTTTTTCTTAACACCACTGGTCACTTCTTTAAATATACATTAGTGTTGATGAATGAAAATTTAAGTGGACGGAATTTTAGGATTTCTAGAATTTTAGGACCCATGCCGTGGAAAAAACTGCATGATGGGAATGTTTTCTCGGACCCCACTCATGGAGAAAATGCATGATGGCACCATCCAACGGACCCATCTCGTGGAAAAAAGAAGCAGGATGGCAGTGTCCTCTTCATCCTCTCGTATGAAGTATTGCTTGTTGCACTGAGGATATTAGCCCGACGGTGAAGGGAGATTATCTTTTTTTTCTGCTCCTGGGTTTGATCTTTTTTGTATATGCTTGTCATCTTCATGATACTTACATATTAATTAAGTTTGCAAGATATTTAATAAGTCATGGTATTAGTCGTGGTGTACGCAAGCTAACCCGAACACCCACATAAATAAAAAAATAAAAATATTGCTCGCATGGATTTTTTTACTCGACAAGGTTTTATTCTGCAACCTCTCGTAAACTACAGACAAGCTGTGTAAAATTTATATATTTTTTTAATTTAATGATGAGAGTTTATATTAAATATTTTTTTCCTTTAAATTCATGAAAAAAATAAAATATTGTTTTTTTACCTTAAAAAAAAACATGATAAGTATTTTATTTTATTTTATTTTTTCAACACCATTGATCACTTCTTTGAATATACGTTATTGTTGATGAATGAGAATTTAAGTGGATAGAATTTTAGGATTTCTAGAAGAATTAATTCTCTCAAATTTTGTCATATTTTCTGTTTTTATTTTTATTAATTTGGCTTTTCTTTCCTACTTTTTAATTAATATTTTTTGGATGAGAATGAAATATTTTATATAAACTTTAAAAACAACATTGAGATTGATTCATATATATTCTATGTTACTATTATTTGTATAAACGGATGAAGCATGAAAATTATAGAAAGGGTGAAAAACCAACTGCTTGAGGATGTTTGGAAGGGCGAAAAACCAACTGCTTTCTACGACCACAGCACTTCTTCATTTATATCTTCTAGATTTATAAAGTAAATTGTACGGGTGCTTTTGACTGGGTAATTTAATATGTTTTTTTATTAAAATTTAATTTTTTTCAAAAATATTTTTTTATATTATAAAATATATTATAAAAAAACAAAAGCTAATACACTCTTCTCTTTCTCTTGTCTATGAAAAAATGGCATCAAGGAGTTTTAGGTTTTTACATCCAAAAGTGTACGGAACCATCTGGTGGAAAATTTGTTGCAGTATCCTCTCCATCAAAATACCTTTTGTTTTGATATGAAACATTTATTCTGCACACCCTTGAAATAGAAAGATTAAAATAAAATTGAAAGGATTAGTTTTTTTTATTTTTATTTTTTCTCAATGATCATTTAATGTCTTTGTATTAGTTTTCAAGTCTTGAGATTAAGTTCACAGCTCTTTTTCTTTAAAGACAAGAAATATACCACTAGATTAAAAACTGTTTTATATTTCATTAAAATAAATAAATAAATAACTTTTATAGTTACAATATTTTATTCTTAAGCAAATAAATTGATTTCAAGTGACAGTAACATGAAGGATTTTCTTCCGATCAAATTTATTTTCATTAGAAAATATTATTTATTTATCAAAATAATTATTATTTTGGCGGGAACTTTTCCCCAAGAAAACCAAAACTCAAAGTTTTGATAAGAAATTAGAAGATTTGATAAGATTGGGGACTTAATTAAGCTTTGAATTAGTTTAATTAATGAAATCAGGGGCCCAATTGAATAAATATTAAACTTTAGGGCTGATTTGGGTGAAATTGCAATAAATTAATGTTCAGGGACCAAAATGAAAATTCGGGGGTAATATAGGGAGCTTAATTGACTTTTCCAGGGGTAATTTTGAAAGAATTAAAAGTTTAAGAGTCAATTAAGGACTACATTGATTAAATTGGAAGCCAAGAACTGTTCTGTGCAAAACGCTGAAATCCAGGGGTTTAATACATTTTACCCAGGAGGGGCTGATTGATAAATGTTGCACATTGGAGGACCCAATTGAACAAGGCCGTTCACACCCAAAACGACGCCGTTTCAAAGTCACTGTTCATCGTCTTCCTAATCTGGAACGGAGAACGCCCGCCTGTTAAGAGGAAAAAACTATACAAAGTACAAACGCTCAGTGGTCAGGTCCCATCACCTTCAGACCAGACTTGGAAGGCCTACCATCTTCCTCGTCCGGCCAAACCTTCCTCCACCGGCACGAGGTGCAAGATAACCGAGAATACCGCCATCAGCAGTCCAACAGTGGCGGGACTGTTGGTGTCCCAATCCGGCCAAAATACAAAGTCCTAGATCTTATCCTTATCAGGGGAAGATAAGCAGCAAGATGGAATGCCTATAAAAGGCAGAGGAGGACACAGGAAAAGAAAGAAAAGAAAAGGGGGAAGAGAACGAACGAACGAAACTAAAAAGAAAAGAAAAGAAAAGAATTACCGCGACGTCTGCGACAATAACAATAATAACTATTGTAGTTTAAATTATATCGATGCTATTCATTTCCATCTATTTTTATTCATAATAATAATCGAAAACTCATGCAAATCTTAAGTATGAAACGTCTAAATATTATTAAAAAATTAGTATAAATTAATTAAATTAAGAAAAAGCCATTAAATCAAAAAATCTTCACAAAGGTTTCTTTTTTTTTTTTTTCCATGAACACTTGTACCAATCACTTCTATGAATATACGTTGTTGTTGATGAATGAGAATTTAAGAGGATAGGATTTTAGGATTTCTAGAAAAACCAACTCTCTTAAATTCTGTCGTATTTTCTGTTTTTATTTTTATTAATTTGAATTTTATTCTTTCTTATTTTTTAATATTTTTTTAGATGAAATTGAAATATTTTATATAAAATTTAAAAATAATATTGAAGTTTATTTATATATATTCTGTGTTACAATTACTGAAAATTATAAAAAAAGATTGTTACAAAAATAAACAGGCTGTTAGTGAATACATTTATATCCTCTAGTGTTAACAAGAACGTCTGTACTATCTCTTGGAAATGACACTGATAAGTTTTAGAGATTTTTCATTTGTGTATTTTAAAAATAGTTTTGAAAAAAATTAAATTAATTTATTTATTTTAAATTAGATTTTTTTATTTTAAATAATTTTGATGTGCTCATATCATAATAAATTTTTTTAAAATAATAATAATATTTTAATATATTAAAAAAACATTTTAAAAATAAATATTACTGCACCAAAATAGAGAGTAATCGGTTTTTAGAGCCCCAAGCATACGGCTCCATCTCGTGGAAAACATTGCATGATGGCAATGGGTCTCACGGACCCATATGGTGGAAAAAATATTTATTTGTTTTGATATAAAATATTTATTTCGTGTACATTTGAATTAGGAAGATTAAAATAAAGTTGAAAGGATTATTTTTTTTTCAATATATTTTTTATTCAATGATCACTTAATATCCTTATATTAGTTTTCAAGTTTTGAGATATAAGTTCATAGCTTTTTTCTCTTCTAAGAAAAGAAATATACCACAAGATTAAAAACTAGTTTATATTTCATTAAAATAAATAAATAAATTACTTATATATTAACATTTTTTTCCTTGAGTAAATAAACTGATTTATGTTATAAAATTATGTATCAAGAAGTTTACAATAATAATATAATTATTAAACAGTAAATAGAATATATAAAAACAATAGAAATTAGGAAGATAAAAAAAATATTTTTATTTTATATGGATTTGTAGTTATATTTATTGACAATACTTCTATTTACTCTCTCAACAATGCTTTTATTTATAAATACATATATATAAATACTTGTAAGCTTAAAGATTATTAAAAAATATATAAATTTAAATGAATTTTGAAATATTATAATTATAATAAAGCATTTATAGTTCCATTAATTAATCGGTGGTTGCTTTTTTTTTTCATGATACTTGAAGAATATATTAAAATAATTATTTAAAGAATGATCAAAACAAAAGAACGAGAAGTCAAGTTAGTTGAAATTAAAGCATATTATCCCTTCTCAAGCGGCAACGGTCTCACGGTCCATCTTGTAGAAAAAACGCCTGAAAGCATTAATGGTCTCACGGACCATCTCACTGACCCAGACCCATATCGTAGAAAAAATGCAGATGACAACGGTCCCCACATCTCACATGTTAAATAATATATTTATTTTATTTTATTTATTAAATGTAAAATAATATTTTTAATTTCATTTATATATAATTTTTAATTTTTAAATTAAAACAAGTATTTTAAAATAAAAAGATTAATAAGAATTTTTATTTTTTTATATTTTTATATTCATATTTTTTATATTAATTTAAATTGCTTTAACATCAGAGGCCCATTTACACTGCAAATCCCTATCTCTTGACTGCGTTAAAAAAATAGACGATAATAATGTTTGATTTTGCCAACACCATTAAAATTAAGACATGATTTTCTTTACGCGATTTCCGTAAAGAGAGCAGCGAGGGCTCTATATCCATCATCTTCATGGAAAGTGAGCTGGCTAGCGTTGACCTTTCATTCATGTTTTTCAACAGAAGACTTCGACTTGGGGTCAACTTTTCGGTTAATTATTTTTATGCAATTTAATTTAATTTTTATTAATATGAAAGTTCGGATCAGTTTTTATATATCTTCATTAATCTTACTAGTCTTGAAATTAATGACTATATAAATT
The DNA here is from genome assembly GCF_951802175.1 of Populus nigra. Taxonomy (NCBI): domain Eukaryota; kingdom Viridiplantae; phylum Streptophyta; class Magnoliopsida; order Malpighiales; family Salicaceae; genus Populus; species Populus nigra. Next base: position 14,547,291 of record NC_084866.1, on the reverse strand, counting down.
TTTAATTATCATTATATTAATAAAATTCAATTTTATTTTATTATTTGATTTCAATTAATGTTAGTAAAATCCAGTTCAGCTTTACAAGTTCATCCATAATGTCTGTAGCTTGACTGCAGGTTCATAAAAATTCAATTTGATGATGGCATTTAAATTATTCTTTCCTTAAATTATACATTGAATTAATTGGTGCCGCACAGATTCATAAAAAAACGTTGTGCGTTCACAGCCTGTAAAAGGAGTTATTTTCTAGACCTTGCCTCTTTCATTTTATTGCCTCACACAAATTTGTAAACTGATTTGAAAATATCTTTTTCTGTGAAGTTAATATTATTAAACTTTCATTTTTCCATATTTCAAGAAAAAATATCTCTTGCTTTTCATAAGAATAGACACTATATTTCAAACACGCACGAATACAACATCTATGGAGTAACTTTCATATTGAAAGTTTTTGGAAGTTTTGAATTTAACCTACATGTTTTGAATTTTTTTCAATCATATTATCCCTTTAGTTTTGGTGGGGTCAGTATTGTCCTTCTAATTGTAATTTTTTTAGTTTTGCTTTATTATTTTTTACCGTTTTTCTTCTATTAGATTAGAATTAGATTGTTTGATAATCTAAATAGACTCACATTTGTTCTTCTTACCTTTCTTTTTTTATGGTTTTTCTAGCACTTTATTTATTGTTATTACATATTTTTTTTAAGTATTGTTTGGATTATTACTAACTCAGGGCTTATTTTTTGACATCAGAATTTTTTTACTCAAACCACTGTATAGCATGAGTGACAAATCTAGGTATTGCTAAAATGCTACTAGTATAAATAGCAAATGCCAGCGAGGACTTTTAGGCTTTCAGAGCCCCCAAGCTACGGCCCCATCTCGTGGGAAAAAAAATACATGATGGCATTAATGGTCTCATTAACGTGGAAAAAACGCATATAGTTATAGAATTAAGTTTTTAATATGAGATAGTTTATATAATTTTTAGATTTTATTAATTAAGTGGTTATCAGTTTAAATTTTATTATTTTATTTTATTTTATAAAAAATAAATATAAAATAATATAAATTTATATCTAAAAAACTTTCGTTTAAATTGGTGATGCATATTAAAAAATTATATAAATTTTATTTTGAAACCTGAATAATATATTAAGCGTTTAGAATAAAGTAATTTTTTGGAAAGTTTTCAAGTTTTGAGATTAAATTCATAGCTCTTTTCGCTTTAAATACAAGAAATATACCAGAGGTTATAGACTCTGGGTTTCTGCTTGTTTTTTTGTTGCTTCTGCTAGTTTACGTTGTGTTTGTTTTCTTTGTTGAAATTTTCTTCTTTTGCGCGTTGATAGGTCTGAATCACTAAGAAAACACTTATCTGACTAATAGGGAAGGAGTTAGTAATTAGCATTCAAGATTAATAGGCAGCTGGTCTTCTCAAATATATCAAAATTGTCTTCAAAACACTTATCTGACTCTCTGTTGCAGATCAAATTCCATATATTGAATCAGACACTTACGTGGCCTACAATGACGAGAATGGTGGGGTAATCCAATGTTTAAAGGAAGATGGCATTGTTGATTTGGACACTGACTTCAGCTCGCTCCCAGAATGGATATCAATGAAAGCGATGGTTAGCACCTGGGTGGGGTCTGATGGAACCTCTGCCTGCACAATTTATCACTCTTCTGCCTCCCTTGGTTGATAGGAAAGGCTCTATTCATGAAACTAGTGTAAGCTGTTAAGCAGCGACTTGGGATAACTAAAGAAAATGCTGAACGAAGGGAAGCAGAGGTTACACTTCTATCGTTTATGATCTTTTTCTGCAACTTGTTGATATCAAATCTGCGCACATGCACTAGTGTTAGAAAGCATACACCTGTGGAATGATTTTACCCCTTTATGTATTACTTCATTTTCTGTTAATTTTCCTTGACCATGGCCTTGCAATTTTTTTATTTTCATTTATGGATAGATCTACAAGAGAGCGAAAATTGCATATGGAGCTTTGTCAACCACATTAGTGGATCACACATTTCTTTTTGAAAGGTGTTTCTTTTTTATATCGTGGTTAATATATATATTTTTCATTTTTACCTGAAATCATCTAAGATATTTTGGTTTTTATGTTTTGAATTCAAATTTTAAGTTTGAGGTCTTGACCATGCATTGATTATACACCCAACTTCATTTTTCTGTTTGTGCAGGCCATCTAGTTTGGACGCATATTTCCTTGGGCATGTCCTTTTCACTCTTCAAGCATTTCCTGTGAGTCACTTTACCAATTGTCTTGATCTGTGACCTGTGAGAGCTGAATGCTGGCATTTGTATGGCGAGAACAATTATTTACAGCTGAAAATGTGATCATACATGACCTGATGACAAGCATTGCTGTAAATGTCTAACAATCAAGTCCCTCTAATTTCTTCCAAGAACACTGCAGCAATCTATGCTGTTATAAAACACATTACCATCGATTTTATTTTTTCCATTTAAAAACTCTCTTGAAACCATTTTCTGTTAACATGGTTTCTACTTATTTGATTTTCACGTTATCTGCTATTGTTATTCTGTCTTGGCACAAAGCATTTGAGTTTGTTGCTTCACTTGTCAAATATTTTCAACTCTTATCCTTTTATGTGTTCCATGCCATTAGGAATCATCGATGCTGCGAAGTGCACTCTTGGAGCTTGGTAATCTCATCCGATATGCTGAAAAACTAAAGACAGATTTCTTGGAGGCTGGATCGTCTTCTTCTGTCCCGCAATTCCTTTCAGACGCATCATCAACTTCAACAAGACATCCTTCAAATTCAGGCAAGATATTTTCATCTTTTATTCTTTTGAATATTATATTGGTCATCTGATAGTGTCTTGAGTTGTGGATTTACTAAACCAAACATATAAGCCATTGGGAAATAAGAGGTCAAAAAGTACCATCCATGTCTCTTTTCTTTCAAATAGAATTTCCAACTTTTTTCATTTGTTTTTATCACTAGGCTCAAAACCTAAGAAGCAACCCAAGAGGGAAAGGACAGAAGAGGAGAAAACTTTCAGAAGAAGGGCAAGATACTTTTTCTTTTTTTTTGTTGCAGTTTTAGTCCTTCTATCTGTCATGAGCAGTAATGAGTTTTCTGAGGTGGAGGTTGATGATGATGAAGATGAAGATGAAGGCTTCAGTTATGACTGAAGAAGCATTCATTTTTTAACAAATTTGTATTTTCCTTGACAATTTTTTCCCTCATGACAATTCAGTCATGGACATCACTGTGAGAAAGATAGTTTCCTTTTTACCTTTCATTCTTGTATTCCATGTAAAAGCTTTGAAAAATAATCATCCAACAGTTGTAGGTTGTTAATTGTGAACATTTCCTTAAGCACAGTGATAGGTGGTTCAGACTTCAGAGGAAATTGTGGCCAAAGTAGTTGGATTCTAATAATGAAAATTCAGAAACTCTCCGTGCTGCAGGAAATAGCCCTTGTAGTTGTTGAATTTGAATCCACTGTAAAAAAATCACCCCGTGAGCACTCATTCATTCTCATTGATATACTTCCAGTTCCTTCTTCCTGTTTCTGGTTCTTTGTTTACCGTTTCTGGTGATATTGAGTTTGTTTTTTGGTTGGTTCACCTTTTTAAACAGTTATAAGAAACTAAGGTAACTGAGAAGCATTTGTTTATTGATTGCAAATGGTTCAATTTACAATAAGGAACAAAATATGATATGACTCGGCGATGCTATAACAAAAAAGATATGTGAGCTTCCGTGTTTGATAGATTCAAGCAGTTTCCAATCCCAGATATTTCTAAGCATACATGCTGTTCATCTTTGGTTAGCTTGCCAGCTAATAGATCACAAAGAAATATGTTAGCAGGAGCAGCAATTGCTCTACGCTACCTTTGTCATTTAGGTTATAACATGTAATTACATCACTAATGCTAGCAATGGAGCTTTGGAATGCCATTATCACATGGTAATTAGATCGGTTTTATACTTTGTAATTGTCACATATAGTGGAATTGTGTTTATTTCTGTTCCTTTAAACTAACTTGAAATTTGAATTCTTCCTAATTAATCAGCTATGAAATAAAAACCACATAAATATATGAAATTTGTAAATGCGTTTCAAGTTAATATCATTTTTTTTTTGTTCAACTATCACTTCATATGTGTGCACAGAATGGAGCTTCCAATGAAGCAATTGTATTATTCAATGGAATGAGAGAGGTAGGTCCTAATCCAAATAAAGTCACAATGATTGAAGTATTGTCTGCATGTTCTACAATAGGGGCCCTTGATTTGGGGAAATGGATTGAGACACATGCATCAGAAAGAGGTTTACAGCACGATGCCTATGCTGCGAGTGAATTAATAGATATGTATGCAAAATGTGGGAGCTTGGATGATGCACTCAGGGTTTTTGAGAGTATGCCTCTTAAAAATGAGGTGTCATGGAATGCCTTGATTTCTGCTCTTGCTTTCCGTGGGCAGGCCCTGGAAGCATTATCATTATTCAAACTCATGTCAAAGGATAATGGCACTGTTCAGCCTAATGACACCAATTTCATAGGAGTACTTTCTGCATGTGTGCATGCCGGATTAGTTGATGAGGGCCGCCAATTGTTTGAATCAATGAAATTGTCATTTGGATTGGTCCCAATAGTCGAGCACTATTCTTGCATGGTTGATCTTTGTGCGCGTGCAGGACTTCTGAACGAAGCTTGGGACTTAATCAAGAAGATGCCTGGAAAACCAGATGAAATTGTGTTGGGGTCATTGCTTGGTGCCTGTCAGAGGCGTAGAAATGCAGATGTTGGTGAAAGGGTCATTCAATTGTTTCCAGAGAAGCAATTATCTCATCTAAGATATATGCAAATATGAGAAGGTGGGATGATTCTGCAAAGATGAGGGTGTTGTGAGGCAGTGTGGTGTCTCCAAAACCCCTGGCTGTAGCTGGATTGACGTTGGAGGTCGTGCTCATGAATTTCATGCTGGTGACAACTTACATCATCATTCGGTGAACGTATATGATGCAACCATATTATTCAATAGTTTCACCCACATTTAACTAGTTTTTTGCCTATGTTTTATATATAAAATGCCTTGATATTCTTTGTTTTATGTTTTGAAGGCACTTTTGGATGAAAGATGCAAAAAGGAGTAAATTGGAGATAATTGACAGATTTGACCTTCAGTCGATGTTTTGTGCAGAGCGTGAGCTCTAGAGGTTGAAATGAAGTGATTCCAGTGGAATTAAAAAGGTAACATCCATACCTTTCTGGACATCTAAGGCAAGAAAATAAAATAAGGAAGAGCATGGAAATCGCAGCCTTCAAAGTCAAATCTCGCAATCTGCCAATGTTGACCTTTGGCCATTCCAACTTGAATATCTGGAGTTACAGAAGTCCAATTGATGCAAACTCAATTTTTTTGGATTCATGACTCAAAGTTATATAAACGCTCAAAATTTCAGCCAAAAACGATGTCATATGAGGGAGATATGATTTTTCAAAGATGACATCTGAATTCTGCCAGCAAACAGGTTTCGTGAAGAAACGAGTCCAAATGACATTCCGAAGCATTTAAACCGATATCCAAGTTTTTATTTCAGCAATTTAGCTCCTCTAAATCAAAGCTTGAAGATTTCATGCAAGGCTATTTCTCCTTTTTAGGAAAATAGTAATTGAAGTACTTAAATGTAAACAGTCTACTTAATGGAGGACTATTTTGTAAAATAGAGACCTAGGGTTTCCTAGGATATAAAAAGAATGAGAGAAGAGAAGGGGAGCAGCCAGCCAAGGAGAGAAAAACGCCCCCTTCCTCTAAGAAACCCTAAATTATGCATTCTTTCTTCTTTTTGATTAGTTGTTCAACAAACATGCAAGGCTAAACACTTTTTCTTGGTTGCAAGGACACAGAAACCTTCGGATTTCAAGAACTGTGAGATTTATTTTACCTTTGCTTTTCAGTTTATATGATGAATATGTTTGTTCTCCTATGCTTATTTTTCCTATGATTGTTTATTTTAATTGCTAGAGCGAACTCTAAGTTATTATTGTAGACAATCTATTGTTAAGTTTGATATCAAAACCGGAGTTGTGGTATATGAACTTGTGAAGCAACTGAGTTTAATAATTGTGGCGGATCTACGTTATTAATCTTAGGGAGAACATTCAATCAAATCAAACATAGACTGCGGACAGTTATGTTTTCTTGATTAATCAACTTATCTAGTTCTTAAGGCTGCCATTGAATTAAATTACTAGTGCGGACACTGTGGTTGTTTGATGGTTAGGGCTAGTTATACGGCGGATCCGTTAACTAACCAATGTTAAGAAGAGATAAATATTCAGAATATAAATTGATGTTTCGTTTCCATGATCAGTTCTGATTTCTGTAGGTGGATGTGTGCTTGTGACCAAGGTTTGTTCTCTTGATAATTTTCTGATTTTATTAAATTTAGTTTGATAGTTTTCTGTTTTCTTTTGCTTTAGCCTAGATAACGTCCAACCCCCCCCAAATTGCATATCATCTAGCATAAAAATCTAACTTGAATCTTCCTCGTGGGATCGACCCCTTGCTTGCTCTATACTATCTTGTGTGTTGTGTTTGAAGCTAGGGTAATTAATTTGTGCGACCGCGACATCGCAACAGTATACCAATCGCTGAATGAGGAGATAAAGAGAGAAGGTTACATTCCAAATATTTGTTGCATATATAGGTGGAAAAGTTGAATACTTGGTTGCCTCTTTCAGCCATTGAACAAAGCATTCGGAGGGATTATATCTTCTAGTTGATGACTCCACCCAAAATGTTGAATGGTAAGTTGTGTTCTTAATAGCTTGAGCAAGGAGCTCAATCTTGATGATAGAAATGTATAGTTTACCCTCGCATGAGTATGTTTCTGTAGAATGAAAATGGTTGTTGGATTGTTACATGCATTTGCTGTAAAATAATGCAGTTCATTCCGGAAAGAATGCTAAAACTTATTTTTTTTTTCAGAACATAAGGAGGGAATGGAGGGGGAATATTGGTGGATTGAAATAAAATGCACTTGACACCTTTTAAGATTTTAAGGATGCCATAAATCATTTTCAATAGTCCTCTAAAGCCAGAACGACGTTTTGTTTCTGAACAGACTTCACTTGGAATCTGACAAAACCCAATCTACGATTAGAAATTATGCAAAAATTGCCTCATAACGCGACTCCATATCTATTTGTCTTTCCCTAGTGGGTCCTTGTAATTTCAATAGTTGATGTAAATGAAGTGTAAAATGTTTTTAGGCCTTGATTGTAGTTTCTGCTTGGAAAGTAGTTTCTATAAAAAATAAATTTTTTAAAAGTGAATTATTTTATAATGTTTAACAGTGTCATAAAAAATAAATTAAAAAATATTTTTTTTCGTGTTTAACAATATCATAAAAAATAAGTTGTTTTAATTTTTGTTTTTAGTTTATCTAATATATATTATACGTTAGATGTAATTATAATACAATATGGATGAGCCCTTAATTAGACCCATCCAAAGCTAGCATTTTCATCGGTTCCAATAACATGATATTTTGTTGACAATCTTAAGAATTGAGTTATATACATTTAAATGCAGTGTACTCCATATTGTACTTGTTATGATCCTTGTTAAATTTTTAGGGAATGGAAGTTCTGGTGAACCAGGGCTTTAGGGAGACTTCATTACAATCCTTACTTAGCATTGATTGTGGAGAAGTGAGAAATATCATTTCTAGTGAAGTCCCAAGTGTTCTTGAGTCAAAGCTCCAGGTTAATTTGTTCTCTCAACATGCTTGCTTATATTTTCCTTTATTAATCTTGTACACAAAAGAACTGTATATAGGCAGCCTCGTTTCACTATTGTTCTATACATAGAAATTGGATGTGGACAGCAAGGACGCGAGGATTGCATATTATTTTGATTTCATTGTTGGGACAAGCACTAGAGGCCTTATGACATCCATGCTTACTGCTCCAAATGATGAAAAACGACCTTCGTTTGCCGCAAAAGATATTGTAAGTTTTATCAAGACCACAATCCAGGCACCAAGTAATTTATGGTATTTTTGAGCTACGATTTTTTTTTATGTTGCTTTTTTTATGGTATTTTTGAGCTACGGTTTGGAATTGTACAGAAGTAGTATTCTATGGTGATTCATCCTTTAGGGTGTGGGGTTTATTCTTTGTTAAAGAGAAGGAAAGTGTTTTTCTGGTGCTAAAAAGAGGAAAACACTTTCCTTTTGGAAAAAGGGTTGTGTTGTCCTTGGTTGGAAACCACTTTCTTGGAAAGTGGTTTCTCAAAGTTTACCAAACATAGAAAAGATGGGGAAATTATTTCCAGGAAAATGGTTTCCATGAAACAAACAAGGTTAGTTTTTTAATGCTCCCTTCTTTGCTTTCTTAACTTTCTCCTTGTTCTGGCTATTGCAGCTGGAAATATGATAAAGCTAAAGGACATCGTAGGAAGAGAAGAAGTGAGATCCTGAAATGCATTTTGCTTTATCAGTGTTTTAAGCAAGTGGAAGTGGAGGTAATTAAAGATTCTAACAAGAGACTGAACTTTATTTTCATATATTCTTTCACTGGATATTTGTCCATGTCTAATTGGATCTATTATTCTTGTAATTCTTGTTTTCTAGTTTTTTTTAGAGGAAGTTTTTTTTCTTTTAAACGGTGAAAGCTAATGATATCAGGTTTTCTAGTTTTCTGTACATCACTTTTGGAACATCAGAGACCTGGTCTGAGCGTAATCAAATGACTTTAATCAAGCATTGTGACATATGCTGGACGTCTGAGATTAGAGTATTCAGAAGTGGGTTGAAAATTAGAAGCCACCATACATGTGGAGATGAATTGTTATGTGGAATCTCGAGACTGCTTTGATTCATTTGCTCAACCGGGTGGTCATCCATTTCAAGTCGGGAGTGCTGTCGACAGAATGCTATGTTCACAGGATTAATACTCTCAGTTACTGAAGCTTTAGATCAAGCAAATTCTCTAAGTGCTCACAAGCTTATATACAATCAGTGAAATAAATTTGAATTGATATTTGTGTTGCAATGTATCCCCTTTGATATAAAATATTTTTGGATATTTGTGTTATGAATTTGAATTGATCATCGGTAAAAATCAAGTAATAATGTAATATACAACGGAAGTAAAAACTCATGGAATTGAAAAGCCCCTGCTATATAAAAGCCCACAAAACGGAATGGAACTGTATAAATTAATACAACATCGCTTGAGCATGCCTTTAAACTTGTTTAAATCTTTAAACTAGAATACACAACGATGCACCAAGTCTTAGTACCATCAAGGCTATGAAAATCCAAACTTGGATAAAATGGGAAGATTGTCCACCAGAAAATAATAGCAATTGTTGATACTCACCTCGATAAAGTGAAACCAAGCTTGTCGCCAATATAGATTTATGTACAGAACTGCAGCTATTACTAGCAGCACCATGATGTATGCAACCCCAAAGGTCACATAGAAAACCTCCATATCTATGAAGCCACCATTATCTTCATTGTTTGTTGAAGGTGGCGTTGGTGATGGTGGCATAACTGCACCACATATTTTGGGTAGCGGTTCTCCACAAAGAAAATGGTTGTCCTTGTAGCTACTCTCCTCAAACGTGGCAAACTGTGCAACTCTCGCAGGAGTCTTGCCGGACAGATTATTGTGTGCCACACTGAAAAACTCTAGAGAAAATAGTTCAGTAAGTTGAGGTGGGATTTCTCCATCCAATTTGTTGTAGGAAAGATCCAAGCTCTCTATTTCTTTTAAGTTTGAAAATGTTGGTGGAATTGGTCCAGTCAAACTGTTGTGCGAAAGGTTCAGTACCTTGATCATGACGAGGTTTCCAATTTCAGGAGGAATCTCTCCTGTGAAATTGTTGCATGAGAAATCAAGTCCTGCGAAGTACCGCAGAATGCTGCCTCTATAAGAAAGGGATACATTCTTCGTTGTAAACTCGAAAGATTGTTGTGATGAGGACACATCATAATAATAATAGGGATACAGAACAAAGTAATGATGAGTAAACATCATCCAAGAGAGGATGTTACCAGAAAGGTGATTGTGAGAAAGATCAATCAAGGTTAATTGGTCCAACCTAGATAATTGAATTGGGATTTCACCTTCAAGATTGTTATAACTCAAGAGTAGAAATATCAAGTTAGATAGCCCGCCAATCCATTCTGGAATTCTACCAGTTAAATTATTATGGGAAAGATCTAATGCCAATATCTGAAAGGAGCCATTAAATGTCATTGTGATCGGCCATTGCAACTTATTTCTAGACAAATAAATATATCTCAAATTTGAAGAAGTGCCGATTGTAGGTGGTAAAGGACCAGAAAAATTGTTCCCTGATAGGTCCAAGAACTCAAGAGAAGACATATCCCATATCCATATAGGGATCTGTCCTTGCAAACTGTTGTTCGAAAGTATTCGTCCAGTCAAAACATTGTTGGACAGGTCTAACACTCGCAGCGAGCTAATGTTACCCAACGAGGAAGGAATGCTTCCATTGACACCATTGTCAGACATCGATAAAAATTCTAACCCTGGCAAACGAGCTCCGATTTCTGAAGGGATTTGGCCTTGGAGGTGATTCATGGATATACTTAAGAATGATAAATTCACATGAGAATTCTTTGGCAACAAGAATGGACCCGAAAGAGAACAATTTTCTAAAGAAAGGTCTTGTAGGTATGTGTTATTCTCAATCAACCAACTTGGAAACTCTCCCTTTATTTGGATGTTTGTAAGATCCAAATATCGGAGGCTAAACTGATGGTAAAGGAACCTGGGAAATGCTCCCGCAGCTTGTCCATGACCACTCAAATAAAGAGACTCTAATTGGAACTTTGGTCTTAGATTATGATCATCTTCTTCTGCATATATTTCATTACTTGAACCATCAAAATACTTGAGTTTTGAAAGGTTGTATAATGGGCTCAATGACATAGGGATCTTCAAGTGATTGGAAGAGAGATCTAGTCGTTGAAGGGAAGTCAAATTTGCCAGACACAGAGGCAAGAAACCACTGAGATCATTGTCATACATAACTAGCTCTTGGAGATGATTTAAGTCACAAAGGCCTGATCATATTATAATTTAGAGAAAATTAAAATTTGAGTGTCTATTGAAAAATATATAACCTCAAGAGAAAGAGAGAATAAGAGTCATCAACCTAACATTACCTTGGGTTATAGGTAATTGGCCATTTAAATTACAACTCCGCAACCTTAAAGTTTTAAGAGAGGTCATCGTTTCGATGGCTTGGAAGATGCTATTATTGAGAGTACTGTAACTCAAATCCAAGTATTCCAAGTTCTTGAGATCAAGGAAGCCTGCCACAATCAATTAAACAAGAAATTATATTAACGTAGAAGGAATTAAAATTAGAAATAATTCATTACTTATTAATCATGGCTAAAAAATCTAAAAACATAAGGTAAGTGTAGAAATTGTATTGTCCATTTAAGAGATGGATTTTTTATACGTCTGACCCAAAAAATAAAAATACACCATTGTTAATTTATTCTCCTCCTAAAAATAGCACTCTTTATGTATGAAGTTACCTTTTCATTAAAGAAATTATTGTTATTTATGTTATCATCTTTTTTACATTACACTAAAATGGTGTTGAGAGAGGGGCAAAATTAAAGTGAGATATTATTCATATTAAATGGATGGTAGAATTTTAAAATAATAAAGATTTCAATTGAGTTAATTTCTAAATTTGAGATTTAATTGTCTTTCCAAGACTTGTTTAGTCGGTTGCGAAAACATAAAAGAGAAATTCTATACATATATAGCTCTTTAATTTAAGTTACATAAGCTTAATCACAGTATAATTTAGAAAAAAATAAAACTTTGAGTGTCTAATAGAAAATATATAACCTAGAGAGAGAGAGAGAGAGAGAGAGAGAGAGAGAGAGAGAGTCACCAACCTAACCTTACCTTGGGTTGTAGGTAATTGGCCATTTAAATTACAACTCCGCAATATTAAAGTTTTAAGAGAGGTCACCGTTCTGATGGTTTGGAAGATGCTATTATTGAGAGTATTAGAACTCAAATCCAAGTATTCTAAATTCTTGAGATTAAGAAACCCTGCCACAATCAATTAAATAAGAAATTATATTAGTGTAGAAGGAATTAAAATTAGAAATAATTCATTACTTATTAATCATGGCTAAAAAATCTAAAAACATAAGGTAAGTGTAGAAATTGTATTGTCCATTTAAGAGATGGATTTTTTATACGTCTGACCCAAAAAATAAAAATACACCATTGTTAATTTATTCTCCTCCTAAAAATAGCACTCTTTATGTATGAAGTTACCTTTTCATTAAAGAAATTATTGTTATTTATGTTATCATCTTTTTTACATTACACTAAAATGGTGTTGAGAGAGGGGCAAAATTAAAGTGAGATATTATTCATATTAAATGGATGGTAGAATTTTAAAATAATAAAGATTTCAATTGAGTTAATTTCTAAATTTGAGATTTAATTGTCTTTCCAAGACTTGTTTAGTCGGTTGCGAAAACATAAAAGAGAAATTCTATACATATATAGCTCTTTAATTTAAGTTACATAAGCTTAATCACAGTATAATTTAGAAAAAAATAAAACTTTGAGTGTCTAATAGAAAATATATAACCTAGAGAGAGAGAGAGAGAGAGAGAGAGAGAGAGAGAGAGAGAGAGAGGGAGAGAGTCACCAACCTAACCTTACCTTGGGTTGTAGGTAATTGGCCATTTAAATTACAACTCCGCAATATTAAAGTTTTAAGAGAGGTCACCGTTCTGATGGTTTGGAAGATGCTATTATTGAGAGTATTAGAACTCAAATCCAAGTATTCTAAATTCTTGAGATTAAGAAACCCTGCCACAATCAATTAAATAAGAAATTATATTAGTGTAGAAGGAATTAAAATTAGAAATAGTTCATTACTTATTAATCATGGCTAAAAAAAACTAAAAACATAAGTTAAGTGTTGAAATTGTATTGTCCATTTAAGAGAATGATTTTTTATACATCTGACCCAAAAAATAAAAATACACCATTGTTAATTTATTCTCCTCCTAAAGATAGCACTCTCTACGTATGAAGTTACCTTTTCATTAAAGAAGTTATTGTTTTTTATGTTATCATTTTATTTACATTATACTGAAATAATGTTGAGAGAGAGAGAGAGAGAGAAGGGGGCAAAATTAAATTGAAATATTATTTATATTAAATGGATGGTAAAATTTTAAAATAATAAAGATTTCAATTGAGTTAATTTTTAAATTTGAGATTTAATTGTCTCTTCAAGACTTGTTTAGTAGGTTGCTAAAACATAAAAGAGCAAATCTATAAAAACACCTAATTGTAGCAGGTATAGAAAGAAATAAAATGATCAATGATAAGTAATAATGGGGTTAAAATTTGTTAATTTACCTCCAGAAGGTACAATGCCATTAAGTTCTTGCAATGACAGATTTTTTAGAGAAGACAGTGCTCCAAGGCTTTGAAGAGAGTGTTCATCTAGAGAACAATCGTCCAGATACAACATTTTCAATGAGCTTAAATTTTGCAACCCTGTTCTTTCAAAAGTAGCAAATTGAATTTTTGAATTAATCCTAAATATATAACCATCACTATATATAATATAATATATGACTTACCATCACCTAATATTCTTCCTCTAAAATCATTGGAACCCATATAAAGTGTCGTGAGGTTTGGGAATGCTTCTAATGATTGCAGTAACTGGAAGCTACTTCCATAAGTTGTGATATTATCCAGCCATAGAGTACTCAAGTTGCTTGGACCTGCAAGTTAGTTAGGGAAGAAACACGAATAATTAATATTATCTTCATGATGCTACCAGCCAGGTAGGTAATGTGAATGTGTTACTAATTATTACCTCTTGAGGCTACCAACTTGCTAATATTGTTGCCGCCCAGATCCAAGGTCTCCAAGCTGCTCAAAGATTCTTGATATTTATATAAAAAAATAAATGAATACAATACTTATTAATTGTGTTTTTTGAAATTCTTAAAGATAGTAATTTGAGAGATGGAAACCCCTCCACAAATGATAGAATACTGTTATCGAAGCTATTAAATCCCAAGTAAAGGATCTCCAAATTGCTCAATTTCTGTAACTCAGAACCACCTATATAAACAAATAAAAAATAAATTAATTAAGACGTCATGTAAAGAATAAAAAAAGATAATATTGGAGTAACTTAATTATTATTGATGAAGAGGCATGTAATTGGTACGATGAATTCATGTAAAGAGGTTGAAAGAAAGAATATAATTTACTACTTGTCCATTGCTTCCATGATCACTGGCTTAGTGTTCGTTATGAATATGCATTTACAGGGTAAAGCTGCATTTCACCCTCAATGAGAACCAAAATGATTATATTAATAATGTAAGGAATTAAACAAATTACTCCTTTTTACTAAATATGCTTTCTATTTTCTTCCATAGAGAATCAAAATTAATGATACTAATTAAACAACACCTTATTTGATTAATTCTAAGAAAATAAAACTAATCTAAATATTTTGTAATACTTAAGAGAGCAAACCTTTCTTCTCAACCCAACCAGCTATACTATTATTCCCCAAGGAGAGATAGTTGAGTTGTTGGAAAGGAAGAAACAAGGAGGCATTTAAGTACCAATCTCCCAGCTCCTCATTCCTCACTCTCCAAAGATAGAGTTCGGTGACTCGACCTGTGCTGCTGTTGCAGGTAATACGATACCAATCCCACTCACAGCAGTTGGCGTGGGCTATTCTCCAGGAGGGAAGGGAGGTGCCGTTGGGATAGTTAAGAGAATCTTTGAGGTGCAACAGAGCGATCCTTTCTTCCTCCAAGCAACCAAGAGCCACCCATCCTTGCAGCGAAACCGTTATCACTAACACCGTCAACACCTGAAGGAACAGCCCCATCTTAATATATATATCAACTATTACAATATTAATTGTTGTGAATGGCAGCGAGGAGGTTAAGGCTTTTATAGAGGACTTCACGGACCCATGCCGTGGAAAAAACACTGCATGATGGCAACGGACACATCCCCTCGTGGAGAATAAATATATATAATTCAATGTTCATGACTTTCTTAAGCAAAATAAATTTTAAAAAAAATCTGAAAAAAAATCTCAGTAATTTTAAAAAATATCTTAATGAAAAACACACTTAGCAGGCAGCCACATAAGTTAGAAGCTTCATTTTTTTGGTTAAAAAAAAAATTCCACATCATAGTCGCATCCTCTCTCTCTTGTTTTTTTTCTTAATTTTTCAATTGGCCGAAATCCTATTAATATTTCTTTCCAACTCAAATTCAACATTAAAGTAAAAGAAATGTTGATCATTGTTATAGCACCCAACATTTTCCATTTTAATTTTAACTGATTGATTTGATGCCGTGTTTTTTTCCTACTAAGAACTAACTTTTTAATATAGTTTTCCTATGAATACTATTTTTGTTTTAGTTTTAACAAACTAAAAGGTTTTTCTAGAATAAATTTGAAATCGTGTTTTTTTTTAAATAATATTTTTGTTTAAAAATTATTTTTCATGTTTTTTTATAGTTATGATATGTTGTTGTTAAAAATAATTTAAAAAAATATTTGAAAAACAATTTTATTTTATTTTATTTTAATACATAATTCATAATATCTGAATTCATTTATTTAACATTTATCTTCAATATATATAATCTCTTTGTTTCTTTTTATAATACTTTTAATCTGAATATCTTTTAGGAAATTAAAAATGCATGATGAAAATGTTCTCTCAGACCCAACTTATGAAAAAATACATGATGGCACCATCCAACGAACCCATCTTGAAGAAAAATGGATGCTGAAAATGGTCTAACGGACCCAACTCCTGGAAAAAATGCATGATGGCACCATCCAACAGACCCATCTCGTGGAAAAAAAAGAAGAAGCAGGATGGCACAGGACGGCACTGTCCTCTTCATCACATTTGTTTTCGTTTTTGATATTAACATGTTTGTTTTATATTTTAAAAGTGATTTAAAAAAAATTATTTTGATTTATTTTTTATTTTAAATTAATATTTTTTTAGTGTTTTCAGTTCATTTTAACGTGTTGATATCAAAAATAATTTTTAAAAAATAATAATAAAATATTATTTTAATACATTTTCAAATGAAAAACACTTTGAAAACCAATGATAACCACACACTCAAATACCTTCTAAGTATTGCTCCTGTTGATTTTTTTTCTTTGTCAAGACTTTACTGTTCATCCTTTTGTATATTATTGTAGATGAACTATTTTAAAAATTATGTTTTTTTAATTTCTTCCTCAATTTGTTTTTGACAATTTAATTAGTTCTAATTAAACTTTAGTTGATTTTGATTTCTTATGAAAAGTTAGAATCGAAAGAAGAGGGACTGAAATAAAAAAGACACCAAATATAAGTGTCATGCCATAAGTTTCACAAAGAATGCACTTTGGTTCTTAAACTTTAAAAATCACGAAAATCATACAATTTCAGTACCTTAATATTTTTCCAATTTGATTTTGATACAAAAGTTTATTTTTGTTATTTTTTAATCCCTGGTTGAGAGAGAAGAAAGAGAGGTCGTCAGATTCTGGTGATAGAGAAAGAAAAGTGCGTTGACATCGATTTAGACCACCAAAACAGACAGTATTTGTGTTAAATGACTTTATTTTATGAGGAAAGCTCATATTAAAGTTTTTTTTTTACCTTTAAAAAGCTCTTGAAAAAATAAATCTGATCGGTGGTTGATTTTCTACTTTAAAAGAAACATGATAAGTTTTTTATATATATATAACACTACTTATCACTTCTTTAAATATTAGTTATTGTTGATGAATGAGAATTTAAGTGAATAGAATTTTATGATTTCTAGAAGAATTAATTCTCTCAAAGTTTGTTATCTTTTCTATTTTTATTTTTATTAACTTGGCTTTTTTTTTTTTACTTTTTTATATTTTTGGATGAGAATGAAATATTTTATATAAACTTTAAAAAGAACTATGAGATTTATTCATATATATTTTGTGTGACTCTTTACTAATATAAACGGATGAAGCATGGAAATTCTAGTACTTTCTTTTTATAATACTTTTAATCTGAATATCTTTTAGGAAAAAATGCATGATGGAAAATGGAAATGTTCTCTCAGACCCACCTCATGGGGGAAAAATGCACGATGGCACCATCCAACGGGCCCATTCATGGAAAAATGGATAATGGCAATGGTCTAACGGGCCCAACTCTTGGAAAAAATGGAGAAAGAAAATGCAGGATTGCATACAACGGCAGTGTACTCTTCCTCACAATCCCTTTGGTTTTGATATTATAATTTGATGAGGTGTAATTTAATTAGTTAGGTTTTAGATTTAATTTTTTAGTAGTTATTAGTTTGAGTATTACAAATCTTAGAGCTATTGAAGACTTATATGGTCATTAATTTCAGGACCCGTGAGATTAGTCGAAATACATACAGGCTAGTCAGGACAATCATGTAATAAAAAAATAATATTGCTTGCATGCATTTTTTTTACTCCGCAAGGCCTCACTGTTTTCACGAATAATATTGAGGATGGATTATATAAAATTTTATATTTTTTAATTTAATATTTAAATTTAATTTTTGATGATTTAGTTATAATTAAAGATAAATTAATTTTGATTTTTTATTAAAAAAATGAATCGAAATAAAAAAAATGTTAAACATGGATGTTATAGTCTTACAGAAGAAACACTTTTATCCTTGAATCTTAAAAACAACACTGATATTTATTCATATAATTCTGTGTTACTATTATTTATATAAATGGATGAAGCATGAAAATTATATATAGAAGGCGATTGTTACCGACTAAACTTTGAAGATGAAATTGAGAAATTTCAAGGACCAAACTAAAAATTTAATAAAATCTGACCAAGTCGTTCCAGAAGCCAAGAAAAAAACATAAAAATAATGGAATGACATCAACATCACAGTATAGTATTATTTTAAGATCAAATATTTGTGCTATTAAAAATATATTATTTTAATATATTTTTAAATAAATAATATTTTGAAAAATAATATTTTTTATTTTATTTTAGTACATAATTCACAGTATAGTATCTGAATTGATTGATTTAACATTTATCTTTAATATATATAATCTCTTTGTTTCTTTTTATAATACTCTTAATATAATTATTTTTTAGGAAAAAATGCATGATGGAAATGTTCTCTCGAACCCAACTTATAAAAAAATACATGATAACACAATCCAACAGACCATCTTGAAGAAAAATGGATGATGGCATAGGGCTGCAGTGTTCATGGCATGTTTTGGAATGTGATTATAGTTGTTTTTTAAAGTGTTTTTTATTTTAAAATATATTAAAATGATATTTTTTTTATTTTTTAAAAATTATTTTTAAGATCAATACATCAAAACTATCCAAACAAGTATCCATCTGGACTAATAAAAGCCCAAAAATTAGAATAGATGATTGAGGGTGTTTGGGAGGGGGAATATAAAAAAAAAACTGCTTTCTACGTACACAACACTTCTCCATTTATATCTTCTCCATTATAAAGTAATTTTAAACGGGGTGTTTTCGGTTGGACGATTTAATCTATTTTTTTATTAAAATTTAATTTTTTATTTAAAAGTTTTTTAAAATATATTTTAAAAAAACAATACCTAACACAACTCTCTTGTCTCTGGAAAAATGGCAGCAAGGAGTTTTAGGCTTTTTGATCCACAAGTGTACGGATCCATCTCGTGGAAAATTTGTTGCAGTGTCCTCTCCATCAAAATCCTTTCTGTTTTGATATAAAAAATTTATTTCGTGCACCCTTGAAATAGAAAGATTAAAATAAGGTTGAAAGGATTGGTTATTTTATTTTTATTTTTTTCAATGATCATTTAATTACGTCTTTATATTAGTTTTCAAGTTTTAAGATTAAGTTCATAGCTCTTTTCTCTTTAAAGACAAGAAATATACCACAAGATTTATTTCAAGTTCTGAATTTAATATTAATAATTAAAGCTTCCTAAAATAAGTGTATTTAGTTAATAAAAACTAGTCTGCTTTTGTTCTAGTCTCTCTCTCACTTTTGTTATTTTTAATTTTTTTTTGGATAATCATCGAGAGAATATTCAAAAGATCATAAAGTCAATAACCAAAGTGAAATATAAGGATATGAAAAAAAGAAAAAAAAAACAGACTTAGAAAAAAAAAAGAAAAAAGTTAATCTACTACAGCAAACAACAAAGAGACTACCTAACATTTCTTATTATATCACAATTTGATACCATCAGAAGATCTTAAGAGGTCATTTTCTGTATAAATAAAGTTTGATTCCAGAGTATGCAACCAAATAGCAACCCGATGAATGATGGTGGAGAAACAATTATAATTCCCTCTCAAAAACAATTTTATTCCTCAACAACCAAATACTCCAAATAGTACTACTGAAAATTATTCTCCAAGCAATTTTGTTGTTTCTTTTTCTTCTTCCTTTGAGTTGCTTTGACTCTCTTTCTATCTCCCATCTCTTAATCCATCAAAATTATAAATACATAGCATTTAACGTTAATAAGAATTATACCCATAATTGAATTATACATATTAATCACTTGATGAAAAATTAAATATGACTAGAAAACAAATACAATAAAAAATAATAGTATATTAATCTAAGGTCCATTGTCCATTAATTAGTTCGATGGTTGCATTCTAACACACTAAATTGAGATTTATTTTCTTCTACACTAAATTGAAATTAAAACATATTATCCCTTTACAAGTTTACAGGGCAATATAATCTCACGGATTCATCTCATCTCGAAGAAAAAACTCTTAATAGTAATGGTCTCACGGACCCATCTCACATTCGTATCCATTACTTGTTCAATTGTGATTCATTCAATGTTATTAAAATCCAATTCAATATAAAAACATTTTTGATATCAGTATTAAAAAATAAAAAATAAATTAAAATAGAAAAATAATTTATTTTTATTGGAACATAGTATTAAACGGGGTATATCCAAGAAAAGTCTATCAAAAAACAAAGATATTCGAAGAATGACATAAAATAAATCAAACCAAAGCCATTGAATTAGAAACCAAAAAATGAACCAAATTTGTCTGTACATGAGCCATCTTAGTGGTGAGATAAAAACATGATGGAGAGATAATTATTTATTGATCAAAACAATTATTTATTCCGGTGAAAAACCCAAATTCAATTTCATTTGATCAAAGTCACACCTTCAAAGAAAACAGGAAAAAAGTATTTAATTGATATAATAATAAAAAAGTTGGTATAATAATAAAAAAATCTACAAAAATGGGTGGCACTTAAACAGATCTGAATGTTCACATGCCTTATCTTCTAGGCAAGAAGAGATAATAAAAACATGGATAAACAGGTGATGTTCTTTTTTCTATCTGTAAATGAATGGAGACATCAATAACAAAAACATGGATAATTTTTTTTTTCAATTTAAATATTTATATTCACAAAATCTGATCAATAAAATATCTTCATTAAATACATAGCAATTTATGTTAGGAATATTGATAAAAAAAAATAAATATAACTAGAAAACAAATACAATTTTTTTTTTATAATATTGGAGAAAAAGAGTATCTAATTCTAGTAAAGCATTTAAATTTCCATTGAAAGATGCGTCATATATTAATCTAAGGTCCATTTTCCATTAACTAATCGGCAGTTGCATTCTAACGCTTGAGATTTATTTTTTATGCTTAAGCATTTAATTCTTTTTTATATACTAAATTGAAATTAAAGCATATTACCCCTTCTCAAGCTTATGGGGGCAATGGTCTCATGGACCCGTCTCGTAGAAAAAACAAAAAACGCTTGACAGCAATGGTCTCATGGACCATCCCACTGGTCTATATCATGGAAAAAAATGCAAATGATAATGATCTTACAGACCATCCCACTAACCCACATTGTGGAAAAAATGCAGATAGCAATGGTCTCACAGACCCATCTGACACTGCATCTATCTTTTACTTGTTGATTGTGTTACAAAAACTACCGATAAGTACCTTATAAATTAAAAAAAAAGACTTGTTTGAAAATTCTATTTGGCAATGTATGATTTGAAAATTCTATTTGGCAATTTAGCTGAATTCTTTTGAAAATTCTATTTGAACGGTAGGCGAGCCGAATCAAAAAGGGAGTGTTACCTCATCTTAATGGTATTTAAAGTTGGCTAGCATTATTTTTTAAAGTTTTTTTATTTAAAATTATATTAAAATAATAATTTTTATCTTAAAAATATTTTAAAATCAGCATATCAAAAAAATTAAAAATATATATATAAAAATTCAAATAAAAAAATCAATGACATATCTAAAAAAAGTCTAACAAGGAACGAAGATATTTGAAAAATAACAGAAAATAAATCAAATCAAATCAAACCAAAGCACTGGAATTAGAAACCAAAAGATGGACTAAATTTGTCTCTACAGTGAGCCATCTTAATGGTGGGGCAAAAACTTGATGGAAAGATAATTATTTATTTATCAAAACAATTATTTATTTCAGAGGAAAACCCAAACTGAATTGATTAAAGTTACACCATCAAAGAAAACAAAAAAAATTATTTAATTGATATAATAAAAAAAAGTTGATATACTACTATAAAAAATATATATATACACTAAAATGGATGGCACTCGAATAACTCTGAATGTTCACATGTTTTATCTTCTATGCAAGAAGAGATAACAAAAGCAGGTGAGTTCTTTTCTTCAACGGTAAACGGATGGAGATATCAATACCAAAAACATGGATAAAAATTATTTTTTTTTTAATTTAAATTTAAATATTTATTTTCATGAAATCTGATAAATAAAATATATATCTTTATTACTTCTATTATCAAAATGATGATGTCATAGTTAAATTTTTTTAGATGAGTTTGGATTGATTTTATTTTATTTTTAGTTTATGAATAGTAAAGATATGTAAAATACTTTTATAACAAAATCTGACCAAGTCGTTCCAGAAACCAATAAATTAAGAACATAAAAATAATGGAATGACATCAACATCACTAGTAGTATACAACCCTTTCAATAAGAAAGCTTAGAAACCAGGCAGGCAGGCATCCTTGACCGATAAAAGCCCAACAGTTAGAATAGATGATTGAGGGTGTTTGGGAGGCTGGAAAAAAGAAAACTGTTTTTTACATCCACAATACTTCTCCATTTATATCTTCTAGATTTATAAAGTAAATTTGTAATTTTTTTTATTAAAATTTTTTTATTTATTTAAATTTTTTTTTATATTTTCAAATTGTTTTGGTATACTAATATCAAAATTATTTTTGTTTTGATATAAAATATTTATTTCGTGCACCCATGAAATAAGAAAATTAAAATAAAGTTGAAAGAATTAGTTTTATATATTTTTTATTTTTTTCAATGATGATTTAATGTCTTTATATTACTTTTCAAGTTTTGAGATTAAGTTTATAGCTCTTTCTCTTTAAAGACAAGAAATATATCACAAGATTAAAAACTATTTTATATTTCATTAAAATAAAGAAATAAATAACTTATATAATTACAGTATTTTCTTCTTAAGCAAATAAATTGATTTCACATGAAGGATTTTCTTCCGATCAGATAAACAAATTTATTTTAATTAGAAAATATTATTTATTTATCAAAATAATTATTATAAAAATATCGATGAAGTTCTTATAAAAATATTTGATTGATATGATACAAAAAATGGGTATAATGATATGAGAAAATAAAAGTTTATATACTAAAACTAATAAAAAGTGAAAGTAATTGATGTAATGACATAGCAACCATAAACATTTTGTGGATATTCAAAATTAAAATAACTCATTTTTAAGCTATAATTGTTCATTCGGTCACCAATTCATGTATATATGGAAAATGATAATTTTAATATACAAATTTTTAGCACCTCCTCGTACTTTTCATAGCAATAATCTCACGGACTCATCTCTTCTCGTAGAAAAAACAATCCTTGATAGCAATGCTCTTACAAACCATTCCACTAATCTATGTTGTGGAAAAAATGCTTAACGGTGATGGGCTCATATACCCATCTCACACTACAAATTTTTATTCACCTTACTTATTGATAAGATTGTGTTGAAAAAATTATAATTAGTATTTAATTTAGATAAAAAAAACTTATTGTCATGACAAGAAGTATTTTAGAAATGTTATTATTGATGGTTTATTTTATCAATGATACTATTTAATTTTATAAATGATATGAGAAAATAAAAGTTTATATACTAAAATCATGTCTTATTTTATCAAAATTAAAGCATGATTTTCCACACGTTATTTTTATAAAGAAAGTAAGTAACAAGTCTTCTGTATCCATTATTATCCTGGAAAATGATTTTCCACGTGATTTTCCACACGTTAGTGTTGATGAATGAAAATTTAAGTGGACGGAATTTTAGGATTTCTAGAATTTTAGGATCCATGCCGTGGAAAAAACTGCATGATGGAAATGTTTTCTCGGACCCAACTTATAGAAAAAATGCATGATGGCACCATCCAACAGACCCATCTCGTGGAAAAAAGAAGCAGGACGGCGGTGTCCTCTTCATCCTCTCGTATTAAAGTATTGCTCGCATGGAATTTTTTACTCGACAGGGCTTTATTCTTCAACCTCTCGTATAATACAGATGAACTGTGTAAAATTTTTATTTTTTTAATTTAATGATGAGAGTTTATATTAAATATTTTTTTCCTTTAAATTCATGAAAAAATAAAATATTGTTTTTTTACCTTTCAAAAAACATGATGAGTATTTTATTTTATTTTATTTTTTCAACACCATTGATCACTTCTTTAAATATACATTATTGTTGATGAATGAGGATTTAAGTGGATAGAATTTTAGGATTTCTAGAAAAAATTAATTATCTCAAATTTTTTCATATTTTCTGTTTTTATTTTTATTAACTTGGCTTTTCTTTCCTACTTTTTAATATTTTTTTGGATGAGAGTGAAATATTTTATATAAACTAAACTCTGAAGATGAAATTAAGAAATTTCAAGGAGCAAACTAAAAATATAACAAGTCGTTTCAGAAGCCAAGAAATTAAGAAGATAAAAATAATGGAATCACATCAAAATCACTAGCATTATAACCCTTTCAATTAGAATCGATGATTGAGGGTGTTTGGAAGGGCGAAAAACCAACTGCTTCCCACGTACACAGCACTTCTCCATTTATATCTTCTGGATTTATAAAGTAATTTTGTACAGGGTGTTTTTAGCAAGGTGGTTTAACTTGTTGTTTTATTAAAATTTTATTTTATTTATTTAAAATGATTTTTTATATTTTCAAATTGTTTTTGTATATTAATATCATTTTTTTTGTTTTGATATAAAACATTTATTTTGTGCACCCATGAAATAAGAAGATTAAAATAAAGTTGAAAGAATTAGTTTTTTTTTTCAATGATGATTTAATGTCTTTATATTAGTTTTCAAGTATTGAGATTATTGGTGGTTTATATGGAAAATGATAATTTTAATATACAAATTTTTAGCACCTCCTCGTACTTTTCATGATAATTACTCTCAAGCTTATGGGGGCAATAATCTCAGGGACTCATCTCATCTCGTAGAAAAAAAGCTCACACTGCAAATTTCTATCCATGTTACTTGTTGATAAGTTTGTGTTGGAAACAATATACTTTGTATTTTAGAAAAAACAAAAACTGATTATCATGACAAGAAGTATTTTAGAAATGTTATTATTGGTGGTTTATTTTATCAATGATACTATTTGATTTTATAAATGATATGAGAAAATAAAAGTTCATATACTAAAATCATGCCTTATTTTATCAAAATTAAAGCATGATTTTCCACAAGTTATTTCCATAAAAAAAGTAGCAAGTCTTCTATATCCATCATTGTCATGGAAATTAATGAGCTTCCCAGCGTTAACCTTTTATTTATGTTTTCCATTAAAGACTAACATCAGCCTTATTAAATTTGATTGGGCTGAAAGGTTGATGTAAGATCTAGTTTAACCCGAGTTTAGATAAAAACTAAGTGAGAGTTTACCTGTTAAACTTGAATGATCAGATTAGTTAACCCGTAAATAGTTTAATTTAATCAAAATATGGTTTTACTTTTTTAACTATGCAATTTTAACTTTAAAAGAAAAAACAATATCTTAAAATGACACGATTTTAAATTAACAACAGTCAAGATGAACTAACCTGCACAATTTATTACCTATTTAACCCTGATTACTCATGTCTAACCATAGATTGTTCTATTTTCTTTAGTTTTGATGAACATGACATTAATTTAATAACTTTAGTTTTGATGAACATGACATTCTTATGAAAAATGTCGCACGCGCGTGAGTGGGAAAAACGCGTTTGTTCTATTTTCTTTACTTTGATTATAGTCTTCCCTGACATTATTATTGTCACAAAGTGGGCATATTTCTTCTGTTATCTTTCAAGATTTGAATTGAAAAGGAGGGACGTAATTATATATTAGTTGAAATTTTATGATGTACATTAATCCTTTTAAATTAAAGTCAAGTTATTAATTAATTATATCCTTTAAATTTTCAATCCTCAAACCAATTTCAAACAAATCACTTCAAGTGAGTCATAGTTCATGATCAATTCCTTAAATCCTGTAAATAAGATTGATTGATCAAATTTTATAATTAATAATAATAAATGAGTAGCATGCTAATAAATATTTGTGGAAGTGAACTGTTTTTGATTGACAAAAGAATAATTAAGCGATCCTCTTCTTTTTATAGAATAATATAATAACTACTGTAGTTTAAATTATCTCGAAAGGCATGATTTTTCACATGTAATTTCCATCAAATTCAAGAGACAGGATTTTCCACACGTAATTTCAATAATAATAATAAAGAAAAACAGTTGCAAGTCGTCGTCGTCGTCGTCGTCATGGAAAGTGAGCTCATAACATTAACCTTTTCTTCATGTTTTTTTTTAAGACTTTGACTTCGGGTCAACGTCTTGAGAATGAATACGAGTTCCTTCAAGCAATTACTCTCAAGCAATTCATTTTTTATTTTAACTTTCTTTTGGTACTGCATGGTTCAGATGAAGATGGCCAAGTCGGCGTTG
This sequence comes from Populus nigra, assembly GCF_951802175.1. Classification (NCBI taxonomy): domain Eukaryota; kingdom Viridiplantae; phylum Streptophyta; class Magnoliopsida; order Malpighiales; family Salicaceae; genus Populus; species Populus nigra. Next base: position 14,521,069 of record NC_084866.1, on the reverse strand, counting down.
GTTAGCTAAAATATTGAAAATACTTACTCTCTTTTTTAATAATCAGTTAGAATCTATTAATTTCCCATAAATCATAAAATAAAAAGTCCCTATTGGAATTAGCAAATTTTAAAATACTACTTCTTAAATTATTAATATTATAACTCCACATATATATATATATATATATATATATTCTCTATCATTTAATTATTTTAAAAATAATGATCACTACTAGCTGTCGAATCACAAATGTTTAAGGAGCACTTTGATTCTGCCACACGTAATTTCCATTAAATTCGAAAGGCATGATTTTCCACACATAAAGAAAGTAGCCAGTTTTCTATATCCATCATTGTCTTGAAAATGGAAAGTGGGCTCAGAGCATTAACCTTTATTCATGTTTTTTGTTTTTTAAGAGAAACAACTTTGACCAGTTAATTTATATTCTAGTTAACCTAATCAAAACCTAGTTTTATTTTGTTAACTAAGTAATTTTAATTTTTTTAAAAAAAAAATCTTGAAATGATATAATCTTAGATTTAACACCGGTCAATATAAGTTAATTTTCTTAAACCATGATTTAAATCCTGATCCAAATACTAGGCCTAACCATATTTAGTAACTTTGGTTTCGATGAACAAAACATTAATGTCATATATAATGTTTTTACAACATTTTACAAATATAATTGGCATTCAAATTGACACGTTCATAAATTGACATAATAGTTCTTAATATTTATTTTTAATATATATATATATATAATGAAATATTTTAAGAATTGATTAATATTGTTAAACCACATATGTTTTGTATGTTTTTTTTTTAATTTTATTTTTTAATATTGAGTTTGCTTATCCTAATCTCATGATTCGAATCGCGGAATTGATGGCTTAACTTATGTTTTTTTTTCAATCTCATCTTTCAATATATAGTTGATTTGAAAATATGCTTCATATTTTTTTTTATTTCTATGAGATTATTATAGTTTTATTACCTGTGTTACAAGTTTGACAAGTTAAATCAAGTTAACCCAAGTTAGGTTTTTTATAAACGTTTTAATTGAATTTTTTTTTCTATTTTCATCATTTAATGTTTAGTTGATTGAGAATTATATTTTATAATTTGTTTTGATTTGCTTTATATGTAGTTATCCTAGTTGCATGACTTGGGTTGTGGGCTTTGACATGTTAACTTGGGTTAATTTGAGTTATTTGTTTTATATTTTTTTATTGATATTTTATTTCAATATTGAGTTGGTTAGAAATTAAGTTTATAATTTATTTTGATTTATTTTCTATGGAGTTATCTCAGTCTCATGGTTCAGATCTCAGATTTGACAGGTTTACTCAAGTTGATTAGGGTCAATCTAATATGTTTCAGTCTCAATATTATCTTGGTTTTTTTTTCTTTCTTAATCAAACTATATTTTTAACCATCGTACATGTTGTATTTGGATATATGTCAAGTAGATCATGTTATATTTTTAACATTTAATTTTTTTCTATTAAAAAAACATGTTAGTAATTAAAAGTTTAAGAATCAAAATTGATATAATCATCTAATAAAAAAATATTTTTGAATTTTCACAATTTTTAGAATATTTTTTCTGTCTAAAAAAAATATTTTCATTAAAACTAAGTCAATTTTTTTTTACTGAAAAATATTTTTCATTAACTAACTTTACTAATTGTATAAAATTTTAAAAAATAAATTACAAAAAATCACTTTCTATGGAACAAACTTGTCTTGCTGTGAAGACATTCCAAAAAACAATTCGTGAAATATTAACCTTTCAAGAAATAGAAAAGCTTCCACCCTTCCTCCTTATGTGATTAATTAGCGGGTTGGAGAGTGGGAAAAACACGTTTGTTCTATTTTCTTCACTTTGTCTATACATTATTATTGTCACAAAGTGGGTATACTTTTATCCTCCAAGATTTGAATTGAAAAAGAGGGTCGTAAAAAATTAGTTTTTATAAATATACCATTAACTTTGGATGTGGATAATTGTTTGTAATATATTTACATCCAATATAAACAATTCATCAATGACCAAGTAGTAGTCATTTGTTAGCTTAAATATTGAAAATACTTATTTTAGTTTTTGTTTTTTGGCCATGCAGTACCTCTATATATATTAGTTGAAATTTTATGATGTCCATTAATCCTTTTAAAAGAATGAAACGCTTAACACTTTGGCGTAATTTTTTTTTTAACAAACAATACAATTACTTCATTTTCCCTTTTATTTTTTTAGGGTTATCCTGAGTCGCTGTTTAGTCAGGTTAACATTGATAATTATCTTAAATTTTTTTTAAAATATTTATTCTTTAATGTTGGGCTATTATGTCTTGAAATTTCTTATTTTTATATATTTTTTTATAGGGTTATCTCGGATTGCATGTTCGTTAGGTTAACTTATAATAACTTGAGTTTTTTCTCAATATTTTCTTATTTATTTAGCTTTGATCTTTTTTTCTAGGTTATTTTTTTAAAATGATTTTCTTATCACAATCTCATGTAGCAAGTGGTAGGTTAGCAGGAACTCGGGTTGACTCAATTTTTTTTTCTTTCACATTTTATGTTTAATTTTCTCTTTCAATTTTATTTTTAGAAATTAGTTTTGTTGGAACTTGAGCCTTTTTTTTTTCTCTTCATTTCTTTTAAGATTATCATGGGTTGTGAGTAAATCAAGTTAACATGGGTTCACTAAAGTTATTGTCGATTCAATATTTTTTTTATGTTAGAAAAAAATTAATTTTAACAATTAAGATTATAAAAGGTGATTGTTATAAACTAAAATTTCAAGATGAAATTGAGAAATATGAAGGAGCAAACTAAGAATTTACCAAAATCTGACCTATAAAGTCGTTTAACAGGAAAAATAAAGGAATCACATCAACATCACTAGTGGTTTCTAGATAAGCATAACATTTCGTGTGTGTTTGAGAGTGTGGTTGTAGTTTTTTTTTAAGTGTTTTCATTCAGAGAAGTATGTCAATAATATTTTTTTATTTTTTAAAAATTATTTTTGAGATCAACACATCAAAATAATTTAAAAATATCAAAAAATATATTAATTTAAAATAAAAAAAATTAAAATTTTTCAAAAAAACTTTTAGAACGCATTACCAAACACGCGCTCGATTAAAAAACTGAGAGGCAGGCAATTTCCCACAGCCCCTCTTGGACCCCATGAAAGAAATAATGATACGTACACAACACGGTTGTTCTTCCACTTAGCAGATTCATTTGTATCATAAAATAAATTTATTTTTAAAATAATGAAACATGCTTGACTGATAAAGACCCAAAAGCTAGAACTTGAGCGGCAATTTCCCACAGCCATAATGAGAAACTGCTTTTTATATTTTAATGAAATACCTTTGATTAAGAACATAGAGAAACTGCTTTCTACATCCTCATTCCTCAGCACGGTTGTTCTTCCTCTATTTGTATTTTCAAAAAAATTAAAACATATCTGATTAAAAATACAGAGAAATTATTTCTAAAATTATATATTTTTAAAATAAAAAATACATAAAAATATGTCTTTTTTATCTTTACTATTTTTGTATTTTATATCACGATAATCAAATGTTGCCTAATTAAAAGGGCAGCAGATCATAATAAAAATTGCTCCCTTTTTAATCTAGTTTTTTCTTTTGTTAAATTAATTATTTCGAAAACACATTTATTTTAGGAAAAAAAACATTATTATCAGAGAGGCATTAGAGCTGGTGTTAATTATTTCTACAAATAACACAATTAATTTTAATCTTATTATTAGAGAATTTTTTCTTAATTCTTGGTTGATAATTAGAAATGGCAGCTGATTCTTAATATTCTTGCTGATAGCCTTACAAGTATAGTTTTAAAACTCAACCCGGCCCAACAGATTGACCTGGAACCCGGCTGACCCGAGGCTGGAACCGGGCTGAATTTGTGAAAAAATAAGGAAAGTTCAAAACCCAGCTAACCCGGTCAAAAATCCAGTTACAATCCATTGACTTTTTTTTAAAAAAAATAAGGTCGTTTTGATTTATAAAAAAAATCAGAAGTGATCCGGGTGACCTGGTCAAAACATGGGACCTGAGTCTTGGGCAGGGTCGACCATCGGACCGAGTTTAAAAACATTGCTTGCAAGAGAAATGGGTGAGTTTTTTCTTCACATTCCTAGGTTTTGTTTTTGTGTTATTTTTATTTACTGGTTTCTTGTGAAGAAATTGAAGCCTCAATTGCTTCAATCTTAAACATTTTCATTAATTAATCGGTGGTTGCATTCTTTATATATATATATATATATATATATATATATATATATATATATGATAACTGAGGAATATATTAAAATATTAAAATTAAAGCATGATTTTCTAGACGTGATTTCCATAAAGATAGTAGGGAGGGCTCTATATCCATCATCTTCATGGAAAGTGAGCAGCTGGCCAGCGTCAGCCTTTTATTCGTGTTTTTCCACAAAAAGACTTTGACTTGGTGTCAACTTTTCGGTTAATTACTTTTATGCAATTCAATTTTTTTTTACAATAATGTTAGTAAAATCACTTTAATTATTCTTTCGATCTTCCCCGTGTGATTCACTGCACCTATTTAAACTTTATTACGGTAGACAACTAAATTTATTCTTTCACTCGGTATTTATTATATATTCAATTCGTTAATAGTTGGAAATACAAAAGATATAAAGATAGCTACAAATATATCTATAACCAGAAAACTTAGTGATTAATAAAATATCTTTGCTGGTTTTGTTAGAAAATAATGATGTCAGAGTTACCTACAGTTTTTAGATGAGTTTGGATTGATTTTGTTTTATTTTTAATTTTTGAACTGTAAAAATATAGATAAATTTAAATAAATATTTTTTACAATAGTTTTAGAGTGAAATTAGAGTAAAATTTATACCTTTAAAATAAAAAAAATATAAAACATGTTTTTTATGTTCCCACTGTTTTTGTATTTTATATTGTTGTAACCCATTTTTGGGTCCCCCATAAAATATATATATATATATATATATATATATATATATATATATATATATATATATATATATATATATATATATATAGCCAAAGGAGGTTAAGAAAAATAACAGGAAGCAAAAGCGCTCAGAAAATGGGTAAATGAGGTTAAAAATACAAAGATTGGATTTTTGACAGTATATTCTTGAAGGAGGGAAGCCCTGTTAAGAAGGAAAATTTGAAATTTGAGGAGAAAAGCCCAAATTTGGATGTTTATGGATTTTTAAATGATTTTATAGGGGATTTGATTGCAAGAAAAATTGATTTTTAAGTCAATTTGGGCTTTAATTGGAAGAAATTTAAGTTCTGGGGCCAAAATATATTTTTTAGGAATTTATTAGGTCAAATCAGGGGCTTAATTGCATAAATATTAAAGTTTAAGGGCCAATTAGGGACTTAATTGAAGAAATCCGAAACCAGGGACCAAATTGGAGAAGGCGCGCAAGTAGGAGGGTTGGAATTAATTGATTCAGGGGCCTAATTGAAGAAATTGGAAGTTATTTGATCAATTAAGGGCTCAATTGCATAATTCAGAGGCCAAGGACCAAAGTGAAAAACGCGGCCAAATATAGGGACGGGGTTCGATTTCGGCAGGGATGCAATTGAAGGGACAAAAGATGATTGAGGGCTGATTTGGACTTTGGCGCATTCTGGCGCCACATTTAAATGAAACGGCGCGTTTTCTCCAAAACGACACCGTTTCATCCATTCAAAAAAAAAAAAAGGGCAGAACGGTGTCGTTTTGAACGACACTGTTCATCTTTCTTCTTCCCCCCGAACAGGCAGCGGGGAAGAAGGAAAAGGGATGCTTTTTTTTGAATTTTTGGCCGGCCCCCTCTCTCTCTCGCCTGGAGCCCACCGACCGAACACAATGGCCGACCACCCACCGCGCACCACCCACCGAACCTGGGCAGTCGCGCCCATGGCCGACCAGCCGGCTGCCCCCCCCCCCATGTGAGCTGTAAAAAGCTGCCCTTGGCTCTATAAATGGGATCCAAGGACGCTGAACCGAAGAGGGAGGGAAGGGAAGAGACCCGAAGAAAAGGGGGAGAAAAGGGAGAAGGGGGAAGAAAAGGAGGAGAAGAGGGAAGGGACCGGAAAGAAAAAAAAAGAAAAAAACAGAAGGGAAGAAGAACTAAAAAAACAGAGGAAAGAAAAACAGAGGAAAAAAAAGGCAGAAAAAAAAAGAAGCAGGAGAAGGAGAGACCGAAAGGGAAGGGAAGAGAGAAGAAGAAGGAGAGAGAAGGAAGAGAGGGGCGAACCAAAAAGAAGAGAAGAGGAAACAGAGAGAACGGACCGAACCGTTGGAAACAGCCGCAGCGCCGCCTGGAGCCGCCGTCCGTGAGCCACGACACCGCCACCGGCCTCCGCCACAGCACCGCCAGAAACGCAGCAAGCCGCCGCCTGCTCCGCGCCAGGTAATTTTTCTTCTCCTCCATTTGCTGCATTTGGTTTGTTTCCTGCATGCAGAACGAATAACGTTCTGCATGCAGGAGGGTGGGGGGAAAATAATTCCCCCCGCCAGCATTGTTGCTGGGCCAGGCTGGTCCTGGCCCAGCCTAATCTTCTGGGCCGGGTCCGGCCCAGAAGAAAGTAATAGTTTTTTTGGGCCGAAATCGGCCCGATAAATTTTGGGCCGAAATCGGCCCAACACTTGGGGCTGAGACCGGCCCAGCCCAGTTGGATGGGCCGGCCCAGCCCGATTTAATATTATATATTATATATATTATATTTTGTATTATATATATATATATATATGAAAAAATTTGAGAAAATTCTGCAAAAATTATTAAAAAATATGTTTCTTTTTTCTGTAATTTTATTATTATATTTTGACCAATATTGGCTTGTATTTTTATACTGTAAAGATACAAATCCGGTATTAAAATACCCGGTTTTCGTCAAAGAGTCAAAGATTTTCAACAAAAAAATGTCTTTTACTTTCCAAAAATTTCCTAAATATCTTTAAAAATATTTGTGATTTTTCTACATATTTTCACCAAAATGGATTAATATTTGGTTGTATTTTTGTACCGTAAGAATACAAACCCAGTATTAAAATACCCGATTTGCGTCAAAACATCAAAAAAAAATACATAATTAAAAATGTTTTGTTTTAAAATACGGCCTAGTCTCTCCAATATATATATATAAATATTATAACATCATATTTTCATACAACAAAAGAAAATTTCAAAAAACAATATATGTATTATCCATGCATTTTGGCTTTAATAACCGGTTTATTCAAGCCATGAGAACTAGGCCAATATTTCAAAAATTCTAAAAAAATCTTTTTTTGTTTTATTTTCAGATTTGGGATTATGAATTTATATATAAATTTTTTTTTTCCTGATATTAAAATATGGTTTTTTGTCATAGACATTAGAACGGTTAAGTTTTACCCGATAAGATAAGGACCTCCTTATTGAGGAGGACTTTTCTTGAACCATAGAAGGGCCAATAACTAGAAAACACAACGAGACCTTGAATTTTATCAGACAAAATAAACAATGCAGCTTACCTTAGGTAGGGCGTATTTGGGGTGCTAAAACCTTCCCTTTACGCAACCAGTCCCCGTGCCCGAGCTCTGAGACCAGTTAGGGTTCTTAGTGACCAAAATACTAGGTGGCGACTCCCACACCATTTTTCATTGATAAGAGACAACGAATTCCTTGTCTCCCTATATTTACCAGATATATATATCCCTCCACTATACACCACCCGAGGGTGAACGATCGCCACGACGTCGCGCAACCCGCGACATATATCATGGTAATTAAATGTTGCCTGATTAACATAACACTAAATCATAATAAAAAAATTAATTGTGAAATGGCATAGTAGTTGGATATATTTGTTTTTTGTTTTTGGTGTATGTGATTAAATTAATTATTTCGATAAATGACATATGTATTCGGGGGAAAATAAAAAAATAATCTAATTACTAGAGAGGCATTGGAGCCTTTAATATTTTGCAAAGGCATGGAACACGATGCCAAGGGAATGGAAGATAGTCGTTGACTGCTGGCGTCAACCCAGAAAATTCTAAAATATTCTCATCATTTCCAAGAAAACTCTATCAAGAGGAATTCTTCATTTATTTGGTAGGCCAGCAAAGTCAAAAGCGAATGGTAGCTCATCATTTCCAATAAAATTCTATCAAGGAAGGAACGTAGATATTTTCGGAGAATAACAGAAAATAAATAAAACCAAAGCATTTCCCAAATTTGTCTCTATTTATTTGGTATAGAACCATCTTAATGGTTGTGAGAACATCAAGGCCCAAAGAAGAAGAGGAATTATTTATGTTTTTCTGTTCCCACTATTTTTGTATTTTATATCATGGTAATTAAATGTTGTCTGATTAACATAACACTAAATTATAATATAAAAAATTAATTGTGGAATGACATGCTAGTTGTATCTATTTGTTTTTTTTTTCGCGTGTGTGATTAAATTAATTATCTCGATAAATGACACATGTGTTTGGGGAAAATAAAATTAATTATTGCTAGAGAGGCACTGGAGCAATTGATATTTTGCAAAGGCATGGAATTCGATGCCAGGGGAATGTAAGATAGTTGTTGACTGCTGGCGTCAACGTGATAAAGCAATTAATTATAGTGAAAATGAAATAGTTAACAACGACAAGCTGAATTCAATTTAGATTTGAAAATTCTATTTGGCAATGTATGATTTGAAAATTCTATGTGGCAATTTAGCTGAATTCTTTTGAAAATTCTATTTGAACGGTAGGCGAGCCGAATCAAAAATGGTATTTAAAGTTGGCTAGAATTATTTTTGAAAGTTATTTTTATTTAAAATTATATTTAACTAATATTTTTTATCTTAAAAATATTTTAAAATCAGCGTATGAAAAAAATTAAAAATATATATAAAAAAATTAAATAAAAAAATCAAGAGCATCTCTAAGAAAAGTCTAACAAGAAATGAAAATATTTGAAGAATAACAGAAAATAAATCAAACCAAACCAAAGCCGTGGAATTAAAAACCAAAAGATGGACCAAATTTGTCTCTACAATGAGCCATCTTAGTGGTGGGGCAAAAACTTTATGGAGAGATTATTATTTAATCATCAAAACAATTATTTATTCCGGAGGAAAACCCAAACTCAATTTCATTTGACCAAAGTCACGCCATCAAAGAAAACCAGAAAAAGATATTTAATTGATATAATAAAAAAAAATTGGTATACTAATATAAGAAAAATAAAAATCTACTAAAATAGGTGGTACTCAAACAGCTCTGAATATTCGTATTCCTTATCTCCCAGGCAAGGAAAATCAATAAAAATAGATGGTACTATTCTATAAATGGATGGAGATATCAATACCAAAAACATGGACAAAAATAGTTTTTTTTTTCAATTTGAATATTTATTTTCATGAAATCTGATAAATAAAATATCTTTATTAGTTCTATTATCAAAATGATGATGATGTCATAGTTAATTTTTTTTAAAATGAGTTTGGATTGATTTTATTTTATTTTTAATTTATGAAAAGTAAAGATATGTAAAATACTTATATTTAATATTTTTTTATTCAAGTACTCTAATTGATTTTTTTTCTATTCATAAACTAGTGTCTGACCACAAATTTGTTTAGAGAATAAATGTAAGGTTTACATAAAGTAACTATGGAATAATAAGAATATTAACAATAAGATTTATTTATAAATAAATCATGCATAGATTTAATGTCTCTAAATTTTAAATTTGGTGTGAATAAATTCAAGGAATTTACAAGATAAATAGTATAATATTAGCCTTTCAGAATCTCCCACTCTTCCTCCTCAAGGAATTAATTAGTGGGTCGTTAGTTTGTTCTATTTTCTTCACGTTGTACATAGTTTTACCTTTATTATTGTCACAAATTAGGAATAGTTAAAACTAGTGATATTTCTCACTTGCTATTAAAACTATAGTTTTTTTTAATTTGTTTCTTAATTATTGAAACAATAATATTTTTAACATTATCATTCCCATACTTGTTTATAAAAATCATTTCTATTAAACCACATTAACATGTTTAAATTAAAGTATATTATCCCTTCTCAATGATTGAAATGGTCTCAGGAACTTATAAATGCATGATGGTGATTGTCTGTCGGACCCATCCTGAGGAAAAATACTTAATTCGTGTACTCTTGAGATTGGAGGATTGCCACCATATATTTTCGCTGTTGGAGAAATACAGTAGTTTAGGGAATTTTATTAAATATCTTATATTAATATAATTAGAGGTGCATCCTTAAAGTTATTTGGATAAAAAAATTAATTACCTTTTCAATTTATATACAATCTAACCCATTGACATATCTTTCTGTCGAATACCGTAGATTTGGAGCTAAAACTCTAAAAAAAGTCAGCAGCAAAATTTGTTTTTTCAATATGATACTTCTATTCAATATAAGTCAAGGATAATGACTCTTTCTCAACGATGGAAGTTGGTATACCTAATGATGATAATATTCTCAGCTTTGGAAAAGATGAATATTTTAAGATGGAATATAAGTTTGGATTAATTACTTTTATGCAATTCAAATTTTTTTTTTACTCTATGGTCATGATGAACATGACTTTCTTAAGCTAGTTGTAGCATATAGAAATTGTTTTTTTTTTAATTAAAAAAATGGAAATATAATTCACATCCAAGTAAATACATTCACAAATTAATATAATAGGTTTTAATATTAACTTTTAATATATATAAAATGAAAGATATTAAGAGTTGATTAATTGTTAAGCTATATATGTTTTAAAAAATCATTTCCATTAAACCACATGATATGTTTAAATATTTGCAATATGTACATATTTTGAATTTAATATTAGTAATTATAAAGTTTATTTAGTTGCTCCACTTTTGTTCTCTCCTCTTTCTCTCATTATTGTTTTTTTTTTTTTTAACTGTCTTGTCTTTCTTTCTTTTTTGTCTCCCATCTCTTAATCCTTCAAGATTCAAAATACATGGCAATTTACGTTAGAAATGTTGATGAAAAATTAAATATAACTAGGAAACAAATAAAAAATAATTATTATTTTTTAAAGTATCTTTCACTTAAAAATATATTAAAATAATATTTTTTTTTAAAAAAAATATTTTTGACATCAGTATATTAAAAAATTAAAATATATATAAAAAATAATTTTAAATAAAAAAATAAAATTTTATCTAATTTTTATTTGGACAACCACGGCATATCCAAGAAAAGTCTATCAAGAAATGAAGATATTTTAAGAATGATAGAAAATAAATCAAACCAAAAGATGGATCAAATTTGTCATTGTAGTGAGCTATCTTAGTGGTGGGGCAAAAACTTGATGGAGAGAGAGATAATTATTTATTTATCAAAACAATTATTTATTCTAGAGGAAAACCCAAACTCAATTTCATTTGATCAAAGTCACACCATAAAAAAATACAAGAAAAAAAGGTATTTAATTGATATAATAATAAAAAAGGTTGGTATGTTAATATAAGAAAAATAAAAATCTAATTAAAATAGATGGACTCGAATAACTCTGAATATTCATATACCTTATCTTATAGGCAAGAAAAAACAATAAAAGAAGGTGACGTTTTTATCTCTGGCTGTAAATGGATGGAGACGTTAATGCTGGAAACATGGACTTTTTTTTTTCAATTTGAATACTTATACTCACAAAATCTAATAAATAAAATATTTTCATTAGTTTTATTATTAGGATGATGATGTCACAGTTAATTTTTTTAGATGAGTTTGGATTGATTTTATTTTATTTTTAATTTCTGAACAGTAAAGATATATAAAATACTTATACTTTATATTTTCTTTTATTCAAGTACTCTAATTGATTTTTTTTATTTAAGTACTTGATAAACTAGTTCTGACCATAAATTTGTTTACATTGATTTCTCGAATAAATACAAGGTTTATATAAATTAATTATGGAGTAATAAGAATATTAACAATAAAATTTATTTATATATAAATCATAGATTTAATTTCTCTAAATTTTAAATTTGATGTGAATAAATTCAAGGGATTTCCAAGATAAATAGTATAATAGTAGCCGTTCAAAAAATTGAGAATCTCCCGCTCTTCCTCCTCAAGGAATTAATTAGTGGGTAGTTAAAACTATAGTTTGTTCTATGTTCTTCACTTTATTTATAGTTTTACCTATATTATTGTCACAAATTATGGATAGTTAAAACTAGTGATATTTCTCTAACATTGTTATAAGAAAATTTTGGAAATTTTTAGTCAATAATAAGATAATAAAAATAATTATTAACAAAAAGAAACAATAAATAAAATTATAAAAGTAAAATATGTTTTTTGAATTATGTAATTTTTGTTTGTTCTGAAAACAAAGGGAGTTTTTATTAGCATTATAGTTTATTGAATAAAAAGTAACAATAATAGCCTCATCTGAATAATTTAAACTAAAAAAAATATAAATGGTGATCAATAGTTTATTGAATAAAAAGTAACAATACGTATATTTTCAAGCAATCAAGAGGCTGCCATCCTTCCAAGAAAACCATGGTTACTAACGCCATCAACATCTGAATTAATAGCCCCATCTTAATATCAAATATAAATGCTGATCAATATTTGTTATAGAGGGCAGCTAGCGAGGAGGTTCAGGCTTTTATAAAGGACGTCACGGACCCACCCCGTGGAAAGAACCACCATTATATATATATATATATATATAGTTTAACGTGGGTGTCTGGGTCAGTTTACGTGCACCTCAACTAATCTCACGGACCCTGAAGTTAATGACCATGTAAGCCTCTAGTGGTCATCATATAAGCAACTACAGGACTCGAACCTGAAACCCCATTACAAATATATTTGATTATATTTGTGTGTATTTGTTTTTCATTTAATTTTTTTAAATAGAAAACATGTTAATTAAAAAAAATATAACTCACGGTGGTGAAGCGAATAGACAAATATCTGGTCTATGTAATAAAATGGGTGGCACTTGAAGGTTCACATACCTTTTATTTTTATTAATTTGGATTTTCTTTCCTACTTTTTAATATTTTATGGATGAGAATGAAATATTTTATATAAACTTTAAAAACAACAGTACTGAGATATATATATATATATATATATATATATATATATATATATTCTGTGTTACAATTACTTATATAAATGGATGAAGCATGGAAATTATAGAAGGCGATTGTCACAAACTAAACTTTGTAGATGAAATTGAGAAATCTCAAGGAGCAAATTAAAAATTTAATAAAATCTGACCAAGTCGTTTCAGAAGGCAAGAAAGAAGATAAAAACAATAGAATCACATCAACATCACTAGCAGTATAACGTTCCCTTTCAATTAGAAAGCTTAGAAATAAAAAAATAAAAAAACTGCTTTCTATGTATACAACACTTCTCCATTTATATCTTCTCCATTATAAAGTAATTTTATACCTATTTTTTTTATTAAAATTTAATTCATTTCAAAATCACATTATCGGAAAAACATGAAAACCGATGGACTTTTTATGAAAATATATGATTGATATGATACAAAAAATAGGAACAATGATATGAGAAAATAAAAGTTTATATACTAAAATTAATAAAAAGTGAAAGTATATCAAAATATTTATATGATTGATATGATACTGATATTTTGAACATCAATATATCAAAAAAATTTAAAAAAAATTTAAAAAAAAATCAAATTTTATTCTATTTTCATTTGGAACACAGTACCAACCGGGCTATATCCAGGAAAAGTCTATCAACGAAGAAGATATTTGGAGAATAACAAAAAATAAATCAAACCAAAGCCGTGGAATTAGAAACTAAAAGATGGACCAAATTTGTCTCTACAGTGAGCCATCTAAGTGGTGGGGCAAAAACTTGATGGAGAGATAATTATTTATTCCTCAAAACAATTATTTATTCCGGAGAAAAACTCAAACTCAATTTCATTTGATCAAAGTCACACCATGAAAGAAAACAAGAAAAGAGTATTTAATTGATATAATAAAAAAACAATTGGTTTACTAATATAAGAAAAATAAAAATCTACTAAAATGGGTGGCACTCAAACAGTTTTGAATATTCGCATTCCTTATCTTCCAGGCAAGAAGAGACAATAAAAGCAAGTGACGTTTCTTTTCTCCGGCTGTAAATAGATGGAGACATCAATACCAAAATAAATATGAATTAGTTAGAATAATTATAACTAACAAATATAATAGGTTTTATTGTTAAGCTATATATATATATATATATATATATATATATATATATATATATATATATATTTGCAATATGTACATATTTTGATTTTAATATTAGTAATTATAAAATTTATTTAGTTAATAAAAATTGCTTCATTTTTGTTTTTTCATCTGTCTCTCACTATTATTATTTTTTTCTAAACTATCTTGTCTCCTTTTCTTTTTTGTCTCCCATCTCTCACTCTTTCAAGATTCAAAAAACATAGCAATTTACGTTAGGAATATTGATTAAAAAAATAAATATAACCAGAAAAAAAATACAAAAAAAAAATTGATATTGGTGAAAGAGAGTATCTAATTCTAGTAAAGCATTTAAATTTCCATTGAAAGATGCATCATATATTAATCTAAGGTCCATTTTCCATTAACCAATCGGCGGTTGCATTCTAACGCTTGAGATTTATTTTTTATGCTTAAGCATTTAATTCTTTTTTATACACTAAATTGAAATTAAAGCATATTACCCCTAATTCTCAAGCTTATGGGGCAATGGTCTCATGAACCCGTCTCGTAGAAAAAACAAAAAACGCTTGATAGCAATGGGCTCATGGACCATCCCCCTGGTCTATATCGTGGAAAAAAATGCAAATGATAATGATCTTACAGACCATCCCACTAACCCACATCGTGTAAAAAATACAGATAGCAATGGTCTCACAGACCTAGCTGACACTGCATCCATCTTTTACTTGTTGATTGTGTTACAAAAACTGCTGATAAGTACTTTAGAAATAATAAAAGAAGACTTGCTGATATGACAATGACAAGAAGTATTTTAGAAAAACAAAATACAAATCAAAATTAATACAACATCACTTGAGCATGCCTTAAAACTTGTTGAAATCTTAAAACAAGAATACACAACAAAACACCAGTCTTCGTACCATCAAGGCTATGAAATTCTAAACCTTGATAGCATAGGAAGATTTTCCACCAGAAAATAATAGCAATTGTTGATGCTCACTTCAATAAAGTGAAACCAAGCTCATCGCCAATATGAATTTATATACAGAACTGCACCTATCACCAGCAGCACCATGATGTATGCAACCCCAAAGCTCACATAGAAAATCTCTATATCCATGAAGCCACCATCATCTTCATTGTTCATTGAAGTTGGTGATGATGGCATAATCACACTACATATTTTGCTTAGCGGTTCTCCACAAAGACAAGGGTTCTCTTTGTAGCAGCTCTCCTCAAACGTGGCAAATTGTGCAACTCTCGCAGGAGTTTTGCCAGACAGATTATTGTGTGCCACACTGAAAAATTCTAGAGAAAATAGTTCAATAAGTCGAGGTGGGATTTCTCCATCCAGTTTGTTGTAGGAAATATCCAAGCTCTCTATTTCCTTTAAATTTGAAAATGTTGGTGGAATTGGTCCAGTCAGATTGTTGTGCGAAAGGTTCAATGCCTTGATCTTGTTGAGGTTTCCAATTTCAGGAGGAATCTCTCCTGTGAAATTGTTGCATGAGAAATCAATTCCTGTTAAGTACTGGATAATGCTTCCTCTATAAGGAAGGGATACATTCTTTGTTGTAAACTCGAAAGATTGTTGTGATGAGAACACAGAATCATGGGAATTGTATTGTTGTGGGAAAGGATGAGTAGATATCATCCAAAAGAGGATGTTACCAGAAAGATAATTGTGAGATAGATCAATCACGGTTAATTGATCCAACCTGCATATTCGAATTGGGATTTCACCTTCAAGATTGTTATAACTCAAGAATAGAAATCTCAAGTTAGATAGCCTGTCAATCCATTCTGGAATTCTACCAGTTAAATCATTATGGGAAAGATCTAATGCGAATATCTCAGAGGAGTCATAAAATGTCATTGCGATCGGTCCTTGCAACTTATTTCTAGACAAATAAACAACTCTTAATTTTGAAGAAGTGCCGAATCTAGGTGGTAAAGGACCAGATAAATTGTTCCTTGATAGGTCCAAGAATTCAAGAGAAGACATATTCCCAATCCATCCAGGGATCCACCCTTGCAAACTGTTGTTGGACAGGTCTAACTCGTACATGAAGCTCATGTTACCTAATGAGGAAGGAATGCTTCCATTGAAACCATTATCAGACATCAATAAAACTTCTAACCCTGGCAAATGAGCTCCGATTTCTGAAGGGATTTGTCCTTGGAAGTGATTCATTGATATACTTAGGAATGACAAATTCACATGGGAACTCTTTGGCAATAAGAATGGACCTGAAATAGAACAGTTTTCTAAAGAAAGACGTTTGAGGTATGTGTTGTTTTCAATCAACCAATTTGGAAACTCTCCCTTTATTTGGGTATTTGTAAGATCCAAAGATTGCATGCTGAACTGATGGTAAAGGAACTTGGGAAATGCTCTCGCATTTTGTCCACCATTACGCAAAAAGAGGAACTCTAACTGGAACTTTGAGCTTAGATTATAATCATCTTCTTCTGCATATATTTCATTGTTCGAACCATCAAAATACTTGAGCTTTGAAAGGTTGCATAACGGGCTCAATGACATAGGTATCTTCAAGTGATTGGAAGAGAGATCAAGTTGTTGAAGGGAAGTCATATTTGCCAGACACGGAGGCAAGAAACCACTGAGATCATTGTCATACATATATAGCTCTTGGAGATGATTTAAGTCACATAGGCCTGATCACATTATAATTTAGAAAAAAAAACTTTAAGTTTCTAATAGAAAATATATAACCTAGAGAGAGTAAGCGTTATCAACCTTACCTTGGGTTGTAGGTAATTGGCCATTTAGACTGCAATTCTGCAAGCTTAAAGTTTTGAGAGAGGTCATCGTTCTAATGGTTTGTAAGATGTTGTTATTGAGAGTATTGGAACTTAAATCCAAGAGTTTCAAGTTCTTGAGATTAAAGAAGCCTACCACAATCAAGAAATTATATTAACATAGAAGCAATTAAAATTATAAAGGAAATGAAAGACTAAGATTCATCAACCTTACCTTGGGTTGTAGGTATTCGACCATCTAGTTTGCAGCTCCGCAAAATCAAAGTTTTAAGAGAGGTCATCATTCCAATGGCTTGAAAGATGCTATTATTGAGAGTATTGTAACTCAAATCAAAGTATTCCAAGTTCTTGAGATCAAGTAAGCCTGCCACAATTAATTAAATAAGAAATTATATTATCGTAGAAGGAATTAAGATTAGAAATAATTAATTACTTATTAATCATGGCTAAAAAAAACTAAAAATACTCGTTAGGTGTAGAAATTGTATTGTCCAATCAAAAGAAGGATTTTTATACGTCTAACCCAAAAAAAAAATACACCATTGTTAATTTATTCTCCTCCTAAAAATAGCACTCTCTATGTATGAAGTTACCTTTTCATTAAAGAAATTATTGTTTTTTTATGTAATCATTTTATTTACATTACACTGAAATGGTGTTGAGAGAGAGAGAGAGGGGAAAAATTAAAGTGAAATATTATTTATATTAAATGGATGGTAGAATTTTAAAATAATAAAGATTTCAATTGAGTTAATTTTTAAATTTGAGATTGAATTGAATCTTTTTTTTATATTATGAATTTAATTTCTAATGGATTTGAGTTGAATAGGTTACGTAAATATAAAAGAGGAATTCTAATCGAGCAGGCATAGAAGTAGAATGGTCAATGATAAGTAATAGTGGAGTTGAAATTTGTTAATTTACCTCTAGAAGGTACAATACCATTGAGTGCATCCAAAGATATATTTTTTAGAGAAGGCAGTGCTTCGAGGCTTTGAAGGGAGTGTCCATCTAGAGAACAACCGCTTAGATCTAACATTTTCAAAGAGCTCAAATTTTGCAACTCTGTTCGTTCAAAAGTAGCAAATTATATTTTTCAATTAAACCTAAATGTATAAACATCATTATATATATAATATAATATAACTTACCGTGACCTAATATTCTTCCTCTAAAATCGTTGTAGCTCAGATAAAGTGTCGTGAGGTTAGGGAATGCTTCTAATGATTGCAGTAACTGGAAGCTACTTCCATAGGTTGTGATATTTTCTAGGTATAGGGTCCTCAAGTTGCTTGGACCTGCAAGTTAGTTAGAGAAGAAACAAGAATAATTAATATTATCTTCATGATGCTACCAACCAGGTAGGTAATGTGAATATGTTACTAATTACCTCTTGAGACTATCAATTTGTTAATATTGTTGCCGCTCAAATACAAGGTCTCCAGGCTGCTCAACGATTCTTGATATTTATAAAAATAATAGTTAATTAATTCATTACAAAACATAAATTGTGTTTTTTGAAATTAAATTTAATAGATAATTGTGTTAATTAAATTGAATATAGTATATAAAAAAACTAACCTTTCAAATCTATTAACCCCTCTAGTCTATTATAATCTAAATATAATAATTTAAGAGAGGAAAGCAACTCCACAAATGATAGAATACTACGATCAAAATGATTAATTCCCAAGTCAAGATACTTCAAATTGCTCATTTTCTGTAACTCATAACCACCTATATAAAAAAATAAATAAATTAAGATGTCAGGTAAAGAAAAAAAAAGATATTATTGGAGTAATTTAATTATTATTGATGAAGAGGCATGTAATTGTTACAGTGACTTCATGTAAAGAGGTTGAGATAGTGAAAGTAAAAATGAAAGGAGTGATTGTTACAGTGATGATGTCATGATTATATTAATAATCTAAGGAATTAAACAACACCTTATTCCTAAATATTTTCTTCGATGATGAATTACTGTGGAGAATCAAAGTGATAATAACTAAAAAACAAATCTAAATATTTTGTAATATTTAAGAGAGCAAACCTTTCTTATCAACCCAACCAGCTATACGATTACCCCACAAGTGGAGACCGTTGAGTTGTTGAAAAGGAAGAAACAAGGAGGCATTTAAGTACCAATCTCCCACTTCCTCATTCCTTGCGCCCCCAAGATAGAGTTCGGTGACTCGACCTGTACTGCTGTTGCAGACAATACGTTCCCAAGAACAACAGTTGGCGTCAGCTTTCATCCAGGAGGGAAGGGAGGTGCCGTTGGGATAGTTAAGAGAATCTTTGAGGTGCAACAGAGCGATTCTCTCTTCCTCCAAGCAACCAAGAGGCAGCCATCCTTGCAGCGAAACCGTTATCACTAACACCGTCAACACCTGAAGGAACAGCCCCATCTTAATATATATCAACTATTACAATATTAATTGTTGCAAATGGCAGCGAGGAGGTTTAGGCTTTTATAGAGGACTTTGCGGACCCACCCCGTGGAAAAAAAACTGCATGATGGCAACGGACACATCCCCTAATGGACAATAAATATTTATAATTCAATGTTCATGACTTTCTTAAGCAAAATAAATTTATAAAAAAATCTGAAAAAAATCTCAGTAATTTTAAAAAAATATCTTTATGAAAAACACACTCAGCAGCCACATAAGTTAGAAGCTTCATTTTTTTTGTTAAACAAAAAATTCCACTTCATGGTCGCATCCTCTCTCTCTTGTTTTTTTTCTTAATTTTTCAATTGGCCGAAGTCCTATTAATATTTTTTTTGATGCCGTGTTTTTTTCCTACTAAATATTAAATTTTTAATATAATTATCCTATGAACACTATTTTTTTTAGTTTTAACAAACCAGAATAAATTTGAAATCATGTTTTTTAAAAAATTAAATTTTTTGTTTACATTTTTTTTATCATTGATATTAAAAATAATTTTAAAAAAATATTTTGAAAAACAAATTTTATTTTATTTTATTTTATTTTAGTACATAATTCACAATATCTGAATTCATTCATTTAACATTTATCTTTAATATATATAATCTAAATATCTTTTAGGAAAAAAATGCATGATGAAAATGTTCTCTCGGACCCAACTTATGAAAAAATACATGATGGCACCATCAAACGGACCTGGAAAAAAAGAAGCAGGATGGCACAGGACGGCAATGTCCTCTTCATCACATTTGTTTTCGTTTTGATATTACCTTGATTATTTTTTACATTCCAAAAGTATTTTTTAAAAAAATAAATTTTATTTTATTTTATTTTATTAAATTAATATTTTTTGATGTTTTCAAATTATTTTAATATGTAGATGTTAAAAATAATTTTTTAAAAATAAAAAAAATATTATTTAAATGTATTTCCAAACAAAAAACACTTTGAAAACCAACGATTACCTTACTCCCAAAAACTCCTAAGTATTGCTCACATTGAAAAAAAAATCTTTGTCAAGACTTTACTGTTCATCCTTTTGTATATTATTGTAGATTAACTGTTTAATTTTATTTTTTAATTTGTTCCTCAATTTGTTTTTGACAATTTAGTTCTAATTAAACTCCTATTGATTTTGATGTCTTATGAAAAGATAGAATTAAAAGAAAAGGGACTGAAATAAAAATGACGCCAAATATAAGTGTCATGCTATAAGTTTTGCAAATGATGCATTTTGGTTCTTAAACTTTAAAATTCACGTAAATCATATAATTTCAGTACTTCAATATTTTTCTAATTTGATTTTGATACAAAAGTTTATTTTTGTTATTTTTGAATCCCTAGTTGAGAGAAGAGAGAGATAAGTTGTCAGATTCTAGCGGTAGATAAAGAAAAGTGTCGTTGATATCAATTTAGATCACCAAAATAAATGATACTTGTATCAAATAACTTTATTTGATGAGGAAATCTCATATTAAGTATTTTTTAACTTTTAAAGTTCTTGAAAAAAAATAAATATGATCTTTGATTGATTTCTACCTTAAAAGAAACATGATAAGTTTTTTTTTTCAACACCACCGATCACTTTAAATGTTGATGAATGAGAATTTAAGTGGATAGAATTTTAGGATTTCTAGAAGAATTAATTCTCTCAAATTTTTTCATATTTTCTGTTTTTATTTTTATTAACTTGGCTTTACTTTCTTACTTTTTAATATTTTGGATGAGAAAGAAATATTTTATATAAACTTTAAAAACATCTCTGAGATTTATTAATATATATTTTGTGCGACTCTTTACTTGTATAAACGGATGAAGCATGGAAATTATAGTACTTTCTTTTTATAATACTTTTAATCTGAATATTTATTGAATGAATTCAGATATAAAATTATGTATTAAAATAAAATAAAATAAGTTACATTTGTTTTATATTATGAATAAGCGGATGGCATAGGACGGCAGTGTCCTCTTCATTACATTTGTTTTCATTTTGATACTAACATGTTTGTTTTACGTTTGAATAATTTTAATATACAATATTTTAGCACCTAGCTCCTCATCCTTTTCATGTACGTAGAATTTTAATAATTAGTTAGAATCTATTAATTTCCCATAAATCATAAAATAAAAAGTCCCTATTGGAATTACCAAATTTAAAAATACTACTTCTTATAATATTAATATTATAACTCCACATAAATATTAAAATTTCAAGATGAAATTGAGAAATATGAAGGAGCAAACTAAGAATTTACCAAAATCTGACCTATAAAGTCGTTTAACAGGTAATATAAAGGAATCACATCAACATCACTAGTGGTTTCAATTAAAAAGCTGAGAAGCAGGCAATTTCCCACAGCCCCCCATGACGGGCAATTTTATCAGTCATGCTTGACTGATAAAAGCCCAAAGGTTAGAACTTGAGCGGCAATTTCCCACAGCCATAATTAATGAGAAACTGCTTTTTATATTTGAATGAAATACCTTTGATTAAGAACATAGAGAAACTGCTTTCTACATCCTCAGCACGGTTGTTCTTCCTCTATTTGTATTTTCAAAAAATTAAAAACATATCTGATTAAAAATACAGAGAAATTATTTCTAAAATTATATATTTTTAAAATAAAAAATTCATAAAAATATATCTTTTTTATCTTTACTATTTTTGTATTTTATATCACGATAATCAAATGTTGCCTAATTAAAAGAGCAGATCATAATAAAAATTGCTCCCTTTTTAATCTAGTTTTTTTCTTTTGTTAAATTAATTATTTCAATAAAAAAAACACATTTATTTTAGGAAAAATGAAAAAACCTTATTATTAGAGAGGCATTAGAGCTGGTTTTAATTATTTCTATAAATAACACATTTACTTTAATCTTATTATTAGGGAATTTTTTCTTAATTCTTGGTTGATAATTATAAATGGCAGCTGGTTCTTAATATTCTTGCTGATAGCCTTGCAAGCATAGTTTTAAAACCCGGCCTGACAGATTGGCCCGAGACCCGGTTGACCCGGAGCTGGAACCGGGCTGAATTTATAAAAAAATAAGAAAAGTTCAAAACCCGGTTAACCCGGTCAAAAATCCGGTTACAACCTGTTGACTTAAAAAAAAACGACGTCGTTTTGATTTATAAAAAAAATCAGAAGTATAAAAAAAAATCAAAAGTGATCCAAGTGACCCGGTCAAAATCCAGAATCCGGTTCTTGGACGGGGTCGATCATCGGATCGGGTTTAAAAACAATACTTGCTAGAGTAATGAGTGTGTTTTTTCTTCACATTCCTAGTTTTTGTTTTTGTGTTATTTTTATTTACTGGTTTCTTGTAAAAATAGTAGGGAGGGCTCTATATCCATCATTTTCATGGAAAGTGAGCTGGCCAGCGATAACCTTTTATTCATGTTTTTCCACAAAGAGACTTTGACTTGGTGTCAACTTTTCGGTTAATTACTTTAATGCAATTCAATTTTTTTTACAATAATGTTAGTAAAATCACTTTAATTATTCTTTCGATCTTCCCGTGTGATTCACTGCACCTATTTAAACTTTATTACGGTAGACAACTAAATTTTTTCTTTCACTCGGTATTTATTATATATTCAATTCGTTAATAGTTGGAAACAAATATATTTATAACCAGAAAACTTAGTGATTAATAAAATATCTTTGCTGGTTTTGTTAGAAAATAATGTTGTCAGAGTTACCTACAGTTTTTAGATGAGTTTGGATTGATTTTGTTTTATTTTTAATTTTTGAACTGTAAAAATATAGATAAATTTAAATAAATATTTTTTACAATAGTTTTAGAGTGAAATTAGAGTAAAATTTATACCTTTAAAATAAAAAAAATATAAAACATGTTTTTTATGTTCCCACTGTTTTTGTATTTTATATCATGGTAATTAAATGTTGCCTGATTAACATAACACTAAATCATAATAAAAAAATTAATTGTGAAATGGCATAGTAGTTGGATATATTTGTTTTTTGTTTTTGGTGTATGTGATTAAATTAATTATTTCGATAAATGACATATGTATTCGGGGGAAAATAAAAAAATAATCTAATTACTAGAGAGGCATTGGAGCCTTTAATATTTTGCAAAGGCATGGAACACGATGCCAAGGGAATGGAAGATAGTCGTTGACTGCTGGCGTCAACCCAGAAAATTCTAAAATATTCTCATCATTTCCAAGAAAACTCTATCAAGAGGAATTCTTCATTTATTTGGTAGGCCAGCAAAAGTCAAAAGGCAGTGGTAGACTGGTAGCTCATCATTTCCACGAAAATTCTATCAAGGAACGAAGATATTTTCGGAGAATAGCAGAAAATAAATCAAACCAAAGCATTTCCCAAATTTGTCTCTATTTATTTGGTATAGAACCATCTTAATGGTTGTGAGAACATCAAGGTCCGAAGAAGAAGAGGAATTATTTATGGGGCACAGTCACAGACAAATCTAGAGAAAATACAGAGTTGAGTTAATTCACCTTAAGAAGATACAGATTCCGTGAGTTATGGTAAAGATAGATATTTTAGAGAAAGTGGTGCTCAAAGGCTTCAAGAGAGTTTTGTCCAGAAAAAATTTCCATAAACAACTCAGGTTATTCTCGTTTAATTTTTTTATATATTAGAAAAGAATTGATTTTAACAATGAAGATTATAGAAGACGATTGTTACAAACTAAAATTTCAAGACGAAGCTGAGAAATTTGAAGGAGCAAACTAAGAATTTACCAAAATCTGAGCAAGTGGTTTCTAGATAAAATAAAGGAATCACATCAACATCACTAGTGGTTTCTAGATAAGCATAACCCATAGAACGGGTTGTTCTTCCACTTGTGAGATTCATTTATATCATAAAATAAATTATAACAAGAATAAAATAAAATTGGATTTGAAAATTCTCCAGAACTTGGCAACGCATGATGTGTAACAGACCCATAGAACGGGAGTGAGTTACAAATGACCCATAACTACTCTTGCCAACAATTTTAGTCTCAAGAAGGTATGGAGATTTTCCATGGATTCGACCTTGATGATTGTACATAAAATTTGCTTCTAATATGGTTCCAAATATGGCATCTTTCTGATTAATGAACAGGGCATCTATTGATACTACATATGAACGAACACTTCAATTTGTTGGTGGAAGAACCGTAAATCTCCCTATCTTAAGTTTATTACAAGACTTGTGCCTGTCAATATAGCCATCAGAATTTCGTTTAGTGTGGAAAATCCATTTACAACCCACAACATTTTGACTGGGATTGGAAGGTAGTAGTTCCCATGTTCCATTTCAAACAAGAGCATTATATTCTTCAGACATGGCCTTATGCTATTTTGGATCTTTGAGAGCTTGGGCTGATGTGGTGGGTTCAAGATCAAGAGGTTTGGATAATTGGGTGTGAAGATTTAGTTTTTGAAGAGATTTGCGAATGTTATTTTTGGCCCTTGTTTGCATGGGATGATTCGGTTGGGTAGCAGTTGGCAGGGGATTTGTGGCAGTCATTTGATGTGTTAGGTTTTGGGTATTGGCTGTGTTAAGATGAGAAATGTCACGTATAGCAGTTGGCAGAGCTTTCTCTGCACTGTCGTGTGTTTAAAGATATGTGGGGTGAAAGACTGCCTCTCTTTTGCTGTTTATAGAATGCTGCCTGCAAGTAAGAAATTGAGATTTTGAACATTTTGTTTCATTTGTTAACTTTTGGGTTTCTGAACTCCATTTTGCATTCCATATATATCCACCCATTTCTATTTGAGATTTTTTTAATGATTTTTGTAGTATTTTTTTTAATAATTTTAGTGTGCTTATGTTAAATATATAATTTTTTTAAAAAAATATATAATACATTTTAAAAAATAATATGCATCAGAATAACAAACAACAACACTACCTCCCGTACTATACTCGTGAAAAGTGAATTCCCCAGTAAAATGCAAACAGACTTCCTTTGGCACTCGTAGAATTTCAGTCCTGGACCATAACACAAATATTTTTTTGTTAATGATAATTATATTTTAATTGTCAATTTTATACTGAAATGAACATAATAATCCATACTCGACGACCTCCTAAGTAAAACTTCACTAATGAGTTCTTCTTTCAATTTTTAATAAAATTAAGCCAGAGCAACGGGATAACATAAATTTGACTGTTGGACTGATGGAATATATATATATATATATATATATATATATATATATATATATATATTATTTGATTGATTTTAACAATGAAGAGTATAGAAGGCGATTGTTACAAACTAAAATTTAAAGATGAAATTCAGAAATCTGAATGAACAAACTAAGAATTTACCAAAATCTGACCAATTAAGGAACGAATTTAAAGATGTGTTCCATGCCATTAGGAATCATCGATGCTGCGAAGTGCACTCTTGGAGCATGGTAATCTCATCCGATATGCTGAAAAAATTATGACAGAGATTTCTTGGAGGCTGGATCGTCTTCTTCTGTCCCGCAATGATCCTTTCAGACGCTTCATCAAGATGTCCTTCAAATTCAGGCAAGATATTTTCATTTTTTATTCTTGTGAATATTATATTGGTCATCTGATAGTGTCGAGTTGTGGATTTACTAAACCAAACCAGCCTACAGATCATGTTTCAGTCATCATCAAACTGACAATTTGTTGTGTAAGGTGCTTCGAGAAAAATAAAAGCCTTTGGGAAATAAGAGGTCAAAAAGTACCATCCATGTCTCTTTTCTTTCAAATAGAATTTCTAACTATTTTCATGTGTTTTTATCACTAGGCTCAAAGCCTAAGAAGCAACCCAAGAGGGAAAGGACAGAAGAGGAGAAAACTTTCAGAAGAAGGGCAAGATACTTTTTTTTTTTATCGAAATGTAAAAATATATTAAAGATAAAAAAATATACAAGGCTGGAAGCCTGGAAAGCTAGTAAGTTCAATATACAAAAATATACAAAAAGGGACAGGCTCCCTAACTAGGCATAAACATCCATGCCCACAAAAATAGAGTAACAATCAAGCAGAAACTGAGCTTGGTTAAAGTAGGAACCTAATCGGCAATAAGGTGCCAAACCTAACCAAAATGTGAAAGGAAAATAGAAAACAAATTAGCATTGCTGGAAGGCTACCAGCACATAAAACCTGAATGAGGACATGCTGCAGCAAATCAGACATGAAGGAAACCACAACCATAGCAGAGACCTGACAACCAGCACAGATGAAGTCCACAGGGGCACCTAACACAAGAAGCCCCAACAGGAGAGAAGCAAGACTGACAGGGGCAAAAAGATAGCAGCATCAGCATCAGCTGCAGCCAAACCAAAATAGGCCATCACCAGCAGCAAAAGAGGACTAGACTACCCTTTGAAGATCTCACTGAGTCTCTTATCCGCGAATCTCTGATAAGACCAGTCAACCCGGGTTTCCTAGTAACCCTCAATTAAATATTAGATGGCAACTCCTAACAAAATCAATTCCAAATAACAGAGAGCAAAAACCGCCATTGCTAGGACAAGATGACGCCGCGCGCGGGTGTTTTCCGACGTGCGACAGTGATGAGGACAAATAATCATAGGAATTATATTGTCGTGGGAAAGGATGAGTAGATATCATACAAGAAAGGATGTTACCAGAAAGGTGGTTGTGAGATAGATCAATCAAGGTTAATTGGTCCAAGCTACATAATTGAATTGGGATTTGACCTTCAAGATTGTTATAACTCAAAAGTAGAAATCTCAAGTTATATAGCCTATCAATCCATTCTGGAATACTACCAGTTAAATTATTATGGGAAAGATCTAATGCAAATATCTCAGAGGAATCACAAAATGCCATTGTGATCGGCCCGTGCAACTTATTTCTAGACAAATAAACATGTCTTAATTTTGAAGAAGCATCAAATCTAGGTGGTAAACAACCAGAGAAATTGTTCCCTGATAAGTCCAAGAATTCAAGAGAAGGCATATTCCATATCCATATAGGGATCTTCTCTCGCAAACTGTTGTTGGATAGGTCTAACACTTGCAGCGAACTAATGTTACCCAACGAGAAAGGAATGCTTCCATTAAAACCATTATCAGACATTAACAAAACTTCTAATGCTGGCAAACAAGCTCCGATTTCTGAAGGGATTTGGCCTTGGAAGTCATTCATGGATATACTTAGAAATGACAAATTCACATGAGAATTCTTTGGCAAGAAGAATGGACCTGAAAGAGAACAATTTTCTAAATGAAGTTCTTGTAGGTATGTGTTGTTCTCAATCAACCAATTTGGAAACTCTCCCTTTATTTGGATGTTTGTAAGATCCATATATTATAGGTTCACTTAGTGGTAAAAGAACTCGGGTAATGCTCCCGCACCTTGTCCAATACCGCTCAAATAGAGGGACTCTAACTGGAACTTTGGGCTCAGATTATGATCATCTTCTTCTGTGAATATTTCATTACTTGATCCATCAAAATGCTTGAGTTTTGAAAGGTTGTATAATGGGCTCAATGATACAGGATCTTCAAGTGATTAGAAGAGAGATCTAGATGCTAAAGGAAAGTCAAATTTGCCAGACATGGAGGCAATAAACCACTGAGATTATTGTGATACATATGTAGCTCTTGGAGATTACTTAAGTCACATAAGCCTGATCACATTATAATTTTGAAAACAAATTTAAAACTCTAAGTTTCTAATAGAAAATATATAACCTAGAGAGAGAGAGAGAGACAATAAGAGTTATCAATCTTACTGATGGTTTGTAAGATGCTGTTATTATTGAGAGTATTGTAACTTAAATTTAAGAATTTCAAGTTCCTGAAATGAAGGACGCCTGCCACAATCAAGAAATTATATTAACATAGAAACAATTAAAATTATAAAGGAAATGAAAGAGTTAAAAAGAAGCAGCTTATAAAATGATTTGATTTCTAGATTTAGAATTTAATTCTCTCTTAATGGTCAATTTGCTCTAGTAAGTAAATTTCTAATAAATTGCTAGTTTTGGTGGTCAGTGTCACGTGATTCTAGTCAATTATTGGTTGGGTAGTGTATTTTTTATGTTTTTTTTCTTATGTTTCTCGAGTTTTTTATTTAATTGACTTTAGTTACTATTTTTTTTTTTAATTTTCCAGATTAATATTATAAAAGAAAGGCTATACAGATAAAATAAAAGTTCAAGTTTAAAATATTATAATTTCATCAACCTATATCACACTATTATTTTTTTCATAATTGTATTTTTAGAAAGCCATATTTTGTTAAAATATAAGGAAATCATACGTGAAACTATCAAAACTGATATTCTTAATTCCATATATATTTTTTTTAGAAAATGCTTTATTGGCAAGATGTTTCTTGGGTAGAATTCAAGATGGTCTTAATTCCGGTTAATTAAATATTTTATCAGCTAAGGAAAATGGGTTATATATTCTTTATCTACATTAAATTGATATTCTTTAGAGAAAATAAATTTCTTCACGACATTAATGAGTGTTATTAACATTCTTCCTTAATTCTTTCTCTTTCTATAGATTGATAAGACTTGGACCGTTCTCTCTCGAGATTGCTTTTTATATGTCATAGTAAATTTAGAAAATAATATTCTTTATTTTATAATTTCATATTTTGTAATCTATCATTTCAAGATATTTAAAGCACTCATGTTGTCTTTTTTTTATATATGGTTTTGAAAATAATAATATCTTATAATATCAATCTATTAGTGTAAATTATTTTGATTGGTCCACATATAAAAATATTTTAAAAAAATTCCACGTATATATAAACAAGATCTCCCGTGATTTGTTTGTTCAACTTTCCTAAGAGGTTATTATATACAATAATTCCTTACTAATGAATTATGGCTAAAACAAACTAAAAAATAGAAAGGGAAGTGTAGAAATTGTAGAGTCCAATTAAAAGAGGGATTTTTTATATGTCTGATGAAAAGAAAAAAAGAAAAATATCATTGTTAATTTATTCTCCTCTTAAAAATAGCACTTTCAATATAAGAATATAAGAAATTATTGTATTTTTTTATTATCATTGTGTTTACATTACACTGAAATGGTGTTGAGAGAGGACTAAAATTAAATTGAAATATTGTTAATATTAAATGGATGGTAGACTTTTAGAATATTAAAAATTTCAATTGAGTTAATTTCTAAACTTGAGATTTAATTGTTTTTCCGGGACTTATTTAGTGAGTTGCTAAAACATAAAAGATTAATTCT
Source organism: Populus nigra (assembly GCF_951802175.1). Classification (NCBI taxonomy): domain Eukaryota; kingdom Viridiplantae; phylum Streptophyta; class Magnoliopsida; order Malpighiales; family Salicaceae; genus Populus; species Populus nigra. Next base: position 14,491,331 of record NC_084866.1, on the reverse strand, counting down.
ATATGGACACATCTAATTGAAGCGGGTATAAAAAAAAGTAGAATGGTTAATTTACCTCCAAAAGATACAATGCTACTAAGAGCAGACAATGACATATTTTTTAGAGAACGCAATGCTCCAAGGCTTTGAAGGGAGTGTTCATCTAGAGAATACTGGTCCAGATACAAACTTTCCAATGAACTTAAATTTTGCAACTTTGTTTGTTCAAAAGTAGCAAATTGAATTTTTGAATTAATCCCAAATATATAAACATCACTGTATGTAAAATATATAACTTACCGTCACCTAATTTTCTTCCTGTAAAATCATTGTGGTGTAGAAAAAGTGTCGTGAGATTTGGGAATGCTCCTAATGATTGCAGTAACAGGGACATATTTCCATAGGTTGTGATTTTTCCGAGATATAGAGTATTCAAGCTGCTTGGACCTACAAGTTAGTTAGGGAAGAAACGTATAATTAATATTGCATGGATATTATCTTCATGATGCTACCAGCTAGGTAGGTAATGTGAATGTATTACTAATTACCTCTTGAAGCTACCAATTTGTTAATATTGTTGCCGCCCAAACCCAAATGCTTCAAGCTGCTCAAGGATTCTTGATATTTATAAAAAAATTTAATTAATTCACTACAAAACATAAATTGTGTTTTTTAAAATTAAATTTAATAGATAATTGTGTTAATTGAATTTAATATTTATAAAAATAATAGTATATAAAAAACTAACCTTTCAAATCTATTAGCCCCTCCAGTCTATTATAATCTAAATATAGTGTTTTAAGAGACGGAAGCCCCTCCACAAATGATAAAATACTGTTATTGAAGCTATTATCTTCCAAGGCAAGGATCTTCAAATTGCTCAATTTATGTAACCCATAACCACCTATATATATAAAAAAAAAATTAAAGACTTTTACTTGAGGGCCTAGCTGCTGTGGTCAACTGTGTGACTTGTTCCGCCCCCGTCCCGGGTTCGATCCTCTATGTGCACGCCTGTTACCCCCGCGGTGCCTAACCTGCTCCTGGGCTTGCAGGATGTCCAGTGGGCCGTGGGGAATAGTCATGGTGCGCGCAAGCTGGCCCAGACACCCCACGTAAATCAAAAAAAAAAAAAATTAAAGACTTGATGTAAAGAATAAAAAAATATTATTAGAGTAATTTAATTATTGAATGATCAAGAGGCCTGTAATTGTTAAGTGACTTCATGTAAAGAGGTTGATACGGTGAAAGTGAAAGTAAAAGGAGTAATTGTTAAAGTAATTGTACAATTTGATGATTATAATATTTGTTGTGGTTGGATTAATAATGTAAGGAATCAAAGAACACCTTATTACTATATATGATTTATATTTTCTTCGATGATGAATTACTGTGGAGAACCAAAATGATACTAATTAGAAAACACCTTATTTGATTAATTTAAAAAAACTAATCTAAATTAATATTTTGTAACACTTAAGAGAGCAAACCTTTCTTCTCAACCCAACCAGCTATACGATTATCCATCAAGATGAGACTGTTGAGTTGTTGGAAAGGAAGGAACAAGGAGACATTTAAGTACCAATCTCCCAGTTCCTCATTCCTTACGCTCCAAAGATAAGAGTCCGGTGACTCGGCCTGTTCTGCTGCTGCAGACAATACTTTCCCATTCACAACAGTGGGCGTCGCGTTTTCTCCAGGTAGGTAGGGAGGTGCCATTGGGATAGTTAAGAGAATCTTTGAGGTGCCAGAGAGCGACTCTCTCTTCCTCCAAGCAACCAAGAGGCAGCCATCCTTGCAGCGAAACCGTTATCACTAACACCGTCAACACCTGAAGGAACAGCCCCATCTTAATTAATATCAACTATTACAATATTAATTGTTGCAAATGGCAGCGAGGAGGTTTAGGCTTTTATAGAGGGCAATAAATATTTGTAATTCAATGTTCATGACTTTCTTAAGCAAAATAAATTTTTTTAAAAAAATCTTAAAAAAAATTCTCAGTAATTTTAAAAAATATCTTTATGAAAAACACACTTAGCAGCCACATAAGTTAGAAGCTTCATTTCTTAAACTAAAAGATTGTTTACGAATAAATTTGAAATCGTGTTTTTTTAAAATAATATTTTTATTTCAAATTATTTTTTATATATTTTTTTATCATTATGATATATATATTGATATTAAAATTAATTTTAAAAACAAGTTTTTTTATTTTATTTTAATACATAATTCAAAATATCTGAATTCATTCATTTAACATTTTTGTTCAATATATATAATCTCTTTGTCTTTTTTTATAATACTTTTAATCTGAATATCTTAAAAGAAACATGACAAGTTTTTTTTTTATTTTTAACACTACTGATTACTTCTTTAAATATTAGTTATTGTTGATGAATGAGAATTAAGTGGATAGAATTTTAGGATTTCTAGAAGAATTAATTCTCTCAAATTTTGTCATATTTTCTGTTTTTATTTTTATTAAGTTGTCTTTTCTTTCTTACTTTTTAATATTTTTTGGATGAGAATGAAATATTTTATATAAACTTTTAAAAAAACTCTGAGATTTATTCATATATATTGTGTGACTCTTTACTTATATAAACGGATGAAGCATGAAAATTATGGTACTTTTTTTTATAATACTATTAATCTGAATATTTTTTAGGAAAAAATGCATAATGGAAATGTTTTCTTGGACCCACCTCATGGGGGAAAAAATGCACGATGGCACCATCCAACGGGCCCATTCATGAAAAAAATGGATGATGGCATAGGACGGCAGTGTCCTCTTCATTACATTTGTTCTCATTTTGATACTAACATGTTTGTTTTACGTTTGAATATTATTTTAAAAAAAATAATTTTTTTATTTTAAATGATTTATCTTAGTATTTTCATATCATTTTAATATATTGATGTTAAAAATAATTTTTTAAAAATAAAAAAATATATTATTTTAATACATTTTCAAATGAAAAACAATTTAAAAACCAACTATTACCACACTTCCAAACACCCTCTAAGTTGTGCTTGTGTTGATTTTTTTTTCGTGTCAAGACTTTACTATTCATCCTTTTGTATATTATTATAGATGAATTATTTAAAAAATTATGTTTTTTTAATTTGTTTCTTAATTTGTTTTTTAACAATTTAGTTCTAATTAAACTCAATAGATTCTGATTTTTTATGAAAAGATAGGATTGAAAGAAGAGGGGAAAGACACCAAATATGAGTGCAATGTCATAATTTTGTAAATGATGCATTTTGGTTTTTAAACTTTAAAAATCATGTAAATCATACAATTCTAGTATTTTAATATTTTTTTAATTTAATTTTAATATAAAAAATTTATTTTATTATTTTTTTAATTTCTAATTTACATAGGAGAGAAAAATCATCAAATTCTAACGAGCCCAACTCTTGTTAAAAGTGGAGAAAAAAATGGATGATGGCAGAGGACGGCAATGTACTCTTCATCACAATTCCTTTCGTTTTCGTTTTGATATTATTAAGTATTGCTTGCGTGGATTCTTTTACTCTGCAAGGCCTCACTGTTTTCTCGAATAATATTGAGGATAGATTATATAAAATTTTATATTTTTTTTATTTGATTTTTAAATTTAATTTTTGATGATTTAGTTATAATCAAAGACCATTTAATTTTTATTTTTTTATAAAAAAGTAAAATTAAAAAAAATGAATCGAAAAAAAGAGAGGTTAAACATGGATGTTATAGTCTTACAAAAGAAACACTTTTATCCTTGAATTTTAAAAACAACAGTGATATTTATATAAATGGATGAAACATAAAAATTATAGAAGGCAATTGTTACAGACTAAACTTTGAAGATGAAATTGAGAAATTTCAAGGAGCAAACTAAAAATTGATTTATACATATTAATCACCTTGATGAAAAATTACTATTCATTATAATTGTATAATTATGAATTTGTTCTTGCAGAAAAAAGGATAAGATTATCTTTTTGTCTTGGTAGAATTATTTTTAATATATTGTATAAGGTTATATTTGCCATTCCATTTTTTTATAGTAAAATTACTATTTTGGCCTTGGAATATAGAAGTCTTATGTTTTTGCTCCACAAGTGTTTTTATTCTTTTATTTTTTTAAAATAATTAATTAAATTTCTGTTTAGAATGCTTTAAGTATAATGTAAATTTATTTTTATAAAAAAATAAAAAACACTTATAAAAAAATTATATAGAATACTTAAAGAATAATTTAAATATTAATTTTTTTTATAAAAAATAAAATAATTATAAAAATAATTAATCAGACATAGCCGCTACCAAAAAAAAGTTAAAACATTCTTTAATATTTTTTTAACATTTAAAAAGTTAATATACGTGCAAATATACTAATAATCTCTGGAAAGAAAGGAGCAACTTTTATGTATGCATTATTTTCAAGGAAATGGGAAGTAAGATCATAGCATTAACCTTTTATTCATGTTTTTTTTTTTTTAAAAAAAAGAACTTTGATTCGGGGTCAACGTTTCAAGAAGGAATATAAGTTACGGTTGATTACTTTCATGCAATTCTTTATTTTTTATTTTTTGGGTACTGTATGGTCCGAAGAAGATGTCTTTTGTAGTATATAGAGAATTTTTTAAAAACAGTTTAGAATTATAATTCACATCCGAATTAATAATATAATAGGTTTTAATATTTACTTTTAATATATATAAAATGAAAGATATTATGAGTTTTTGATTAATGATGTTAAGTCACATATGTTTATAAAAATAATTTCTATCAACCAAATGATATGTTTAAGAGTTTGCAATATGTATTTTGAATTTAATATTAATAATTATAGCTTTCTAAAATAAGTTTATTTAGTTTATAAAAACTGTTCATTTTTATTATCTCAATCCATCAAAATTTTAAATACATAGCATTTAGCGTTAAGAATTATACCCATTGAAAATATCAGTATATTAAAAAATTCAATAAATATATATAAATAATTTTAAATAAAAAAATCAAATTTTATCTGATTTTTATTTGAAAAACAGTACCAACCAGGGCATATCTAGAAAAAATCTATCAAGTAACAAAGATATTCAGAGAATGACTGAAAATAAATCAAACTAAAGCCGTGGAATTAGAAATCAAAAGATGGATCAAATTTGTCTCTACAGTGAGCCATCAAAGTGGTGGGGCAAAAACTTGATAGGGAGATAATTATTTATTCATCAAAACAATTATTTATTCTAGAGGAAAACCTAAACTCAATTTCATTTGATCAAAGTCATACTATAAACAAAAACAAGAAAAAAAGTATTTAATTGATATAATAATAAAAAATTGGTATACTAATATAAAAAAATAAAAATCTACTAAAATGAGTGGCACTCAAATAATTTAAATATTCGCATATCTTATCTTCCAAGTAAGAAAAAACAATAAAAGCAAGAAATGTTCTTTTCTCCAGCTATAAATAGATGGAGACATCAATACCAAAATAAATATGAATTAGTTAGAATAATTATAACTAACAAATATAATAGGTTTTAATATTTACTTTTAATACATATAAAATGAAAGATATTAAGAGTTGATTAATGTTGTAAAGCTATATATGTTTAAATATTTGCAATGTGTACATATTTTGATTTTAATATTAGTAATTATAAAGTTTATTTAGTTAATAAAAATTGTTCCATTTTTGTTCTCTCATCTGTCTCTCACTATTGTTTTTTTTTTCTTTTTCTGAACTATCTTGTCTTTTTTTCTTTTCTGTCTCTCATCTCTCAATCCTTCAAGATTCAAAATGCATAGCAATTTACGTTAGGAATATTAATAAAAATAAATAAATATAACCAAAAAGCAAATACAAAAAAAGTGATATTGGAGAAAGAGAGTATCTAATTCTAGTAAAGTATTTAAATTTCCATTGAAAGATGCGTGATATATTAATCTAAGGTCCATTTTCCATTAACTAATCGATCGGCGGTTGCATTCTAATGCTTGAGATTTATTTTTTATGCTTAACCATTTAATTCTTTTTTATACACTAAATTGAAATTAAAACAAAATACAAAATACAAAAAAGTTGAAAAAACAAAAAACGCTTGATAGCAATGGTCTCATGGACCATCCCTCTAGACATATTGTGGAAAAAAATGCAGATGATAATGATCTTACAGACCATCCCACTAACCCAAATCGTGGAAAAAATGCAGATAGCAATGGTCTCACAGACCCATCTGACACTGCATCCATCTATTACTTGTTGATTGTCAAAAACTACTGATGAGTACCTTAGAAAAAAAAAAAAAGAAGAAGACTTGTTGACATGACAATGAGAAGAAGTATTTTAGAGATATTATCATTTGTTGTTCATTTTATCAACGATACTGTTTGATTTTGCTATCGCCATCAAAATTAAGCCATGATTTTCCACGCGTTATTTCCATAAAGAAAGTAGCAAGTCTTATGTATCCATCATGCAAAGTGAGCTTCCTATCGTTAACCTTTTATTCATGTTTTTCCATTAAAAAAAAACTGACATGTTGCAATTCAATTATTTTTTTAAATATGAATCAAGTTAGTTTTTAGATATCTTAAATCTAATTTAATAATGCTGATTAAAACCACATGGTAGGGAAAAAAATGAATTGCATAAAAATAATTAATCAAAAACTTGTATTCTTCTTATAAAGTTACCGCTAGGAAGCTCACTTTGCATGAAGATGATGGATATGGAAGACTTGCTACTTTTTTTATGGAATAACGTGTGGAAAATTATGCTTTAATTTTGATGGTGATGGCAAAATCAAATAGTATCTTTGACAAAATGAACAACAAATAATAATATTTCTGAAATACTTCTTGTCATTGTCATGAAAATAAGTCTCTTCTTTATGTTCTTTGTAAAGTACTTAATTATCAGTCTATTTTTTGTAACGCAATCAACAAGTAAGATGGATAAGAATTTATAGTGTGAGATGGGTTTGTGAGACTATTGCCAATTTGTCATTTGTATTTTGTCCACAATATAGGCCAGTGGGATGGTCCACAAGTAAGCTTTTTTTTTTCTTTCTATAGTTCTTAGCAGTCTATTTTTTGTAACACAGTCAACAAGTAAGATGGATAGGAATTTGCCGTGTGAGATGGGTCTGTAAGACTATTGCCATCTATATTTTTTCCACGATATAGGCTAGTGGAATGGTTTATAAAACCGTTGCTATCAAGCTTTTTTTCTACCAAATGGGTCCATGAGACCATTGTTCTATACGCTTGAGAATGGATAATATGTTTTACTTTCAATTTAGTTTATAAAAACAATTAAATGCTTAAGCATAAAAAATAAATCTAAGTGTTAGAATGCAACCACCAATTAATTAATGGACAATGGACCTTATATTAATATATGTGGCATCTTTCAATGGAAATGTAAATGCTTTACTAAAATATCATTTTTTTTGTATTTGTTTTGTTATATTTAATTTTTCATCAATATTTCTAACGTAAATTGCTATGTATTTTGAATCATGAAGGATTGAGAGATGGGAGATGTTGTAACCCATTTTTGGGTCCCCCACAAAATATATATATATAATATATATATATAGCCAAAGGAGGTTAAGAAAAAATAACAGGAGGTAGAAGCGCTCAGAAAATGGTCGGAAAATTGGTCAATAAGGTTAAAAATACAAAGTTGAGATTTTTGACAATATATTCTTGGAGAAGAGAGCCCCGTTGAGAAGGAAAATTAGGAATTTGAGGAGAAAAACCCAAATTTAGATGTTTATGGACTTAATTGGATTTTTAAATGAATTTATAGGGGATTGGATTGCAAGAAAAATTGATTTTTAAGTCAATTTGGGCTTTAATTAGAAGAAATTTAAGTTCTGGGGCTAAAATATATTTTTTAGGAATTTATTAGGTCAAATCAGGGGCCTAATTGCATAAATATTGAAGTTCAAGGGCCAATTAGGGACTTAATTGAAGAAATCCGAAACCAGGGACCAAATTGGAAGAGGCGCGTAGATGGAGGGGCTGGAATTAATTGATTCAGGGGTCTAATTGAAGAAATTAGAAGTTTATTGATCAATTAAGGGCTCAATTGCATAATTCAGAGGCCAAGGACTAAAGTGAAAAACGCGACCAAATATAGGGACGGGGATCGATTTTGGCAGGGATGCAATTGAATGAACAAAAGATGATTGAGGGCTGATTTGAAATTTGGCGCGTTTTGGCGCCATATTTAAATGAAACGGCGCGTTTTATCCAAAACGACGCCGTTTCATACAAAAAAAAAAGGACCGAACGGTGCCGTTTTGAACGGCACTGTTCCCCTTTCTTCTTCCTCCATGGACGCGATGCAGAAGAAGGAAGAAGAATGGTTTTTTCTTCTTTAAACCAGCCTCTCTCTCCTCAAGGCCACCAACCCGAAGCCCAACACCTGTGGACCACCGGCCGAAGTTACTGGCCGACCACCCGCCGCGCGCCTAACAGAAAACGGGGAAGCCGTACCACGCCAGCTGCACCCAAATGCCCGACTGACCGCCGCAGCCTTTGCTCCCCACGTGCAACCATAAAAAGCCCCGCCCCTTGGCTCTATAAATAGACCCAAAAACACCAAAGGAAAGGAGGGAGAGGAAGACCGAGAGAGAGGACCGAGAGAGGCGAGAAAACAAAAAAAAATAGAAAAAAAAAAAAGAAAACAAACCGAGAGAAGAGAGTGAAGGGAAGAAAGAAAAAGACCGAAACATTGGAAGAGGAAGGAAAAGTTGAAAACTGGAGGGAAACCAAACCGGGAGGGTCACGGGAAAACACTGTAAAATAGAGCACCGCCGCTGCCGCTTGGAGCCGCCGTCCGTGAGCCAAGACGCCGCCACCAGCCTCCGCCACAGCCCCGCCAGAAACGCAGCAAGCCACCGCCTCCGCGCTAGGTAACCCTTCGGCCTCCCCTTTTTCCGGTGTTTAATTTCGTTTTTTCTTCTCTGCATGTAGAACGTTATACGTTCTGCATGCAGGGGGGGAATAATTCCCCCCCCCCGCCCGTTTTGCTATGGGCCAGGCGGATCCTGGCCCAGTCCTGTCTTTTGGGCCGGGTCTGGCCCAGAAGAGAATAATAGTATTTGGGCCGAAATCGGCCCAACCAATGTTGGGCCGAGATCGGCCCAACACCTTTGGGGCTGAGTCCGGCCCAGCCCAATTGGTTGGGCCGGACCAGCCCAAACCATTTTATATTATATATTATATATTATTTTGTTTTTGTATTATTTATATATAGATATATATATAAAAAAAATTTAAGAAAATTCTAAAAAAAATTATTGCAAAAATATGTGATTTTCTGTAATTTTATTATTTTTTTGATTAATATTGGTTTGTATTTTTATACTGTAAAGATACAAATCCGGTATTAAAATACCCGGTTTTCGTCAAAGCGTCAAAGATTTCAAAAAAAAAATGTCTTTTGCTTTCTAAAAATTTCCTAAATATCTTTAAAAATATTTTTGATTTTTCTACATATTTTTATCAAAATGGATTAATATTTGGTTGTATTTTTATACCGTAAGAATACCAACCCAGTATTAAAATACCCGATTTGCGTCAAAACATAAAAAAAAATGTATATATAATTAAAAAATGTTTTGTTTTAAAATACAGCCTAGTATCTCCAATATATATATATAAATATTATAACATCATATTTTCACACAACATGGAGCAGTGGGATCTGGAGCAGCTTTTTCTCCTCTTCCTTTCCCTGTCGGCGGTGACAACCACCGTCACCTGCAAAAGAAGAAAAAACGCAAGCAAAGTTTCGGTTCTTCCTCCCCCTTTTTAGATCTGCTCTCCTTCTGCTTTCTCTCTTCCTCCCGGTCTGATTTTTTTCTGTCTTCTCTCTTACTCAGGTGGCAGATCAAGCGACTGTGTCTCGGTGGCGGCGGTCGTGGCGGTGGACTGATCTGCCCGTGCTTGAGGGTCTCGGCCTGGAGGAGAAGGAAGTGTTTCCTGGGCGCAGGGAGCTGCTGCGGGTCTGTGGGCACAGCCGTGTGCTGGCTGGTGTTGGAGGCCGGTTCTGTGGAGCTGCTTCTCCGTTGCTGGTGGTAGCCGACCGAGGGAGTGTGGCCGGCACTGCTGGGTCTATGGGGGTTTCTCTCCAATTGGCTTTCCCAAGGCGGCTGCTGGAGAGGCTATCAGCGGACGATGGAGAGAGTGGAACCGGCTGGGAAAGGGGAGAGGAAGATGGGGCTACGGTGGAGGCTGATTTGTGAGGGGAGGCTGGTCTGGCTTGTCTTGGCAAAGAGCAAGGGAGGAGCAGATGGTCTGTGGGGGCTGAGAGAGGTGGCGGTTTGGTTTCCCAAGGAAGGGGGAGGCTGGCCGGTTCTGATTTGTAGTGGGTGAGGGGTGTTAGAGGCTCGTCTGTGGCTGTTGGCAAGTCGCCGGGGAAGAGGAAGAAGGAAAAATAATCCAGGGGGGGCTGGCGGCTGCCTCTTTTGGTGAGGGAGAGAAAAAGCTAAGCTTTTAGGGTTTTTTGTTTTTTTGTGTTGCCTCCCCCTCCAATTGCAAAATTGCCCCCCCTGGTTTTGAGTTTTGGATCTATATTTATAGGTAAAATGTTGCCCGAAACTCAAAATTGGTCCCTCAACTTTCTTTTTTTGTAAATTTTGATTTTTCTTGTTTTTTTCTTGTATTTTTTAAAACAAGCAATATCAACGTTGACTTAAAGAGAAAAATCAAGGATTTTAAAAACAACGCGTGAAAAGTTGAACGCGTTCGAAAACTTTTGAAAATTGAAATTCTTTTTTAGACGACGTTGAAAATGCTAAAAACGATGCAAATATATAAAAAACATATTTTTTTGGATTTTCGTTGTTTTTCGCTATTTTTGGATTTCTTTCAAAAATTTTATCAAATAGGTGGGTCAAAAATTGGGTAGCAACAGATGCCCCCTCTTTACAATGCTTACAAAGCAAAACTCCTCAATGTTTTGCATAGTAAGCTTTGTAAAGAAAAGAAAAGGAAAATGATCTCATTATTTTGGGCAACCTGCCCCTTTTGAAGAAAAGTGGTCTATTTTCAGGGGCGACCTCCCCACACATACTCACTTTGGTCTATTTTCAGGAGCGACCTGCCCATACACTCACACGGGTCTATTTTCATGGGCGACCTGCCCACACATACTCAAAGTGGTTTATTTTCAGGGGCGACCGGCCCACACACTCACACTGGTCTATTTTCACGGGCGACCTGCCCACACATACTCACTTTGGTCTATTTTCAGGAGCGACCTGCCCACACACTCACACGGGTCTATTTTCACGGGCGACCTGCCCACACATACTCAAAGTGGTCTATTTTCAGGGGCGACCGGCCCACACACTCACACTGGTCTATTTTCACGGGCGACATGCCCACACATACTCACTTTGGTCTATTTTCAGGAGCGACCTGCCCACACACTCACACAGGTCTATTTTCACGGGCGACCTGCCCACACATACTCAAAGTGGTCTATTTTCAGGGGTGACCTGCCCACACACTCACACTGGTCTATTTTCACGGGCGACCTGCCCACACATACTCACTTTGGTCTATTTTCAAGGGTGACCTGCCCTTTTGATTGAGTTTACCTGAGATCCCATCTGGCGATCTAACAAGAACAAAAATTGGTGTCTAGCTCGGTCAACCTAAAATCCCATCTAGCGATTCCCTTTAACCAAAGCTAAATTTTGCGTGGTTAGGCTAAACTGAGATCCCTTTGCCGATCCCCTTTAACCAGAACCAAAACTCTTGTGTGCGGTTAGGATAGACTGAGATTCCTTTCGCCAATCCCCTCTAACCAGAACCAAAATCTGTGTGGTTGGGCTGAACTGAGACCCCTTCGCCGATCCCCTTTAACCAGAACCAAAACTCCTGTGTGCGGTTAGGATAGACTGAGATTCCTTTCGCCAATCCCCTCTAACCAGAACCAAAATCTGTGTGGTTGGGCTGAACTGAGACCCCTTCGCCGATCCCTTTCAACCAGAACCAAAACTCATGTGTGCGGTTAGGATAGACTGAGATTCCTTTTGCCAATCCCCTCTAACCAGAACCAAAATCTGTGTGGTTGGGCTGAACTGAGACCCCTTCACCGATCCCCTTCAACCAGAACCACAACTCCTGTGTGCGGTTAGGATAGACTGAGATTCCTTTTGTCAATCCCCTCTAACCAGAACCAAAATCTGTGTGGTTGGGTTGAACTGAGACCCCTTCGCCGATCCCCTTCAACCAGAACCAAAACTCATGTGTGCGGTTAGGATAGACTGAGATTCCTTTCGCCAATCCCCTCTAACCAGAACCGAAACTCCGTATGGTTAGGATAGACTGAGATTCCTTTCGCCAATCCCCTCTAACCAGAACTAAAATCTGTGTGGTGGGCTGAACTGAGACCCCTTCGCCGATCCCCTTCAACCAGAACCAAAACTCCTGTGTGCGGTTAGGATAGACTGAGATTCCTTTTGCCAATCCCCTCTAACCAGAACCAAAATCTATGTGGTTGGGCTGAACTGAGACCCCTTCGCCGATCCCCTTCAACCAGAACCAAAACTCCTGTGTGCGGTTAGGATAGACTGAGATTCCTTTTGCCAATCCCCTCTAACCAGAACCAAAATCTGTGTGGTTACGCTGAACTGAGACCCCTTCGACGATCCCCTTCAACCAGAACCAAAACTCATGTGTGCGGTTAGGATAGACTGAGATTCCTTTCGCCAATCCCCTCTAACCAGAACCGAAACTCCGTATGGTTAGGATAGACTGAGATTCCTTTCGCCAATCCCCTCTAACCAGAACTAAAATCTGTGTGGTTGGGCTGAACTGAGACCCCTTCGCCGATCCCCTTCAACCAGAACCAAAACTCCTGTGTGCGGTTAGGATAGACTGAGATTCCTTTTGCCAATCCCCTCTAACCAGAACCAAAATCTATGTGGTTGGGCTGAACTGAGACCCCTTCGCCGATCCCCTTCAACCAGAACCAAAACTCCTGTGTGCGGTTAGGATAGACTGAGATTCCTTTTGCCAATCCCCTCTAACCAGAACCAAAATCTGTGTGGTTACGCTGAACTGAGACCCCTTCGACGATCCCCTTCAACCAGAACCAAAACTCATGTGTGCGGTTAGGATAGACTGAGATTCCTTTCGCCAATCCCCTCTAACCAGAACCAAAATCTGCGTGTAGCTCGGTCAACCTGAAATCCCATCTGGCGATTCCCTTTAACCAAAGCTACGTGAGATCCCATCTGGCGACCTCCTTTAACCAAAACCAAAAAAATGTAAAAAGTGGTCTCATTGTAATAGGTGACCTACCCAGATGAAAGAATGTTAAAAACGGTCTCATTATGATGGGTGACCTACCCAAGTGGAAAAAATGATGGTCTCATTGTGATGGGTGACCTACCCAAAGAAAGATGGTCTCATTATGATGGGTGACCTACCTAGATGGAAAAATGTGACTTACCTGGCAAAAAGACTTGGCAGGCAAAGTCCTGACAGGATAAGGCTGACAAACGGCTCTTCCTGATTGCAGGGTTGACTTGAAGACTCCTCTTGATGACAGGGTTGATCTCCTCATTTCTTTGAGATTCTCATACTAGCAAGTTTCATCTCATTCTCTTCTCGTTCCAGGATCTAAACCGATTCTTTGTTATCATCAACTCAATCATTCTTTCTTTGTCCACAATCTTGCTGGACTTCATTGAGGATCTTCCTGTAACAATCACATGTGCAGTGCTTTGAGGTTAGATGACATGCATGCCTCCTTACCTGATTTGAAATATAGGTCCCCCCCTCTTTGATGATCCATCGTCATAGGGTGCCCTTGTTTGCATTCCAAAGCTTTCTTTGTTCTTTCGATGCATTGGCTCATTTGCGTGCTAGCCTTCCACTCAAATGCAAGTACAATGCCTATCTTAGGTTTTCCACGACGATTACTACTCTCGTTGTTTATCAAGCTGGACTCCGCCCCCAAGTGTGGTGTTGTTTGATTCATCATAAAAGATTTTCTCTTTTGGATTCTTCTGAGAATTATCCTCTGATTGATTGTGTGCCTCATGCCAACACCCATCAAGATTGTTAACTAGTCATGAACTTGCCTCCAATTGAAACAATACTTTTCAAGTATATGTTATCATCAACCTTCTTGGAAACTGCCAAGTCATCCGGACATGCATCTCATAGCGTGCAATAAAAACTCATCGTTGTAAACTCAATGTTCTTCTCCATGGATTCCTCTCAGCTTGTCAAATCAGATCATGAAAAGAAACGCATTGGCATCATCAATGATGTTCATCACCCATATTCATGCGGTGAAGTGCGCATTTGAGCTTCAAAACAAATGGCCCCACAGTCAGTCTTAGTGGGTGCATCCTTCCAACATTCATTTAAATGTGACTATGTGATAACATCGTTCAAAAGTCATAGCTATGTTGGGGATGATAAACCAAGATGAAAATATGAAAATATCTTTCAAGTGCAGCGTTGCCCATCAATTGCTACTGAAGTTCACTAAATTATGGGTTGTCTTTTACAACATTGCCCCCAATATGATCTGAACATGCTCATTCTTCTGTCTATAACCAAATGGTTTTTTGTGATCGCCAGGAATGACTTTGATGGACTTTGCCAACTCATCGTTCGATTCTTTCTTTACCCCCAGCTGATCTGAATACCTTTTGTTTTCCTTCTCAGGGTCCACTGTATTGCCCCCAGGTGGTCAACTTTTCAAGGAGTGTCAAGAAGTGTTGATGTCATTCTTGTCAAGAATTTTTCAAACTCGATCGATATTCTTCTTGTTTGACAATCTTTCTGTTCTGGAATCAAATCAAATCTTTCAAAGATCATGTCTATTGAAGTCTAATTGTTGAAATGAAATCAGAGAGATGTTAGTTTAGAAAAGATCTTTTGAAAATCAAGCTTCTTCGATCAAAGATCCAACATACATTATTCAATGTAATCCTTTGATTGTCTTGTATTTTGAAAACTGAAATGATTCGTTGTAAGATTAAAATGACTTTTTTCATGGTTCTTTGTGTCAGTTTTAACCTTTGATCTTGGGTATCTCATTTGATGGTCTGCGATGAGGTGACCTTCTGTGAATTACAAGAAACAAAAGGCTCAAGTCAAAACTTGAGGATTCATCAAGAAAGATGGTTTTCTTTTTTAGCACCAATTTTATCGGCATGCATAATAACCAATAGCTTAATTCATGAAGCCACGACTCTTATGGAAAAGCTCTTCAAGTTTTGAGATCATCATTTATCGGTTCAAATTGCTTACTTGATCAAAAAGGGCTTTTAAAAGCACGTAATGCAGGCTATGGTTCATGGCTTATGAAAGAAAGGAAATTCACAGGCTCAAAAGGTGTTTAAGGGTTTCAAAAACCTAGGATCAACATCAACTATTCATCAACTCTTTTTCTCTTGTTGTCATTGTAGAGAAAGTGACATATAACCTTGTTAATCTCAAAGATCAAAATTCTCTTAACATAAGTCATAATGTAAATCCACATTTCCTTGATGAATAACCAACCTCAATCATCTGATAACATCAGAGGCTTTATAATGGATACCAAAAGTCACGTTTATAACTTAGTCTTTTTTTTCTGCTATTGACTTTTGTTGTGTCCTTGATTGAAATTTCTTTTGCTCTTCATAGACTTGATAGGCGTTCTCCTTCCTTTATCTTTGACTTGTCTTTAAGTTAAGGCAATTTCAACTTCTTCTTTTTTAATCTCTTTTTTTTTTCTTATAGCCTTCCTCAAAATTTTCTTATATGCCCCCAGTCTATGTGTTTTTGTAGCCTTCTCTCAACCATTGGACTTTTGTTCTAAGCCTTCCCTTTATCCATTAATGTCTTTAAAATATCTCTCATTTGCCCCCAATGTAGGGTGTGATCCTAATCAGGGTTTCTTTTTGAAAGAAAATATTTTACCAGGCTCAAAATGGGACTGCAAGGGATAATATTTCAAGAAATGTGAAAGGATAACAAAGATGGCCTTTTCTCGTTTCAAGCAAGGTCAGTTAGAACCGATAAATTTTGACCTCATCCAGTGTAATGATTTGGACTTGTAAGAGTCATGATTCACGAGTCCATAACTACTGAATCCACTACATGTCATTATGCATACTGCTAAAACTTAGTTATATGATGTGTGGTTCAGTTTCAGGAGGTATGAGTTCAAAATTGTTTGGTCACCTTATGTCATTTTCAAGCATCGAGTTATTTCCGCAATCAAAACACTTTTAATGTTCAGGATTAAACTTTGCATGTTGGAGTTTGATCAAACATATTTTGTCAAAATACCCTTTGAAATAAACATCTCTTGATTTCAAAACAACAGGAAGACAAAGGAAAGACATGTTTCGTTGAAGGGTGAGATGTGATCCCAAAACAAAATGCAGAATGCTAAAATCCCATAACAAAAATGATTTGACAGGTCAACGCCCTTCTTCAATAAGCTTTTCTGGCAATATCTGTGTTTTGCCGAGCACTTTTAATCACATGTCATTCTGAAGATGTTCGGGGGACAATATAGCAAATGACACCCTTCTTCACACACTCCACTTGTCTCTTGCTCACCAACTTCTAGACTCGATTCTTGCAATTGTTCAGCTGAATGGCCTGAAATACCCTCATGATATTCAAATCTCCTGTTTGGATTATATCACATAGGAAATAGTGGTTGCGTGGGATTTAACGGAGTTAGGCAAAAAGTCTGGAATCTGGCAGATGCTGGTAAATAAACTCAAATGGCAGAGGGAAGTCAATCCTGACAAAGGTACTTGAGCAATTGATGCTACAACGAGATCTGACTGGACCTCATAAGGTTTCCCACCTTCTAAGTCATCCTCTGATGCATCTCTCATCATTGTTCTGGAATCCGTGCCAAAACCTTCAATCTTTCCCCTCTTCATAGCTTGTTCAAATTATTTTTTTGGCAATCCACACAACTTCATATCAATCTTCCAATGTTGTTGTGGTTGGTTGAGGGTTGTCAAAAACCTTTCAACAGCTTGGTAATCTTGGCAATGCCCAGAAACATGTGGCATCGCCATTACCGATGTGTGGAATCACACATTGTCAAAACTGGAAGAGAACCTGATGAATCTAAAACTCCTTTATCTCCTCTTTGATTCCTCACTGACGATGCAGCCAACAGACACCTGTAGAGGGAGCTCTGCTCTGTTGAAGTTTCAATCTTCTTTCTATTTTTCAGCCGAGGTCTGTCTCTTTTCCCTACTTTTGCATTTTCAAGCTAATACTGATGAGAGAAAATTATAGATGATCAGAAACTACTGCATCCCTTCTTGGATTCGCCACTTGCAGATCTACCAACAGATTTCTGCAAAGAGAGCTCTGCCACAGTGAAGTTCTATATTTGCTCCTGTTTTCTAGCTCAAGTCTGGCTTTTCTGCCTACTACAGTGTTTTGATGCTGAAACTGATGGGGTAACTTTTTATATCGTTTGAAACTACTACATCCCCTCTTGCATTCCCCACTTGTAGAGCCATAAACGGGTTTTTGTAGAGAGAGCTCTGCCACGTCAAAGTTCGACGACTGCTCATGTTTTCAGACTAGGTCTGACTCTTCGGCCTACTCCAGTGTTTCAGTGCGGAAACTGATGAGCCAAAGTTTTGTAGCGTTTGAAAGTACTGCATCCCCTCTTGCATTCCCCACTTGCAGAGCCATAAACGGGTTTTTGTAGAGAGAGCTCTGCCACGTCAAAGTTCGACGACTACTCATGTTTCCAGACTAGGTCTAACTCTTCTGCCTACTACAATGTTTTGCTGGTGCCACCGGCGGGAGAAAGTTTCTAAGCATATGAAACTACTACATACCCTCTTCATTCCCCACTGGCAGATCCACAAACAAATCTTTACAGAAAGAGCTCTGCAACGTAGAAGTTCAGTGTCTAATCCTGTTTTTTTTTTTTTACATCTTGTGCTGCTGAACTGGGATTGAGCTCACAGTTGGGGTAACTTCAAAGAAGGCTAATGCACCATGCACAGAAGGCTAGCAGTTATTTAGTGTCATTGGAAGATGTGGAGGCGATGAACAATTAACTGGCAACTGACCAAGAACACAAGTTGTTATTAGTTGCTGACTGAAGGCATTGTTGTCGTTGTTCATGATTGAAAAGGAGAGGTGCAGCTTCAATGGGACGTGGACGAGCGGTGTTCCCACAGAAGACTGTGCTTGATGCTCTACACTTGTTCAGGTAGATCTAAGCCTAGCTACTTCCCCTCTGATGCTCTCAACTCCCTTTTGACAATGAGCCTCTCTCTGACCCCTTTCTTCATTTCCCATCATCTTTGTTCAATCAGGTGTAGCAAAGCTCGGATGGGGAACCTATTTTCAACTTGGTGCATGCATGACAACTGTATGACATGTAATCTATATGATGAACTCGCCCTTCGAGGGGTAACATATGGTCGTAACTCTTGTATGATGAAACAAGAATCTTGATTCTTGCCCAAACTCTACAATGAAAATTTTCTGAGTGACGGCCATTAGGTCACCCAAAGGTCTTGAGTTCAAGATGCTTCAAGAAGGGTTTGCCCTGATGCAAAACAATATATACGGAGCACACATCCTAAAGGCAGGTTCTAATCTTTTTAAGTGAGACAAAAGGTAGGTTTACTACTTGGTCTCTAAAAAGGGTCTCTTGTTGTCCCAGTGATTGCCCTCGTGGAGGCAATATGGGGGCTTGTAGGCAATGAGATGGCACGTGTCCAACTATTACCAGTCTAAGCACTCAACGAAGAGTTAGGGTTTACACAAACTTAAACCTTGACTAAAAGTCGTAAGGTACGCTGCTAGCCCCCCACCTAACCTGAAGCTTGTGTGTGCTTTAAAAAATTAAAATATGTGATGCATGAGACAATTCTACAAAATGCATGAATAAAACAAAAATAAAACAAGACAAAATGCAAAAACATAAACACATCAAATACACAAAGCTTAGTCCAATAAAGTCGAAAACAATACCGTCCCCAGCGGAGTCGCCATTTTGTCGCACGTCACAAAAAATCCACGCGGCATCGGCTGGCGATTCTTTTCGTTCTTTCTCGTTTTGCTTTGATTGGTTCGTTGGAGTCACCACCTAGTAATTTATTGAGGGCTACTAGGAAACCTGGGTGTACTGGTCTCGTCAGAGATTCATGGGTAAGGGACTGGTTGTGGTTAGGGAAGGTATTAACACCCCTAACGCACCCTACCTGAGGTAAGTTGCTTTGTGAACTTGATGTGATTTAAAAAATAAAATTTTAGTCCAATTCTAAGGCTTTGATAAATCAGTTATTAGTTCCCAAAATATATATGTAGATACATGTTCTACATTTTTATGGAAAATACAACATGATTTTTATCTGTCCTTTAGATATTTGTGCATATAAATTAAAATATTGAATTCATTTTTTCTTTTGATTCAATACAATACATAAAAAAAATACAAACACACACACAACTCTTTTTCTATTATTATTTTCTCTTTCTTTTCTTTTTCTTTTCTTTTCTTTCTTTTTTTTTTACATCCACAATACAAAATACAATTTCAAAACAAATAAACAAAAAAATTACATTAAAATTACAATAACAGCCCCAAAACAATCTGGAATTTACAGGGAACACCTTCTGCAAGCCGGGACAGTGTTCAGCAGGATTTCTGGGCACGGGAATAGTGGCGGCGCATCCTCCCACGCGCCCCCGCCGCCGGCGGCGCGTGGGTTCACGCGCCGCCGCAAGAAATTCCGGGCAGCAGTGGGATCTGGAGCAGTTTCTTCTCCTCTTCCTTTCCCTGTCGGCGGTGACAACCACCGTCACCTGCAAAAGAAGAAAAAACGCAAGCAAAGTTTCGGTTCTTCCTCCCCCTTTTTAGATCTGCTCTCCTTCTGCTTTCTCTCTTCCTCCTGGTCTGATTTTTTTCTGTCTTCTCTCTTACTCAGGTGGCAGATCAAGCGACTGTGTCTCGGTGGCGGCGGTCGTGGCGGTGGACGGATCTGCCCATGCTTGAGGGTCTCGGCCTAGAGGAGAAGGAAGTGTTTTCTGGGCGCAGGGAGCTGCTGCGGGTCTGTGGGCACAGCCGTATGCTGGCTGATGTTGGAGACCGGTTTTGTGGAGCTGCTTCTTCGTTGCTGTTGGTAGCCAGCCGAGGGAGTGTGGCCGGCGCTGCTGGGTCTATGGGGGTTTCTCTCCAATTGGCTTTCCCAAGGCGGCTGCTGGAGAGGCTGTCAGCGGAGGATGGAGAGAGTGGAACCGGCTGGGAGAGGGGAGAGGAAGATGGGGCTACGGTGGAGGCTAATTTGTGAGGGGAGGCTGGTCTGGCTTGTCTTGGCAGAGAGCAAGGGAGGAGCAGATGGTCTGTGGGGGCTGAGAGAGGTGGCGGTTTGGTTTCCCAAGGAAGGGGGAGGCTGGCCGGTTCTAATTTGTAGTGGGTGAGGGGTGTTAGAGGCTCGTCTGTGGCTGTTGACAAGCCGGCCGGGGAAGAGGAAGAAGGAAAAATAATCTAGGGGGGCTGGCGGCTGCCTCTTTTGGTGAGGGAGAGAAAAAGCTAAGCTTTTAGGGTTTTTTGTTTTTTTGTGTTGCCTCCCCCTCCAATTGCAAAATTGTCCCCCCTGGTTTTGAGTTTTGGATCTATATTTATAGGTAAAACGTTGTCCGAAACTCAAAATTGGTCCCTCAACTTTCTTTTTTTGTAAATTTTGATTTTTCTTGTTTTTTTCTTGTATTTTTTAAAACAAGCAATATCAACGTTGACTTAAAGAGAAAAATCAAGGATTTTAAAAACAACGCGTGAAAAGTTGAACGCGTTCGAAAACTTCTGAAAATTGAAATTCTTTTTTAGACGACGTTGAAAATGATAAAAACGATGCAAATATATAAAAAACATATTTTTTTGGATTTTCGTTGTTTTTCGCTATTTTTGGATTTCTTTCAAAAATTTTATCAAATAGGTGGGTCAAAAATTAGGTAGCAACAAAGAACGACATCGATATCAGCTTTGGTAATAAGGAATCGCCAGATGGGATTCCAAGTTGTTTGAGACCGCCAGAAGGGATCTCGTATTTCGATATAGGTCAAAGGAGGTCGCCAGAAGGGACCTCATATTTCACGCTTTGAATGAAAGGAATCGCCAGATGGGATTCCAAGTTGAATAGAGGAGATCGCCAGAAGGTATCTCGTGTTTCGCTATTTGGAGGTCGACAGATGGGACCTCATATTTCGTTTGAATAGAAGGAATTGCCAGATGGGATTCCAAGATTGAAGGAGATCGCTAGAAGGGATCTCGTGTTTTGCTATTTGGAGGTTGCTAGATGGTACCTCATATTTCGTTTGAATAAAAGGAATCGCCAGATGGGATTCCAAGTTGATTAAAGGAGATCGCCAGAAGGGATCTCGTGTTTCACTATTTGAGGTCGCCAGATGGGACCTCGTTTTTTCATGTTGGTTAATAAAAGGAATCGCCAGATGGGATTCCAAGTTAAAGGAGATCGCCAGAAGGGATCTCGTGTTTCGCTGTTTGGAGGTCGCCATATGGGACCTCGTTTTTTCATGTTGGTTATAAAAGTAATCGCCAGATGGGATTCAAAGTTGATTAAAAGAGATCGCCAGAAGGGATCTCATGTTTCGCTATTCGGAGGTCGCCAGATGGGACCCCGTATTACATGTTGAATAAAAGGAATCGCCAGATGGGATTCCAAGTTAAAGGAGATCGACAGAAGGGATCTCGTGTTTCGTTGTTTGGAGGTCGCCAGATGGGACCTCGTTTTTTCATGTTGGTTATAACAGGAATCGCCAGATGGGATTCAAAGTTGATTAAAAGAGATCGCCAGAAGGGATCTCGTGTTTCGCTATTCGGAGGTCGCCAGATGGGACCCCATATTACATGTTGAGTAAAAGGAATCGCCAGATGGGATTCCAATTTGATTTAAAGAGATCGCCAGAAGGGATCTCGTGTTTCGCTATTCGGAGGTCGCCAGATGGGACCCCGTATTACATGTTGAATAAAAGGAATCGCCAGATGGGATTCCAAGTGGATTAAAGGAGATCGCCAGAAGGGAACTCGTGTTTCGCTATTTGAGGTCGCCAGATGGGACCTCGTATTACATGTTAGTTAAAAGGAATCGCCATATGGGATTCCAAATTGAATAAAGGAGATCGCTGTAAGGGATCTCGTGTTTCGCTATTTGGAGGTCGCCAGATGGGACCTCGTTTTTTCATGTTGGTTAATAAAAGGAATCGCCAGATGGGATTCCAAGTTAAAGGAGATCGCCAGAAGGGATCTCGTGTTTCGCTGTTTGGAGGTCGCCAGATGGGACCTCATTTTTTCATGTTGGTTATAAAAGGAATCGCCAGATGGGATTCAAAGTTGATTAAAAGAGATCGCCAGAAGGGATCTCGTGTTTCGCTATTCGGAGGTCGCTAGATGGGACCCCGTATTACATGTTGAGTAAAAGGAATCGCCAGATGAGATTCCAAGTTGATTTAAAGAGATAGCCAGAAGGGATCTCGTGTTTCGCTATTCGGAGGTCGCCAGATGGGACCCCGTATTACATGTTGAATAAAAGGAATCGCCAGATGGGATTCCAAGTGGATTAAAGGAGATCGCCAGAAGGGATCTCGTGTTTCGCTATTTGAGGTCGCCAGATGGGACCTCGTATTACATGTTAGTTAAAAGGAATCGCCATATGGGATTCCAAATTGAATAAATGAGATCGCTGTAAGGGATCTCGTGTTTCGCTATTCGGAGGTCGCCAGATGGGACCTCGTTTTTTCAGGTTTGTTAATAAAAGGAATCGCCAGATGGGATTCCAAGTTAAAGGAGATCGCCAGAAGGGATCTCGTGTTTCGCTGTTTGGAGGTCGCCAGATGGGACCACGTTTTTTCATGTTGGTTATAAAAGGAATCGCCAGATGGGATTCAAAGTTGATTAAAAGAGATCGCCAGAAGGGATCTCGTGTTTCGCTATTCGGAGGTCGCCAGATGGGACCCCGTATTACATGTTGAGTAAAAGGAATCGCCAGATGGGATTCCAAATTGATTTAAAAAGATCGCCAGAAGGGATCTCGTGTTTTGCTGTTTGGAGGTCGCCAGATGGGACCTCGTTTTTTCATGTTGGTTATAAAAGGAATCGCCAGATGGGATTCAAAGTTGATTAAAAGAGATCGCCAGAAGGGATCTCGTGTTTCGCTATTCGGAGGTCGCCAGATGGGACCCCGTATTACATGTTGAGTAAAAGGAATCGCCAGATGGGATTCCAAGTTGATTTAAAGAGATCGCCAGAAGGGATCTCGTGTTTTGCTATTCGGAGGTCGCCAGATGGGACCCCGTATTACATGTTGACTCAAAGGAATCGCCAGATGGGATTCCAAGTGGATTAAAGGAGATCGCCAGAAGGGATCTCGTGTTTCGCTATTTGAGGTCGCCAGATAGGACCTCGTATTACATGTTAGTTAAAAGGAATCGCCATATGGGATTCCAAATTGAATAAAGGAGATCGCTATAAGGGATCTCATGTTTCGCTATTTGGAGGTCGCCAGATGGGACCTCGTTTTTTCATGTTGGTTAATAAAAGAAATCGCCAGATGGGATTCCAAGTTAAAGGAGATCGCCAGAAGGGATCTCGTGTTTCGCTGTTTGGAGGTCGCCAGATGGGACCTCATTTTTTCATGTTGGTTATAAAAGGAATCGCCAGATGGGATTCAAAGTTGATTAAAAGAGATCGCCAGAAGGGATCTCGTGTTTCGCTATTCGGAGGTCGCTAGATGGGACCCCGTATTACATGTTGAGTAAAAGGAATCGCCAGATGGGATTCCAAGTTGATTTAAAGAGATAGCCAGAAGGGATCTCGTGTTTCGCTATTCGAAGGTCGCCAGATGGGACCCCGTATTACATGTTGAATAAAAGGAATCGCCAGATGGGATTCCAAGTGGATTAAAGGAGATCGCCAGAAGGGATCTCGTGTTTCGCTATTTGAGGTCGCCAGATGGGACCTCGTATTACATGTTAGTTAAAAGGAATCGCCATATGGGATTCCAAATTGAATAAATGAGATCGCTGTAAGGGATCTCGTGTTTCGCTATTCGGAGGTCGCCAGATGGGACCTCGTTTTTTCAGGTTTGTTAATAAAAGGAATCGCCAGATGGGATTCCAAGTTAAAGGAGATCGCCAGAAGGGATCTCGTGTTTCGCTGTTTGGAGGTCGCCAGATGGGACCTCGTTTTTTCATGTTGGTTATAAAAGGAATCGCCAGATGGGATTCAAAGTTGATTAAAAGAGATCGCCAGAAGGGATCTCGTGTTTCGCTTTTCGGAGGTCGCCAGATGGGACCCCGTATTACATGTTGAGTAAAAGGAATCGCCAGATGGGATTCCAAATTGATTTAAAAAGATCGCCAGAAGGGATCTCGTGTTTTGCTGTTTGGAGGTCGCCAGATGGGACCTCGTTTTTTCATGTTGGTTATAAAAGGAATCGCCAGATGGGATTCAAAGTTGATTAAAAGAGATCGCCAGAAGGGATCTCGTGTTTCGCTATTCGGAGGTCGCCAGATGGGACCCCGTATTACATGTTGAGTAAAAGGAATCGCCAGATGGGATTCCAAGTTGATTTAAAGAGATCGCCAGAAGGGATCTCGTGTTTTGCTATTCGGAGGTCGCCAGATGGGACCCCGTATTACATGTTGACTCAAAGGAATCGCCAGATGGGATTCCAAGTGGATTAAAGGAGATCGCCAGAAGGGATCTCGTGTTTCGCTATTTGAGGTCGCCAGATAGGACCTCGTATTACATGTTAGTTAAAAGGAATCGCCATATGGGATTCCAAATTGAATAAAGGAGATCGCTATAAGGGATCTCATGTTTCGCTATTTGGAGGTCGCCAGATGGGACCTCGTTTTTTCATGTTGGTTAATAAAAGAAATCGCCAGATGGGATTCCAAGTTAAAGGAGATCGCCAGAAGGGATCTCGTGTTTCGCTGTTTGGAGGTCGCCAGATGGGACCTCCTTTTTTCATGTTGGTTATAAAAGGAATCGCCAGATGGGATTCAAAGTTGATTAAAAGAGATCGCCAGAAGGGATCTCGTGTTTCGCTATTCGGAGGTCGCTAGATGGGACCCCGTATTACATGTTGAGTAAAAGGAATCGCCAGATGGGATTCCAAGTTGATTTAAAGAGATAGCCAGAAGGGATCTCGTGTTTCGCTATTCGGAGGTCGCCAGATGGGACCCCGTATTACATGTTGAATAAAAGGAATCGCCAGATGGGATTCCAAGTGGATTAAAGGAGATCGCCAGAAGGGATCTCGTGTTTCGCTATTTGAGGTCGCCAGATGGGACCTCGTATTACATGTTAGTTAAAAGGAATCGCCATATGGGATTCCAAATTGAATAAATGAGATCGCTGTAAGGGATCTCGTGTTTCGCTATTCGGAGGTCGCCAGATGGGACCTCGTTTTTTCAGGTTTGTTAATAAAAGGAATCGCCAGATGGGATTCCAAGTTAAAGGAGATCGCCAGAAGGGATCTCGTGTTTCGCTGTTTGGAGGTCGCCAGATGGGACCTCGTTTTTTCATGTTGGTTATAAAAGGAATCGCCAGATGGGATTCAAAGTTGATTAAAAGAGATTGCCAGAAGGGATCTCGTGTTTCGCTATTCGGAGGTCGCCAGATGGGACCCCGTATTACATTTTGAGTAAAAGGAATCGCCAGATGGGATTCCAAGTTGATTTAAAGATATCGCCAGAAGGGATCTCGTGTTTCGCTATTCGGAGGTCGCCAGATGGGACCCCGTATTACATGTTGAATAAAAGGAATCGCCAGATGGGATTCCAAGTTGATTAAAGGAGATCGCCAGAAGGGATCTCGTGTTTCGCTATTCGGAGGTCGCCAGATGGGACCCCGTATTACATGTTGAATAAAAGGAATCGCCATATGGGATTCCAAGTTGATTAAAGGAGATCGCCAGAAGGGATCTCGTGTTTCGCTATTTGAGGTCGCTAGATGGGACCTCGTATTACATGTTAGTTAAAAGGAATCGCCAGATGGGATTCCAAGTTGAATAAAGGAGATCGCCATAAGGGATCTCGTGTTTCACTATTTGGAGGTCGCCAGATGGGACCTCGTTTTTTCATGTTGGTTAATAAAAGGAATCGCCAGATGGGATTCCAAGTTAAAGGAGATCGCCAGAAGGGATCTCGTGTTTCGCTGTTTGGAGGTCGCCATATGGGACCTCGTTTTTTCATGTTGGTTATAAAAGGAATCGCCAGATGGGATTCAAAGTTGATTAGAAGAGATCGCCAGAAGGGATCTCGTGTTTCGCTATTCGGAGGTCGCCAGATGGGATTCCAAATTGAATAAAGGAGATCGCCATAAGGGATCTCGTGTTTCGCTATTTGGAGGTCGCTAAATGGGACCTCGTTTTTTCATGTTGGTTAATAAAAGGAATCGCCAGATGGGATTCCAAGTTAAAGGAGATCGACAGAAGGGATCTCGTGTTTCGCTGTTTGGAGGTCGCCAGATGGTACCTCGTTTTTTCATGTTGGTTATAATAGGAATCGCCAGATGGGATTCAAAGTTGATTAAAAGAGATCGCCAGAAGGGATCTCGTGTTTCTCTATTCGGAGGTCGCCAGATGGGACCCTGTATTACATGTTGAATAAAAGGAATCGCCACATGGGATTCCAAGTTGATTTAAAGAGATCGCCAGAATGGATCTCGTGTTTCGCTATTCGGAGGTCGCCAGATGGGACCCCGTATTACATGTTGAATAAAAGGAATCGCCAGATGGGATTCCAAGTTGATTAAAGGAGATCGCCAGAAGGGATCTCGTGTTTCGCTATTTGAGGTCGCCAGATGGGACCTCGTATTACATGTTAGTTAAAAGGAATCGCCAGATGGGATTCCAAGTTGAATAAAGGAGATCGCCATAAGGGATCTCGTGTTTCGCTATTTGGAAGTCGCCAGATGGGACCTCGTTTTTTGATGTTGGTTAATAAAAGGAATCGCCAGATGGGATTCCAAGTTAAAGGAGATCGCCAGAAGGGATTTCGTGTTTCGCTGTTTGGAGGTCGCCAGATGGGACCTCGTTTTTTCATGTTGGTTATAAAAGGAATCGCCAGATGGGATTCCAAGTTGATTAAAAGAGATCGCCAGAAGGGATCTCGTGTTTCGCTATTCGGAGGTCGCCAGATGGGACCCCGTATTACATGTTGAATAAAAGGAATCGCCAAATGGGATTCCAAGTTGATTAAAAGAGATCACCAGAAGGGATCTCGTGTTTCGCTATTTGAGGTCTCCAGATGGGACCTCGTATTATATGTTGGTTAAAATGAATCGCCAGATGGGATTCCAAGTTGAATAAAGGAGATCGCCAGAAGGGATCTCGCATTTCGCTATTTGGAGGTCGCCAGATGGGACCCCATTTTTCGTTTGAATAAAAGGAATCGCCAGATGTGATTTCAAGTTGAAGGAGATCGCCAGAAGGGATCTCGTGTTTCGCTATTTGGAGGTCGCCAGATGGGACCTCGTATTTTCAAAAAAAAAAAAAAGATCAATAAAGGAATCGCCAGATGGGATTCCAAGTTGATTAAAGGAGATCGTCAGAAGGAATCTCGTATTTTGATATTCATCCAAGGAGGTTGCCAGAAGGGACCTCATTTTTCAACATTGGTTACAAGGAATCGCCAGATAGGGTTCTAAAATCTTTTGTTAAAGGAGATCGCCAGAAGGGGTCTCGTATTTCGATATTGGTCAAAGGAGGTCGCTAGAAGGGACCTCATAATTCATTTTTATTGAAAGGGAATCGCCGGATGGAATTCCAAGTTGAGTAAGCAACAATTATAGATTTTGGTTTAGAGAGATCGCCTGAAGGGATCTCAAGATGATAAATTTTGATCATAGTTTTTGGGGCTGAGGAGGATTGCTGTAAAAGACAAGTTTCAGATCAATCAAGCTTCAACCAGATCACTTCCGGGAATTCCGTTTTGGGTTTATCTTTATAAAACTTACTGCGCAAAACCCCTGCTCCGTAAGCATTATAAAGAGGGGGCATCTGTTGTAACCCATTTTTGGGTCCCCCACAATATATATATATATATATATATATATATATATATATATATATATATATATAGCCAAAGGAGGTTAAGAAAAAATAACAGGAGGCAGAAGCGCTCAGAAAATGGTCGGAAAATTGGTCAATGAGGTTAAAAATACAAAGATTGGATTTTTGACAGTATATTATTGAAGGAGGAGAGCCCTGTTGAGAAGGGAAATTTGAAATTTGAGGAGAAAAACCCAAATTTGGATGTTTATGGACTTAATTGGATTTTTAAATGAATTTTTAGGGGATTTGATTGCAAGAAAATTTGATTTTTAAGTCAATTTGGGCTTTAATTAGAAGAAATTTAAGTTCTCGGGCCAAAATATATTTTTTAGGAATTTATTAGGTCAAATCAGGGGCTTAATTGCATAAATTTTGAAGTTTAAGGGCCAATTAGGGACTTAATTGAAGAAATCCGAAACCAGGGACCAAATTGGAAGAGGCGCGTAAATGGAGGGGCTGCAACTATTTGGTTCAGGGGCCTAATTTAAGAAATTAAAAGTTTATTAGTCAATTAAGGGCTCAATTGCATAAATTAGAGGCCTAGGACTAAAGTGAAAAACGCGGCCAACAAGAGGGGCGGAGACCGAAATGGGCAGGGATGCAATTGAAGAAAAAAAGATGATTAAGGACTGATTTGGAATTTGGCGCGTTCTGGCGGCACATTTAAATGAAACGGCGTGTTTTCTCCAAAACGACGTCGTTTCATGCATTTAAAAAAAAAAGAGCAGAACGGTGTCGTTTCGAATGACACTGTTCGTCTTTCTTCTTCCCCCCCGAACATGCAGCGGGGAAGAAGGCAAAAAAAGGAGCTTTTTTCTTTTGAATTTTTTTGCCGGCCACTCTCTCGCCTGGAGCCCAC
The DNA here is from genome assembly GCF_951802175.1 of Populus nigra. Taxonomy (NCBI): domain Eukaryota; kingdom Viridiplantae; phylum Streptophyta; class Magnoliopsida; order Malpighiales; family Salicaceae; genus Populus; species Populus nigra. Next base: position 14,462,374 of record NC_084866.1, on the reverse strand, counting down.
CGACCGAACACAATGGCCGACCACCCGCCGCACACCTGCCAGAAAACCGGGGGGGGCCGAACCTGGGCAGTCGCTCCCAATGGCCGACCGGCCGGCTGCTCCCCATGAGAGCAATAAAAAGCCACGCCCTTGGCTCTATAAATAGGACCCAAGAACGCTAAGGAGAGGGAAGGGAAAAAAAAACAGAGAGGAAGAGGAAGAAAAGAAACCGAAAGGGAGGAGAGAGAGGGGAAGAGTTAGAACGAAGGAGAGAGAAGAAAGAGAGGAGGGAACCGAAAAAAGAGAAGAGGAACAAAAAGAGAGGAAGGACAAAACCGAAAACAAAAGAAGAAAAGCAAACCGAAAACAAAGAGAAAGGGAAGAACGGAGAAAACGAACCAAACCGTTGGAAACAGCCACAGCGCCGCCTGGAGCCGCCGTCTGTGAGCCACCGGCCTCCACCACAGCCACCGCCTCCTCCGCGCCAGGTAACCCTTCTTCTCCTTCATTTTCTTGCGTTTTGTTTTTTCCTTCTCTGCATGCAGAACGAATAGCGTTCTGCATGCAGGGGTGGGGGGGAAAAAATTCCCCCCGCCCGTTTTGGTTGCTGGGCCAGGCGGATCCTGGCCCAGCCCTGCCTTCTGGGCCGGGCCTGGCCCAGAAGGCAGCATTAGTTTTTTGGGCCGAAATCGGCCCGATCCATTTTGGGCCGATATCGGCCCAACACTTTTGGGCTGAGTCCGACCCAGTTGGTTGGGCCGGACCAGCCCAGCCCATTTAATATTATATATTACATATTATTTTGTTTTTGTATTATTTATATATATATATATATATAGAAAAATTTAAGAAAATTCTGCAAAATTTATGTCAAAAAATATGTGATTTTTTGTATTTTTATTATTATATTTTGATTAATATCGGTTTGTATTTTTATACTGTAAAGATACAAATCCGGTATTAAAATACCTGGTTTTCATCAAAACGTTAAAGATTTTCAAAATAAAAAAATGTCTTTTGCTTTCAAAAATTTCCTAAATATCTTTAAAAATATTGTTGATTTTTCTGCATTTTTTTATCAAAGTGGATTAATATTTGGTTGTATTTTTATACCGTAAGAATACCAACCCAGTATTAAAGTACCCGATTTGCGTCAAAACATCAAAAAAATATATACATAATTAAAAAAATGTTTTGTTTTAAAATACGGCCTAGTCTCTCCAATATATATATATATATAAATATTATAACATCATATTTTCACACAACAAAAGAAAATTTCAAAAACAATATATGTATTAGCATGCATTTTGGCTTTAATAACCGGTTTATTTAAGCCATGAGAACTAGGCAAATATTTCAAAAATTCTAAAAAAATCTTTTTGTCTTCTTTTAGTATTTGGGATTACGAATTTATGCATAAAACGTATTCCTGATATTAAACATGTTTTTTTATATAGACGTTAGAACGGTTAGATTTTACCCGATAAGATAAGGACCTCTTTATTGAGGAGGACTTTTCTTGAACCATAGACGGGCCAACAACTAGAAAACACAACGAGACCTTGAATTTTATCAGACAAATAAATAATGCAGCTTACCTTAGGTAGGGCGTATTTGGGGTGCTAATACCTTCCCTTTACGCAACCAGTCCCCGTGCCCGATCTCTGAGACCAATTAGGGTTCCTGAGGGTGGACGATCGCCGCGACGTCGCGCACCCGCGACAAACTTAATATCTTGAAATTAGTTTTCAAGTTTTGAGATTTAGTTTACAAATCTATTCTTACCACGAGGTTAAAAAAGATTTTATATTTTATTAAAATAAATAAATAAATAAATTCATAATATAGATATAATATTATTTCTTAACCAATTACCACAACAGAACGGCCTAGCCTTACCATATCAAAACAATGCCTACCCATGTAACTCAAGCCAAAATAATGACATGAATTGGGTAAGCAATGTCTCCTTTCTTTTCTTTTTTTTATAACAAATACTACTTAAGGATTAAGATAAAAGAGATGATTGTGCAAAAATAAATACTCCAATTGAGTATAAAGTAAAAATGTCAAACAATGATGAAGAAGAGAAGATAAGCTCTATAACATTCAACAACCTAGTTGAGAGTTTGATATATTTGACATGCACTCGTTTAGATATTCTTTTTAGAGTTAGACTTGTTAGTATGTTTATGAAGATACCAACTATGACTCGCTTTAAAGCTTTAAAGTGAATTCTTTGGTATATTAAAGGTATTGTTGATTTTAATTTATTTTATGGATATTCTAATAGCTTTGATCTTGTAAGTTATAGTCATTAAGATGGAGATATAGATGATAGAAAAGGCACTATAGGTTTTGTTTTCTACATAGAACACACATCATTCACATGAAGTTCAAAGAGCAATCTATAGTCACTTTGTTAACCTGTGAAGCTGAATATGAAGCTAATACATCATGAGTTTATCATTTCATAAGGCTAAGAAGATTATTAAAAAAATTGTGAATGCCACAAGAAAAGCCAATGAAGATTTATATGGACAACTCATCATCCATCACTACCAAAAATTTTAGATTTGTCGGCGAAATTTTTTGTCATTATTTATACTCATAGTCTTTCGGTATGAAACTTTCCGACATGATCATGGATGGAAATAATCCATTAGAAAAATTAAGTGATTTGTGGTCTGTTGGTTACAATTTTACAAATGGATTTACAGATAGACAAAGTGCAAAAAAAAACTTTACCTGCTTCATCCCATTGGTACTTCCATCATTAAATATAACATATAACTAATAGAAAAACCGTATGTCATTAAATTGTTGATTTTTTTGTTCATCGGTATGTCAGTTAGTGAATTTGACATGTAACCATCAAATAGACCATATGTTATTAGAGCCCCCAAAGCTACGGCCCCATCTTGATGATGATGAAGATGAAGGCTTCAGTTATGACTGAAGAAGCATTCATTTTTTGACAAATTTGTATTTTCCTTGACAATTTTTTTCCTCGTGACAATTCAGTCATGGACATCACTGTGAGAAAGATAGTTTTCTTTTTACCTTTCATTCTTGTATTCCATGTAAATTTTTTGAAAAATAATCATCCAACAGTTGTAGGTTGTTAATTGTGAACATTTCCTTAAGCAGAGTGATAGGTGTTTCAGACTTCAGAGGAAATTGTGGCCAAAGTAGTTTGATTCTAATAATGAAAATTCAGAAACTCTCCGTGCTGCAGGAAATAGCCCTTGTAGTTGTTGAATTTGAATCCACTGTAAAAAAATCACCCTTGTAGTTTCCAATCCCAGATATTTCTAAGCATATATGCTGTTCATCTTTGGTTAGCTTGCCAACTAATAGATCACAAAGAAATATGTTAGCAGGAGCAGCAATTGCTCTACGCTACCTTGGTCATTTAGGTTATAACATGTAATTACATCACTGATGCTAGCAATGTTAGCCACCGGGATATCCTAAATTATGTTCTAGGCCTGCTAGAACTCTGGAGCACTTGGCAATGGCATTCTCCCACTACTTAAACATATTCTGCATATCCCTCTGCAGAACCAATAGCAAATTCAGTAAGCGAGCTGTTTGCAACTGACATTCCTGCACAAAGTACGTTCATGGGAATTTCAGCCATTTTCTCTGTAGTCATTACATCTTCTACTTCATCAACCTCCACCATTTCCATACTTCTGCCTCATTCAACTGACAACCCTGCTCCAAATCTCTTTGAACGGATTGGGACCCTGTGTGGATCGCCTCTTAGCTGCTGTGCATAGATAAAACCCATTCCAGCAGCAAAAATAAATACATTCAAATTCTACGCTATAATCATGGCCTTGAAAACTAGGGACGCTTAGAATGCATCATTCAAAAAGTTATGCAGAAGATTTGAGATGTACCCTGACTTCTTGGTAAAGTTTCTTCTCCCGGGCATATAATCTGTCAAATGTTGATTGGTAACTACATGAGAACATGCAAGAAATCAAATTGGTGTTGCAAGAAAAAACCTTTTTTTTTAATCAAAACAATGATGGTAACTATCTATGCAATGCCTGTTGTGTTCGAAGACAGTACAGGACAAGACCTACCTCTTTTCTACCACCCTACCACCTCCCTCTTTCCAACCTCAACTTCCAAACCCAAAAAGAACATCATCAAACCCTAACTGAAAAGCTTTTATCTCTGATAAAACAATGCAAATCGAAAAACCTATGAATTTTGTGTTGAATTGTATTACAAGCTGAAGTCTTTAGGCCTAAAAGCAAATAATTTCACATACCCTTTTTTGTTTATAGCGTGAGGGAATGTTTGGGGTTTGGTTCATGGAAAGATTGGTCATTTTCTGGTGTTTAAGGCTGGTTTGGATGGTGATGAGCATGTGAATCATTCTTTGACTACAATTGACGCAAGGTGTGGTGAAATGGGGTTTGCACAGAAGGTGTTTGATGAAATGGGTGACAGAGACTTGGTGTCGTGGAATTCGATGATTTCGGGGTATTCTAAGATGGGTTTTGCTAAAGAGGCAATTTGGTTGTTTATGGAAATGAGGGAGGAGGGGTTTGAGCCAGATGAGATGACGTTGGTGAATGTTCTTGGGGCGTGTGGGGATTTGGGTTTGGGGAGATGGGTGGAGGGGCTTGTTTTGGAGAAGAAGATGGAGGTAAATTCGTATGTGGGGTCTGCCTTGATTGACATGTATGGTAAGTGTGGGGATTTGATATCTGCGAGGAGGGTCTTTGATTCAATGCCAAACAAGGATGTTGTCACTTGGAATGCCATTATCACATGGTAATTAGATCGGTTTTATACTTTGTAATTGTCACATATAGTGGAATTGTGTTTATTCCTGTTCCTTTAAACTAACTTGAAATTTGAATTCTTCCTAATTAATCAGCTATGAAATAAAAACCACACAAATATATGAAATTTGTAAATGCGTTTCAAGTTAATATGATTTTTTTTTGTTCAGCTATAACTTCATATGTGTGCACAGAATGGAGCTTCCAATGAAGCAATTGTACTATTCAATGGAATGAGAGAGGCAGGTTCTAATCCAGTTAAAGTCACAATGATTGAAGTATTGTCTGCATGTTCCACAATAGGGGCCCTTGATTTGGGGAAATGGGTTGAGACACATGCATCAGAAAGAGGTTTACAGCACGATGTTTATGTTGCGAGTGAATTAATTGATATGTATGCAAAATGTGGGAGCTTGGATGATGCACTCAGGGTTTTTGAGAGTATGCCTCATGAAAATGAGGTCTCATGGAATGCCATGATTTCTGCTCTTGCTTTCCATGGGCACGCCTTGGAAGCATTATCATTATTCAGACGCATGTCAAAGGATAATGGCACTGTTCACCCTAATGACATCACTTTCATAGGAGTACTTTCTGCATGTGTGCATGCCGGATTGGTTGATGAGGGCCGCCAATTGTTTGAATCAATGAAATTGTCATTTGAATTGGACCCAAAAGTCAAGCATTATTCTTGCATGGTTGATCTTTGTGCGCGTGCAGGACTTCTGAACGAAGCTTGGGACTTGATCAAGAAGATGCCTGGAAAACAAGATGAAATTGTGTTGGGGTCATTGCTTGGTGCCTGTCAGAGGTGTAGAAATGCAGATGTTGGTGAAAGGGTCATTCAATTGTTTCTAGAGATGCAATTATCTCATCTAAGATATATGCAAATATGAGAAGGTGGGATGATTCTGCAAAGATGCGGCAGTGTGGTGCTCATGAATTTCATGCTGGTGGCAGCTTACATCATCATTCGGAGAACATATACCAATTGCTGAATGAGGAGATGAAGAGAGAAGGTTACATTCCAAATATCGGTTGCATATAGAGGTGGAAAAGTTGAAAACTTGGTGGCCTTTTTCAGTCATTGACAGTGCATTCGGAGGGATTATATCTTCTGGTTGATAACTACAGCCAAAATGTTGAATGGTAAGTTGTGTTCTTAAGAGCTTGAGCAAGGATCTCTATCTTGCTGATAGAAATGTATCATTTACCCTCACATGAGTATGTTTCTGTAGAATGAAAATGGTTGTTGGATTGTTACATGCATTTGCTGTAAAGTAATGCAAGTTCATTGCGGAAAGAATGTAAAACTATATTTTTTTCAGAACATAAGGAGGGAATGCAGGGGGAATATTGGTGGATTGAAATAAAATGCACTTGACACCTTTTAAGTTTTTAAGGGATGCCATAAATCATTTTCATTAGTCCTCTAAGCCAAAATGTTGTTTAGTTTCTGAACAGATTTCACTTGGAATCTGACAAAACTCAATCTACGATTAGAACTTATGCAGAAATTGCCTCATAACGCGACTCCATATCTATTTGTCTTTCCCTAGTGCGACCTTGTAATTTCATAGTTTATCAAACATAGGAAAGTTGTTTCCAGAAAAGTGGTTTTCATGAAACAAATAAGGCAAGTTTAGTTTTTTAATGCTCCCTTCTTTGCTTTCTTAACTTTCTCCTTGTTGTGGCAATTGCAGCTGGAAATATGATAAAGCTAAAGGACATACTAGGAAGAGAAGAAATGCATTTTGATTTGTCAGTGTTTTAAGCAAGTGGAAGTGGAGGTAATTAAAGATTCTAACAAGAGACTTAACTTTATTTTCATGTATTCTTTCACCGGAACATCCGATACCTAGTCTAAGCGTAATCAAATGACTTTAATCAAGCATTGCAGCATATGCTGGACGTTTGAGATTAGAGTATTCAGAAGTGGAGATGAATTGTTATGTGGAATCTCGAGACTGCTTTGATTCATTAATTTGCTCAGTACCGAGTGGTCATCCATTTCAAGTGGGGAGTGCCATATGGGCAAGGGTCAGCCCTGAAGGGATTCGTTCTCGACATTACCCTTTGATATTAGCTGGGAAACTCAATCTAAGACAACTCAATACTCTCAGTTACTGAAGTTGTAGATCAAGCAAATTATCTAAGTGCTCACAAGCTTATATACAATCAGTGAAATAAATTTGAATTGATATTTGTGTTGTAATGTCTTCCCTTTAATATTAAATATTTTTTGGATATTTGTGTTGTAAATTTGAATTGATCATCCATAAAAATCAAGTAATAATGTAATATACAAGGGAAGTAAAAACTCATGGAATTGAAAAGCTCTATTGTATAAAAACCTATAAAACCAAATGGAACTGTATAAATTAATACAACATCGCTTGAGCATGCCTTTAAACTTGTTTAAATCTTAAAACTAGAATACACAACGATGCACCAAGTCTTGGTACCATCAAGGCTATGAAAACCCAAACTTGGATAAAATGGGAAGATTGTCCACCAGAAAATAATAGCAATTGTTTATGCACACCTCAATAAAGTGAAACCAAGCTCGTCGCCAATATGGATTTATGTATAGAACTGCTCCTATCACCAACAACACCATGATGTATATAACCGAAAAGGTAACATAGAAAACCTCCATATCCATGAAGCCACCATTATCTTCATTGTTCGTTGAAGTTGGCATTGGTGATGGTGGTATAGCCGCACCACATATTTTGGGTAGCGGTTCTCCACAAAGAAAAGGGTTGTCCTTGTAGCAACTCTCATCAAACGTGGCAAACTGTGCAACTCTCGCAGGAATCTTACCGGACAAATTATTGTGAGCCACACTAAAAACTTCTAGAGAAAATAGTTCAGTAAGTTGATGTGGGATTTCTCCATCCAATTTGTTGTAGGAAAGATCCAAGCTCTCTATTTCCTTCAAGTTCCAAAATGTTGGTGGAATTGGTCCGGTCAAACTATTGTGCGAAAGGTTTAATGCCTTGATCATACTGAGGTTTCCAAATTCAGGAGGAATCTCTCCTGTGAAATTGTTGAATGAAAAATCAATTCCTATGAAGTACTGGATAATGCTGCCTCTGTAAGAAAGGGATACATTCTTCGTTGTAAACTCGAAGGATTGTTGTGATGAGGAAATAGAGCCATAAAAAGGGAAAGGATGAGTAGGCATCATCCAAGAGATGATGTTACCAGAAAGGTGATTGTGAGAAAGATCAATCACGGTTAATTGGTCCAACTTGGATAATTGAATTGGGATTTCACCTTCAAGATTGTTATAACTCAAGAGTAGAAATCTCAAGTTAGATAGCCTGTCAATCCATTCTGGAATTGTACCAGTTAAATTATTATGGGAAAGATCTAATACGAATATCTCAAAGGAGTTATAAAATGCCATTGCGATTGGCCCTTGCAACTTATTTCTAGATAAATAAACATATCTCAAATTTGAAGAAGTGCCGAATCTAAGTGGTAAACAACCAGAGAAATTGTTCCCTGATAAGTTCAAGAATTCAAGAGAAGACATATTCCCTATCCATCCAAGGATCTGCCCTTGCAAAATGTTGTTGGACAGGTCTAACCCTTGTAGCAAACTGATGTTACCCAACGAGAAAGGAATGCTTCCATTGAAACCATTGTCAGACATAAATAAAACTTTTAACCCTGGCAAATGAACTCCGATTTCTGAAGGGATTTGGCCTTGGAAGTAATTCATGGATATACTTAAGAATGACAAATTCATATGAGAATTCTTTGGCAACAAGAAAACAACCCGAAAGAGAACAGTTTTCTAAATAAAGTTCTTTTAGGTATGTGTTGTTCTCAATCAACCAATTTGGAAACTCTCCCTTTATTTGGATGTTTGTAAGATCCAAATATTCCAGGTTCACCTGATGGTAAAGGAACTTGGGAAATGCTCCCGCGCCTTGTCCACGACCTCTTAAAAAGAGGTACTCTAACTGGAACTTTGGGTTCAAATCATGATGATCTTCTTCTGCGTATATTTCATTATTTGAACCATAAAAAACCTTGAGTTTTGAAAGGTTGTATAATGGGCTCAATGACATAGGGATCTTCAAGTGATTGGAAGAGAGATCTAGTTGTTGAAGGGAAGTCAAATTTGCCAGACACGGGGGCAAGAAACCATTGAGATCATTGTTGCTCATATCTAGCACTTGGAGATGATTTAAGTCGCATAAGCCTGATCACATTATAATTTAGGGAAAATTAAAACTCTGAGTGTCTAATGAAAAATATATAACCTATAGATGAAGAGAGAGTAAGAGTAATCAATTTTACCCAAGGTTTGGAAGATGCTATTATTGAGGAATTAAAATTAGAAATTATATTAACATAAATGCAATTAAAATTATAAAGGAAGTGAAAGAGAAAGAGTAAGAGTTATTAACCTTACCTTGGGTTGTAGGTATTCTGCCATCTAGTTTGCAGCTCCACAAAATCAAAGTTTTAAGAGAGGTCATCATTCTGATGGCTTGGAAGATTTTCTTATCGAGAGTATTGCCACTGAAATCTAAGTATTCCAAGTTCTTGAGATCAATGAAGCCTACCATGATCAATTAAACAAGAAATTATATAAGCGTAGAAGGAATTAAAATTAGAAATAATTCATTACTTATTAATCATGGCTTAAAAAATAAAAAACATCATGTAAGTGTAGAAATTGTATTGTCCAATTAATAGAAGGTTTTTTTTATATGTCTGACCCAAAAAAAGAAATACACCATTGTTAATTTATTCTCCTCCTAAAATAGCACTCTCTATGTATGAAGTTATATTGTTATTTATGTTATCATTTTAATTACATTACACTGAAATGGTGTTGAGAGAGGGGCAAAATTAAAGTGAAATATTATTCATATTAAATGTATGGTAGAATTTTAAAATAATAAAGATTTCAATTGAGTTAATTTCTAAATTTGAGATTTAATTATCTCTCCAAGACTTGTTTAGTAGATTGCGAAAAAATAAAAGAGAAATTCTATACATATATAGCTCTTCAAGATGATTTAAGTTACATAAGCTTAATCACATTATAATTTAGAAAAAAATAAAACTTTAAGTGTCTAATAGAAAATATATAACCTAGAGAGAGAGAGAGAGAGAGAGAGTAAGAGTCATCAATCTAACCTTACCTTGGGTTGTAGATAATTGGCCATTTAAATTACAACTTTGCAACCATAAAGTTTTAAGAGAGGTCATTTTTCCGATGGCTTGAAAGATGCTATTATTGAGAGTATTGTAACTCAAATCCAAGTATTTCAAGTTATTGAGATCAATGAAGCCTGCCACGATCAATTAAACAAGTAATTATATTAGCGTAGAGGGAATTAAAATTAGAAATAATTTATTACTTATTAATCATGGCTAAAAAAACTAAAAACATAAGTTAAGTGTAGAAATTGTATTGTCCATTTAAGAGAAGGATTTTTTTATACATTTGACCTAAAAAATAAAAATACACCATTATTAATTTATTCTCCTCCTAAAAATAGCACTCTCTATGTATGAAGTTAGCTTTTCATTAAATAAATTATTATTTTTTATGTTATCATTTTATTTACATTACACTGAAATAATGTTGAGAGAGAGAGGGGGGCAAAATTAAATTGAAATATTATTTATATTAAATGGATGGTAGAATTTTAAAACAATAAAGATTTCAATTGAGTTAATTTCTAAATTTGAGATTTAATTGGCTCTCCAAGACTTGTTTTGTAGGTTGCTAAAACATAAAAGAGAAAATCTATACAGACACCTAATTGTAGCAGGTATAGAGAGAAATAAAATGATCAATGATAAGTAATAGTGGAGTTGAAATTTATTAATTTACCTCTAAAAGGTATCGTGCCATTAAGTTCTTGAAATGAAAGATTTTTTAGAGAGGGCAGTGCTCCGAGGCTTTGAAGGGAATGTTCATCTAGAGAACAACCATCCAGATATAAACTTTCCAATGAGCTCAAATTTTGCAACTCTGTTTGTCCAAAAGTAGAAAATTAAATATTTCAATTAAACCCAAATATATAAACATCACTATATATAATATAATATATGACTTACCGTCACCTAATATTCTTCCTCTAAAATCGTTGGAGCTCAGATCAAGTGTCGTGAGGTTTGAGAAAGCTCCTAATGATTGCAGTAACTGGAAGCTACTTCCATAGATTGTGATATTATATAGGTATAGAGTCCTTAAGCTGCTTGGACCTGCAAGTTAGTTAGGGAAAAAACAAGAATAATTAATATTATCTTCATGATGCTACCAGCCAGGTAGGTAACGTGAATGTGTTACTAATTACCTCTTGAGGCTACCAATTTGTTAATATTGTTGCCGCCCAGACTCAAGTACTCCAAGCCGCTCAAAGATTCTTGATATTTATATATAAATAAATTAATTAATACAATACTCATTAATTGTGTTTTTTGAAATTAAATTTAATAGATAATTGTGTTAATTAAATTTAATATTTAGAAAAATAATAGTATATAAAAAAACTAACCTTTCAAATCTATTGACCCCTCCAGTCTATTATATCCCAAGTCAAGGATCTTCAAATTGCTCAATCTTGATAGTTCATAACCACCTATACAAACAAATAAAAAATAAATTAAATTAAGACTTCATGTAAAGAATAAAAAAAGATATTAATATTGGAGTAACTGAATTATTATTGATGAAGAGGCATGTAATTGGTACGATGAATTCATGTAAAGAGGTTGAAAGAAAGATTATAATTTACTACTTGTCCATTGCTTCCATGATCACTGGCTTAGTGTTCGTTATGAATATGCATTTACAGGTAAAGCATGCATTAATTCACCCTCAAAATGATTATATTAATAATGTAAGGAATTAAACAAATTACTCCTTTTTACTAAATATGCTTTCTATTTTCTTCCAAAATGATAGTACTAATTAAACAACACCTTATTTGATTAATTCTAAAAAAACAAAACTAATCTAAATATTTTGTAATACTTAAGAGAGCAAACCTTTCTTCTCAACCCAACCAGCTATGCGATTATACCCCAAGTAGAGACGGTTGAGTTGTTGGAAAGGAAGAAACAAGGAGGCATTTAAGTACCAATCTCCCAGTTCCTCGTTCCTTACGCTGCCAAGAAGGAGTACGGTGACTCGACCTGTACTGCTGTTGCAGACAATACGTTCCCAGGAACAACAGTGTGCGTCAGCTTTCATCCAGGTAGGTAGGGAGGTGCCATTGGGATAGTTAAGAGAATCTTTGAGGTGCAACAGAGCGATTCTCTCTTCCTTCAAGCAACCAAGAGCCACCCATCCTTCCAAGGAAACCGTCATAATTACTAACAGTACCGTCAACACCTGAAGGAACAGTCCCATCTTATTAATATCAACTATTACAATATTAATTGTTGCAAATGGCAGCGAGGAGGTTAAGGCTTTTATAGAGGACTTTGCGGACCCATGCCGTGCAAAAAACACTGCATGATGGCAACGGACACATCCCCTCGTGGACAATAAATATTTGTAATTCAATGTTCATGACTTTCTTAAGCAAAAAGAATATTTAAAAAATCTGAAAAAAATCTCAGTAATTTTAAAAAATATCTTGATGAAAAACACACTTAGCAGCCACATAAGTGTTCATGACTTGCTTCATTTTTTTGGTTTTTTTTTTAAAAAAAATCCACTTCATAGTCGCATCCTCTCTCTCTTGTTTTTTTTTCTTAATTTTTCAATTGGCCGAAATCCTAATAATATTTCTTTCCAACTCAAATTAATTAAAGCCCTCCCTCCTAATAATCTTTTAGAAAAAAATGCATGATAAAAATGTTCTCTCGGGCCCAACTTATGGAAAAATACATGATGGCACCATCCAACGGACCCATGAAAATGTTCTCTCGAGCCCCACCTATGGAAAAATACATGATGACACCATCCAATGAACCCATGGAAATGTTCTCTCGGACCCAACCTATGAAAAAAATGCATGATGGCACCGTCCAACAGACCCATCTCGTGGAAAAAAAGAAGAAGCAGGATGGCAATGTCCTCTTCATCATATTTGTTTTCATTTTGATATTAGCCTTGTTTTATGTTTTAAAAATATTTTTAAAAAAATTAAATTTTATTTTTTTTATTTTAAATTATTTTTTGTGTTTTTACATCATTTTAATAAGTTGATATCAAAAATAATTTTTAAAAAATAATAATAAAATATTATTTTAATACATTTTCAAATAAAAAACACTTTGAAAAGTAATAATAACAAGACTTCCAAACACCCTCTAAATATTTCTCTCATTGATTTTTTTTTCTTCTTTCTTTTCTCTATTTGTTTTTGACAATTTAATTCTAATTAAACTTTAGTTAATTTTGATTTCTTATGAAAAGGTAGAAGTGTAAGAAGAGAGACTAAAATAAAAAAGACACCAAATATAAATGTCATGCTATAAGTTCGTAAAGAATGCATTTGGTTCTTAAATTTTAAAAATCACACAAATCATATAATTTAAATACCTCAATATTTTTTTAATTTAATTTTAATACAAAAGTTTATTTTTATTATTTTTTTTATCAAAATTATAAAAAACACACGACGTTTGTTTTATTTTCTTCACTTTGACTATAGTTTTACCTCGCATTATTATTGTGACTGTAGTTTTACTTCACATTATTATTGTCACAAAGTGGGCATATTTCTTCTGTTATCATTCAAGATTTGAATTGAAAAGGAGGGACGTACAAAATATACCATTTGGATGTGGATAATTAATGTTTACAATATATTTATATCCCATATAAACAATTCACCAATGACCATGTAGGCTTTGGTGAGCTCGATCCCATATTGAAAATACTTTTTTTTTTTTTTTGGCCATGCGGTTCCTATATATATATTAGTTGAGATTTTATGATGTACATTAATTAATCCTTTTAAATTGAAGTCAAGTTATTAATTAATTATATCCTATAGATTTTCAATCCTCAAACCAATTTCAAACAAATCACTTCAAGTGAGTCATCATATATAGTTCATGATCAATTCCTTAAATCCTATAAATAAGACTGATTGATGAAATTTTATAATTAATAATAATAAATGAATAGCATGCTAATAAATATTTGTGGAAGTGAACTGTTTTTTATTGAAAAAAGAATAATTAAGCGACCCTCTTCTTTTTATATGATAATAACAACAAGAATAATAACTATTGCAGTTTAAATTATCTCGAAAGGCATAATTTTTCACATGTAATTTCCATCAAATTTAAAAGGCATGATTTTCCACACCTAATTTCAATTAAATAAAAAAAACAGTTGCAAGCCTTTATATTCATCATCATCATGGAAAGTAAGCTCATAGCATTAACATTTTATTCATGTTTTTTTTCCTTACAAAAAGACTTTGACTCCGGGTCAACGTTTGAAGAAGCATTATAAGTTCCGGTTAATTACTTTCATTCAATTCAATTTTTTTTGGGTACTGTGTGGTCCGATGAAGAGGACCTTCTTAAGCTAGTTGTAGTATATAGAGAATTTCTTAATAACATCTTAGAAATATAATTCACATCCGAACTAATAATATATATAATAGGTTTTAATATTTACTTTATATATATATATATATATATATAATGAAAGATATTATGAGTTATTGATTTTGAATTTAATATTAACAATTACAACTTCCTAACACAAGTTTATTTAGTTAAGAAAAAGCTGATCCACTTTTGTTCTCTCATCTCAATCTCACTTTTGTTCCTTCTTCTTCTTTTAAGCTGTTAATTTTGTCTCTCTTTCTATCTCTCATCTCTCAATCCATCAAAATTCTAAATACATAGCATTTAATACCCATTAAATTATGCATATTAATCACTTGGTGAAAAATTAAATATGGCTAGAAAAAAAATACAATAAAAAATGATAATATCTTAATCTAAGGTCTGTTGTCCATTAATTAGTCGGTGGTTGCATTCTAACACACTCAATTGAGATTTTTTTATACAAGATGAAATTAAAACTTATTATTCTTTCTCAAGCTTATGGGGCAATGTATTTATTTTATTTAAAAACTTGTATTGATTTTATTTTTTTCCAATTTGAATACTTGTATTCACGAAATGGTTAATAAAATATCTTTGTTAGTTTTGTTCTAAAATAATGACATCACAGTTAACTCCATTTAAATAACTCCTTTTAGATGAGTTTGAATTTATTTTATTTTATTTTTAATTTTTGAACTATAAAAATATAGATAAATCTAAAATAAATATTTTCTTACAATAGTCTTAGAGTGAAATTAAAGCAAAATTTATAATTTTAAAATAAAAAATACATAAAAACATGTTTTTCTGTTCCCACTATTTTTGTATTTTATATCATGGTGATTAAATGCTGCCTGATTAACATAACACTAAATTATAATATAAAAAATTAATTGTGGAATGGCATTGTAGTTGGATCTATTTGTTTTTTTTTTTTAATTATAGTGAAAATGAAATAGTTAACAACGACAAGCTTCAATTTAGATTTGAAAATTCTATTTGGCAAGCTGAATTCTTTTGAAAATTTTATTTGAACGGTAGGCGAGCCGAATCAAAAAGGGAGTGTTACCTCATCTTAATGGTATTTAAAGTTGGCTAGCATTATTTTTGAAAGTTTTTTTATTTAAAATTATATTAAAATAATAATTTTTATCTTAAAAATATTTTAAAATCATCATATCAAAAAATTTAAAAATATATATAAAAAATTTAAATAAAAAAATCAAGGGCATATCTAAAAAAAATCTAACAAGGAACGGAGATGTTTGAAGAATGACAAAAAAAAATCAAATCAAACCAAAACCATGAAATTAAAAACCAAAAAATAGACTAAATTTGTCTCTACAGTGAGCCATCTTAGTGGTGGGGCAAAAACTTGATAGAGAGATAATTATTTATTTATCAAAACAATTATTTATTCTGGAGGAAAACCCAAACTCAATTTCATTTGATCAAAGTCACACCATAAAAAAAACCAGAAAAAATTATTTAATTGATATAATAAAAACAATTTGGTATACTAATATAAAAAAAATAAAAATCTACTAAAATGGATGGCACTCAAACAGCTCTGAATATTCGCATTCCTTATCTTCCAGGTAAGAGAAATCAATAAAAATAGGTGACGCTATTATGATGGAGATATCAATACCAAAAACATGGACATAAATTGTTTTTTTTTTCAATTTGAATATTTATTTTCATGAAATCTGATAAATAAAATATCTATAAAAAAATATATACTAAAATGGGTGGTACTCGAATAATTCTGAATGCTCACATGCCTTATCTTCTAGGCAAGAAGAGATAATAAAAGCAAGTGATGTTCTTTTCTCCGGCTGTAAATGGATGGAGATATCAATACTAAAAACATGGATAAAAATTATTATTTTTTCAATTTGAATTTAAATATTTATTTTCATGAAATCTGTTAAATAAAATATATATCTTTATTAGTTTTATTATCAAAATGATGATGTCATAGTTAAATTCTTTTAGACGAGTTTGGATTGATTTTGTTTTATTTTTAATTGATGAATAGTAAAGATATGTAAAATACTTATATTTAATATTTTTTTCTATTTAAATACTTGATAAACTAGTGTCTGAACATAAATTTATTTACAGAATAATTAAATGTAAGGTTTACATAAAGTAACTATGGAATAATAAGAATATTAACAATAAAATTTATTTATAAATAAATCATAGATTTAATGTCTCTAAATTTTAAATTTGATGTGGATAAATTCAAGGGATTTACAAGATAAATAGTACAATATTAACCTTTCAGAATCTCCCACTCTTCCTCCTCATGGAATTAATTAGTAGGTAGTTAGTTTGTTCTATCTTCTTCATGTTGTCTATAGTTTTACCTCTATTATTGTCACAAATTAGGAATAGTTAAAACTAGTGATATTTCTAGCTTGCTATTAAAACTATAGTTTTTTTTAAATTTATTTCTCAATTATTGAAACAATAATATTTTTAATATTATCATTCCCATACTTGTTTATAAAAATCATTTCTATTAAACCACATTAATATGTTTAAATTAAAGTATATTATCCCTTCTTAATTAAGGAACAAGAATTAAACAAGCTTCCGAATAACCCATCTCGTGGAAAAAACGCATGATGGTTGGAAATGGTCTCACGGCCTCACCTCAAGGAACAATGCATGATGGCAACGGTCTCAGGGACCAATGCACAGATGGAAATGGTCTCACGAACTCATAAATGCATGATAGAAATGGTCTCACGAGCTCATCTTGAAGAAAAGCAACGCTATCGGGAACCAAAGCATATGAAAATGGTCTCATGAACTTATAAATGCATGATGGTGACGGTCTCAGGGACCAATGTGCAGATGGAAATGGTCTCCCGAACTTATAAATGCATGATGGTGATTGTCTGTCGGACCCATCCTGAGGAAAAACAAAATGCATGACGGCTAAGTACTTATTTCTAGTACTCTTGAGATTGGAGGGTTGCCACCATATATTTTCGCTGTTGGAGAAATACAGTAGTTTAGGGAATTTTATTAAATATATTATATTAATATAATTAGAGGTGCATCCTTAAAGTTATTTGGATAAAAAAATTAATTAGTTTTTCAATTTATATACAATCTAACCCATTGATATATCTTTCTGTCGAATACGGTAGATTTGGAGCTAAAACTCTAAAAAAAGGATAGTGACTCTTTCTCAAGAATATTTTCAGCTTTGGAAAAGGAGTATATTTTCAGCTTTAAAGTATTTTTTATTTAAAAATATATTAAAATAATATAATTTTTATTTTTAAAAAATATTTTTGATATCAGTATATTAAAAAATTAAAAAATATATATAAAAATAATTAAAAAATAAATAAAATTTTATCCAATTTTTATTTGGTCAGCCGAGGCATATCCAATAAAAGCCTATCAAGAAACGAAGATATTCGAAGAATGACAGAAAATAAATCAAACCAAAAGATGAATCAAATTTGTCATTGTAGTGAGCCAACTTAGTGGTGGGGCAAAAACTTGATGGAGAGATAATTATTTATTTATCAAAATAATTATTTATTCTAGAGAAAAACTCGAATTCAATTTCATTTGATCAAAGTCACACCATCAAATAAAACAAGAACAAAGGTATTTAATTGATATAATAATAAAAGAAAAGTTTGTATGTTAATATAAGAAAAATAAAAATCTACTAAAATAGGTGGACTTGAATAGCTCTAAATATTTGCATACCTTATCTTGCAGGCAAGAAAAAACAATAAAAGCATGTGATATTTTTTTCTTCGATGGTAAATGGATGGAGACATCAATACCAGAATACTTTTAGTCACGAAATCTGATGAATAAAATATCTTCATTAGTTTTATTATTAGGATGATGATGTCACAATTAATTTTTTTAGATGATTTTGGATTGATTTTATTTTATTTTTAATTTCTGAACAGTAAAGATATATAAAATACATATACTTTATATATTTTTCTATTCAAGTACTCTAAATTTTTTTTTTTCTATTTAAGTACTTGATAAACTAGTATCTGATCATAAATTTGTTTACATTGATTTCTCGAATAAATATAAGGTTTATATAAAGTAACTATGAAGTAATAAGAATATTAACAATAAATTTATTTATAAGTAATTCATAGATTTAATTTCTCTAAATTTTAAATTTGGTGTGAATAAGTTCAAGGGATTTCTAAGATAAATAGTACAATAGTAGCCTTTCAAAAAAAAAATGAGAATCTCCCACTCTTCCTCCTCAAGGAATTAATTAGTGGGTAGTTAAAACTATAGTTTGTTCTATTTTCTTCACTTTGTCTATAGAAAAACCTATATTATTGTCACAAATTAGGGATAGTTAAAATTAGTGATATTTCTCTAACATTGTTGTAAGAAAATTTTGGAAATTTTTATTCAATTATAAGATAATAAAAATAAATATTAACAAGAAGAAACAATAAATAAAATTATAAAAGTAAAACATGTTTTTTGAATTATGCAAATTTTTTTTGTTCTCAAAACAAAAGGAGTTTTTATTAGCATTGTAGTTTATTGAATAAAAAGTAACAATAATAGCCCCATCTTAATAATTTAAACTAAAAAAAATCCGTATATTTTCAAGCAATCAAGAGGCTGCCATCCTTCCAAAAACCCATGGTTACTAACGCCATCAACATCTGAATTAATTAATAGCCCCATCTTAATATCAAATATAAATGGTGATCAATATTTGTTATAGAGGACTTCACGGACCCATGCCGTGGA
Organism: Populus nigra; assembly: GCF_951802175.1. NCBI lineage: Eukaryota > Viridiplantae > Streptophyta > Magnoliopsida > Malpighiales > Salicaceae > Populus > Populus nigra. Next base: position 14,443,244 of record NC_084866.1, on the reverse strand, counting down.
AAAAACCACCATTACAAATATATTTGATTATATTTGTGTGTATTTGTTTTTCATTTAATTTTTTTAAATAAAAAACATGTTAAAAAAAATTATATATAATTGAGAAATCTTAAGGAGCAAACTAAAATTTAATAAAATCTGACCAAGTCGTTTCAGAAGGCAAGAAAAAAGATAAAAACAATGGAATATATCAACATCACTAGCAGTATAGCGTTCCCTTTCAATTAGAAAGCTTATAAATAAATTGATTTCACGTGATAGTAACATGAATGTTTTTCTTCCGATCAAATAAACAAATTTATTTTAATTAGAAAATATTATTTATTTATCAAAATAATTATTATTTTGGAGGGAACTTTTCCCCCAAGATAACCCAAACTCAAAGTTATTTTATTCAAAGTCATATCATCGGGAAAAACATGAAAACCGATGGACTTTTTATGAAAATATATGATTGATATGATACAAAAAAATGGGTACAATGATATGAGAAAATAAAAGTTTATATACTAAAATTAATAAAAAGTGAAAATATATCAAAAAATTTATATGATTGATATGCTACTGATATTTTTAACATCAATATATCAAAAAAAATTAAAAAATAATTTTAAATAAAAAAATTAAATTTTATTCTATTTTTATTTTGGGACACAGTACCAACCGGGTCATATTCAGGAAAAGTCTATCAAGAAAGAAGATATTCCGAGAATGATAGAAAATAAATCAAACCAAAGCCATGAAATTAGAAACCAAAAGATGGACCAACTTTGTCTCATGGAGCCCTCTTAGTGGAGGGGAAAACCTTGATGGAGAGATAATTATTTATTTATCAAAATAATTATTTATTCTGAAGAAAAACCCAAACTCAATTTCATTTGATCAAAGTCACATCATTAAAGAAAACAAGAAAAAAAGTATATTTAATTGATATAATAATAAAAAAATTTGTTTACTAATATAAAAAAAATAAAAATATACTAAAATGGGTGGCACTCAAACAGCTTTGAATTTTTGCATTCCTTATCTTTAATGCAAGAAGAGATAATAAAAGCAAGTGACGTTTCTTTTCTCCGGCTGTAAATAGATGGAAACATCAATACCAAAATAAATATGAATTAGTTAGAATAATTATAACAAACTAATATAATAGGTTTTAATATTTACTTTTAATATATATATATATATATATATATATATATATATATATATATAATATGAAAGATATTAAGAGTTGATTAATGTTGTTAAGCTATATATGTTTAAATATTTGTAATATGTACATATTTTGATTTTAATATTAGTAATTATAAAGTTTATTTAGTTAATAAAAACTGCTCCATTTTTGTTCTCTCACCTGTCTCTCACTATTGTTCTTTTTTTTTTCTGAACTATCTTGTCTCTCTTTTTTTTTTTTTTTTCATCTCTCAATCCTTCAAAATTGAAAATACATAGCAATTTACGTTAGGAATATTGATAAAAAAACAAATACAAAAAAAAAACAGAGAGATATTGGAGAAAGAGAGTATCTAATTCTAGTAAAGCATTTAAATTTCCATTGAAAGATGCGTCATATATTAATCTCAGGTCCATTTTCCATTAACTAATCGGCGGTTGCATTCTAACTCTTGGGATTTATTTTTTATGCTTAAGCATTTAATTCTTTTTTATACACTAAATTGAAATTAAAGCATATTACCCCTTCTCAAACTTATGGGGCAATGGTCTCATGGACCCGTCTCGTAGAGAAAACAAAAAACGCTTGATAGCAATGGTCTTATGGACCATCCCACTGGTCTATATCGTGGAAAAAATGCAGATAGCAATGGTCTCACAGACCCATCTCACACTACATCCATCTTTTACTTGTTGATCACAGACCCATCTCACACTACATCCATCTTTTACTTGTTGAATTTAATATTTATAAAAATAATAGTATATAAAAAAACTAACCTTTCAAATCTATTAACCCCTCCAGTCTATTATAATCTAAATATAGTGTTTTAAGAGACGGAAGCCCCTCCACGAATGATAGAATACTGTTATTGAAGCTATTATCTTCCAAGGCAAGGATCTTCAAATTGCTCAATTTATGTAACCCATAACCACCTATATATATATATAAAAAAAAATTAAAGACTTGATGTAAGGAATAAAAAAATATTATTAGAGTAATTTAATTATTGAATGATCAAGAGGCCTGTAATTGTTAGAGTGACTTCATGTAAAGAGGTTGATACGGTGAAAGTGAAAGTAAAAGGAGTAATTGATAAAGTAATGGTACAATTTGATGATTATAATATTTGTTGTGGTTGGATTAATAATGTAAGGAATCAAAGAACACCTTATTACTATATATGATTTATATTTAAAAAAACTAATATAAATATTTTGTAATACTTGAGAGAGCAAACCTTTCTTCTCAACCCAACCAGCTATACGATTATCCATCAAGATGAGACTGTTGAGTTGTTGAAAAGGAAGGAACAAGGAGACATTTAAGTACCAATCTCCCAGTTCCTGATTCCTCACGCTCCAAAGATAGAGTCCGGTGACTCGGCCTGTTCTGCTGTTGCAGACAATACTTTCCCAATCACAACAGTGGGCGTCGCCTTTTCTCCAGGAGGGAAGGGAGGTGCCATGGGGATGGTTAAGAGAATCTTTGAGGTGCAACAGAGCGATCCTCTCTTCCTCCAAGCAACCAAGAGCCACCCATCCTTCCAAGGAAACCGTCATAATTACTAACAGTACCGTCAACATCTGAAGGAACAGTCCCATCTTATTAATATCAACTATTACAATATTAATTGTTGCAAATGGCAGCGAGGAGGTTTAGGCTTTTATAGAGGGCAATAAATATTTGTAATTCAATGTTCATGACTTTCTTAAGAAAAATAAATTTAAAAAAAAATCTGAAAAAAACCTCAGTAATTTTAAAAAATATCTTTATGAAAAACACACTTAGCAGCCACATAAGTTAGAAGCTTCATTTCTTAAACTAAAAGATTGTTTAAGAATAAATTTGAAATCGTGTTTTTTTTAAATAATATTTTTATTTCAAATTATCTTTTATATTTTTTTTATCGCTATAATATATATATTAATATTAAAATTAATTTTATAAACAAATTTTTTTATTTTATTTTAATACATAATTCAAAATATCTGAATTCATTCATTTAACATTTTTGTTCAATATATATAATCTCTTTGTTTTTTTTATAATACTTTTAATCTGAATATCTTAAAAGAAACATGACAAGTTTTTTTTTTTTTTGAACACTACTGATGACTTCTTTAAATATTAGTTATTGTTGATGAATGAGAATTAAGTGGATAGAATTTTAGGATTTCTAGAAGAATTAATTCTCTCAAATTTTGCCATATTTTCTGTTTTTATTTTTATTAAGTTGTTTTTTCTTTTTTACTTTTTAATATTTTTTGGATGAGAACGAAATATTTTATATAAACTTAAAAAACAAACTATGAGATTTATTCATATATATTGTGTGACTCTTTATTTATATAAACGGATGAAGCATGAAAATTATAGTACTTTTTTTTTATAATACTTTTAATCTGAATATCTTTTAGGAAAAAATGCATGATGGAAATGTTCTCTCGAACCCACCTCATGGAGGAACAAATGCAAGATGGCACCATCCAACGGGCCCATTCATGGAAAAATGGATGATGGCAATGCAATGGTCTAGCAGGCCCAACTCTCGAAAAAAATGGATGATGGGAATGTTCTGCCGGACCCAACTCATGAAAAAAATGGATGATGGCATAGGACGGCAGTGTCCTCTTCATTACATTTGTTCTCATTTTGATACTGACATGTTTGTTTTATGTTTGAATATTATTTTAAAAAAATAATTTTTTTATTTTAAATTATTTGTTTTAGTATTTTCATATCATTTTAATACGTTGATGTCAAAAATAATTTTTTAAAAATAAAAAAATATATTATTTTAATACATTTCCAAACGAAAAACAATTTAAAAACCAACTATTACCACACTTCCAAACACCCTCTAAGTGGTGCTTGCGTTGATTTTTTTTTCGTGTCAAGACTTTACTATTCATCCTTTTGTATATTATTATAGATGAACTATTTAAAAAATTATGTTTTTTTAATTTGTTTCTTAATTTGTTTTTTGACAATTTAGTTCTAATTAAACTCAATTAATTCTGATTTTTTATAAAAAGATAGGATTGAAAGAAGAGGGGAAAGACACTAAATATGAGTGCAATGTCATAATTTTGTAAATGATGCATTTTGATTTTTAAACTTTAAAAATCATGTAAATCATACAATTTTAGTATTTTAATATTTTTTTAATTTAATTTTAATACAAAAAATTTATTTTTATTATTTTTTTAATTTCTAGTTTACAAGGAGAGAAAAATCATCAAATTCTAACGAGCCCAACTCTTGTTAAAAGTGGAGAAAAAAATGCATGATGGCAGAGGACGGCAATGTACTCTTCATCACAATTCCTTTCGTTTTCGTTTTGATATTATTAAGTATTGCTTGTGTGGATTCTTTTACTCCGCAAGGCCTCACTGTTTCTCGAATAATATTGAGGATAGATTATATAAAATTTTATATTTTTTAATTTGATTTTTAAATTTAATTTTTGATGATTTAGTTATAATCAAAGACCATTTAATTTTTATTTTTTTATAAAAAAATAAAATTAAAAAAAAATGAATCGAAAAAAAGAGAGGTTAAACATGGATGTTATAGTCTTACAAAAGAAACACTTTTATCCTTGAATTTTAAAAACAACAGTGATATTTATATAAATGGATGAAACATAAAAATTATAGAAGGCAATTGTTACAGACTAAACTTTGAAGATGAAATTGAGAAATTTTAAGGAGCAAACTAAAAATTGATTTATACTAAATCACCTTGATGAAAAATTACTATTCATTATAATTGTATAATTATGAATTTGTTCTTGCAGAAAAAAGGATAAGATTATCTTTTTGTCTTGGTAGAATCATTTTTAATATATTGTATGAGGTGATATTTGCCATTCCATTTTTTTATAGTAAAATTACTATTTTGGCCTTGGAATATAGAAGTCTTATGCTTTTGCTCCACAAGTGTTTTTATTCTTTTATTTTTTTAAAATAATTAATTAAAATTTCTGTTTAGGATGCTTTAAGTATAATGTAAATTTATTTTTATAAAAAAATAAAAAACACTTATAAAAAAATTATATAGGATATTTAAAGAATAATTTAAATATTATTGTTTTTATAAAAAATAAAAAAATTATAAAAAAAATTAATCAGACATAGCCGCTACCAAAAAAGTTAAAACATTCTTTAATATTTTTTTTTAACATTTAAAAAGTTAATATACTGCAAATATACTAATAATCTCTGGAAAGAAAGGAGCAACTTTTATGTATCCATTATTTTCAAGGAAATGGGAAGTAAGCTCATAGCATTAACCTTTTATTCATGTTTTTTTTTTTTAAAAAAAAGAACTTTGATTCGGGGTCAACGTTTCAAGAAGGAATATAAGTTACGGTTGATTACTTTCATGCAATTCTTTATTTTTTATTTTTTGGGTACTGTATGGTCCGAAGAAGATGTCTTTTGTAGTATATAGAGAATTTTTTAAAAACAGTTTAGAATTATAATTCGCATCCGAATTAATAATATAATATGTTTTAATATTTACTTTTAATATATATAAAATGAAAGATATTATGAGTTTTTGATTAATGATGTTAAGTCACATATGTTTATAAAAATAATTTCTATCAACCAAATGATATCTTTAAGAGTTTGCAATATGTATTTTGAATTTAATATTAATAATTATAGCTTTCTAAAATAAGTTTATTTAGTTAATAAAAACTGTTCATTTTTATTATCTCAATCCATCAAAATTCTAAATACATAGCATTTAGCGTTAAGAATTATACCCATTGAAAATATCAGTATATTAAAAAATTCAATAAATATATATATATATATATAAATAATTTTAAATAAAAAAATCAAATTTTATCTGATTTTTATTTGAAAAACAGTACCAACCAGGGCATATCCAGAAAAAATCTATCAAGTAACAAAGATATTCAGAGAATGACTGAAAATAAATCAAACCAAAGCCGTGGAATTAGAAATCAAAAGATGGACCAAATTTGTCTCTACAGTAAGCCATCAAAGTGGTGCGGCAAAAACTTGATAGGGAGATAATTATTTATTCATCAAAACAATTATTTATTTTAGAGGAAAATCTAAACTCAATTTCATTTGATCAAAGTCATACTATAAACAAAAACAAGAAAAAAAGTATTTAATTGATATAATAATAAAAAATTGGTATACTAATATAAAAAAAATAAAAATCTACTAAAATGAGTGGCACTCAAACAGCTTGAATATTAGCATATCTTATCTTCCAAGCAAGAAAAAACAATAAAAGCAAGTAATGTTCTTTTCTCCAGCTATAAATAGATGGAGATATCAATACCAAAATAAATATGAATTAGTTAGAATAATTATAACTAACTAATATAATAGGTTTTAATATTTACTTCTAATATATATAAAATGAAAGATATTAAGAGTTGATTAATGTTGTTAAGCTATATATGTTTAAATATTTGCAATGTGTACATATTTTGATTTTAATATTAGTAATTATAAAGTTTATTTAGTTAATAAAAATTGTTCCATTTTTGTTCTCTCATCTGTCTCTCACTATTGTTTTTTTTCTTTTTCTGAACTATCTTGTCTTTTTTTCTTTTCTGTCTCTCATCTCTCAATCCTTCAAGATTCAAAATGCATAGCAATTTACGTTAGGAATATTAATAAAAAAAAATAAATATAACCAAAAAGCAAATACAAAAAAAGTGATATTGGAGAAAGAGAGTATCTAATTCTAGTAAAGTATTTAAATTTCCATTGAAAGATGCGTGATATATTAATCTAAGGTCCATTTTCCATTAACTAATCGATCGGCGGTTGCATTCTAATGCTTGAGATTTATTTTTTATGCTTAAGCATTTAATTCTTTTTTATACACTAAATTGAAATTAAAACAAAATACAAAATACAAAAAAGTTGAAAAAACAAAAAACGCTTGATAGCAATGGTCTCATGGACCATCCCTCTAGACATATTGTGGAAAAAAATGCAGATGATAATGATCTTACAGACCATCCCACTAACCCAAATCGTGGAAAAAATGCAGATAGCAATGGTCTCACAGACCCATCTGACACTGCATCCATCTATTACTTGTTGATTGTCAAAAACTACTGATAAGTACCTTAGAAAAAAAAAAAGAAGAAGACTTGTTGACATGACAATGAGAAGAAGTATTTTAGAGATATTATCATTTGTTGTTCATTTTATCAATGATACTGTTTGATTTTGCTATCGCCATCAAAATTAAGCCATGATTTTCCACACGTTATTTCCATAAAGAAAGTAGCAAGTCTTATGTATCCATCATGCAAAGTGAGCTTCCTATCGTTAACCTTTTATTCATGTTTTTCCATTAAAAAAAAACTGACATGTTGCAATTCAATTATTTTTTTAAATATGAATCAAGTTAGTTTTTAGATATCTTAAATCTAATTTAATAATGCTGATTAAAACCACATGGTAGGGAAAAAATGAATTGCATAAAAATAATTAATCAAAAACTTGTACTCTTCTTATAAAGTTACCGCTAGGAAGCTCACTTTGCATGACGATGATGGATATGGAAGACTTGCTACTTTTTTTATGGAATAACGTGTGGAAAATTATGCTTTAATTTTGATGGTGATGGCAAAATCAAATAGTATCTTTGACGAAATGAACAACAAATAATAATATTTCTGAAATACTTCTTGTCATTGTCATGAAAATAAGTCTCTTCTTTATGTTCTTTGTAAAGTACTTAATTATCAGTCTATTTTTTGTAACGCAATCAACAAATAAGATGGATAAGAATTTATAGTGTGAGATGGGTTTGTGAGACTATTGCCAATTTGTCATTTGTATTTTGTCCACAATATAGGCCAGTGGGATGGTCCACAAGTAAGCTTTTTTTTCTTTTTTTCTTTCTATAGTTCTTATCAGTCTATTTTTTGTAACACAGTCAACAAGTAAGATGGATAGGAATTTGCAGTGTGAGATGGGTCTGTAAGACTATTGCCATCTATATTTTTTCCACGATATAGGCCAGTGGAATGGTTTATAAAACCGTTGCTCTCAAGCTTTTTTTCTACCAAATGGGTCCATGAGACCATTGCTCTATAAGCTTGAGAATGGATAATATGTTTTACTTTCAATTTAGTTTATAAAAAAAATTAAATGCTTAAGCATAAAAAATAAATCTAAGTGTTAGAATGCAACCACCAATTAATTAATGGACAATGGACCTTATATTAATACATGTGGCATCTTTCAATGGAAATGTAAATGCTTTACTAAAATATCATTTTTTTTGTATTTTTTTCTTATATTTAATTTTTCATCAATATTTCTAACGTAAATTGCTATGTATTTTGAATCATGAAGGATTGAGAGATGGGAGACAAAAAAGAAAAAGAGATAAGACAATTCAAAAGAAGAAAAATGAGCAATAATGAGAGAACAAAATTAAGTGGAGCAGTTTTTATTAAATAAATAAATTTTATAATTACTAATATTAAATTCAAAATATGTACATATTTCAACATATCATATGGTTTAATGGAAATGATTTTTATAAACATATATAGCTTAACAACATTAATCAACTCTTAATATCTTTTATTTTATATATATTAAAAGTAAATATTAAAACCTATCATATTAATTTGTGAAAGTATTAATTAACTCGGATGTGAATTATATTTCTAAAATATGAATCAAGTTATTTTAGAAATATTATCATTTGTGATTTATTTTATCAATGATATTATTTGATTTTACCATCATCATCAAAATTAAAGCATGATTTTTCACATGTTATTTCCATAAAGAAAGTAGCAAGTATTACGTATCCATCATTGTCATGCAAAGTGAGCAATTCCTAGCGTTAACCTTTTACTCATATTTTTCCATAATAAAAAAAAAAAACTGACATTGAGCTACTATGATGTTGTTTGTTTTAATCAGCATTATTAAATTGGATTCAAGATTGATAAATTAATCCGGAACCTAACTTGATTTAGGTTTTAAAAAACTTGAGAGTTGACTCCATCAAACTAATATTATACTTATGTCTATTATACTTATAAAACTTATTCAAGTAATAGATTGAGTGATTCAATTTAAAATAATATTTTTTTAAGATTTTTTTTTAAAAAAATTATAACAAAGTCATTTTAAAAAATATTTGAAAAGTAAAATCTAGTTTCACTTGGATTTTAACTAGACCATATGTTGACCTTATAGATTAATATAATTTAATGGGGTTAACTCCTATCTAATTTAATAAAACCTAGTTTGAGAGTAAAACATTTTTCATACTATCAAGTTGAACCTAGTTTGAGAGTAAAACATTTTTCGCACTATCAAGTTGACTCGTTAAGCTAGACTGGACTTAATGACACCTTTCCCGACTGTCGCACCCGACATCGCGACGGCCCTAAAAATAATTCATATATTAAGGAAAAAGAACAGATTTCTGGCATCTTATTCTTTTAAAAGAAAATGTCTTGTTTGAGGAGTCGTCACCTAGTATTATGGTCACTAGGAACCCTAACTGGTCAACAAAGATTCTATGGCTCGGGATTGGTTACGTAAAAGGGAAGATATTATCACCCCTTAAACGTTCTGTCTAAGGCAGACTGCATTGCTGGTTTTGTCTTAAATTGCTAAATGTTTTTTAGTTTATGCTATGATGATTTGTTTATAATATTCATGACTCTGACGCCAGTGAATATTCGAGCTCGAATAATTCCAACTCTGGTGTTTGTAAATAAAATTAGGATATGACACCGACTATGAATCCATTGAACACAAATGAAAAAAAGCTTTACGTACAGATGTTTGGGTTTGTTTAGAGATTCGTTATAGCAAATAGGCTCAAAGGGTTGGATATGTTATTACTTCCTCCCCCTGTCCTCTGTTTTTCTTTTATGCTAGCTAGCCCCTAATTTTGGCTCGACCTTTCTATAATAATAGTCGACTATTATAAAAAGAAGAAGAAGCAGAAGCAGAAGCAGAAATAACTTAGCGCGGTTGTGTATAGATAGTTTCCTTAAATGAAGCATGTACATGTCTGATGAGCAGAAAGACAAAAAATGGTAAATGAGGACAGCATTGCATCACCACCATGGCAAACTCGGCATGACCGAGGAGTGCAGCAATGTGCAAATGAGTGTTTGATGTGCCAAGGTTATTGAGCCAAGTAATTGTTTCTTCTTTGAGACTAAGAGTCAGTGTGTAGCAGAATGAGCCTTCCTTCTCTCCTTCTGGTCCATCGTCTTGGAAAGCCTACGTTCTTGCCTTGATCAAGACTCCTATCTTAGTTATTCAATAAATATGAAGAAATTCTACAAAATCATTTCTTGACATAGCATCTCACCCACCCCTCAGCCCTTGTCAAATCCCCCGTCCCCTTATGCCCTTGCACAGACTTGCCCCGAGGGTAAATTCTAAAACTCGGGGCATCTATTATATGGAATATGCAATTTTCAAAAGTTCTGAGGAATCGAACAAAGAGGGCAATGATTGGGCATCAGTCTTGAAACCACAATGATCCGATGGACGCGAGCCGCTAGTGGAGAAGGATTCATGCATCTCTGTTTTTGTGTATTTCTCATGCTCTTTTTCACTGTACAACAGAACTTTTGCCTCTTCAGTTTTTCCTTTTAGACGCTCTTCAATCAATGGAAAGAGGAAACACCACAGAAAGGTGTAAACTGACAAGAAATTCAATGCTCACACTTTGAATTTTAATTTGCATGTTTCAGGTCAAATTACAGAGTAAAATCTCATTTATCAAGATTGCCTTGTTCGTTATTGATGATGATTAGTGATTCGAGATGGATGCTGGAAATTGGAACAAAGTGTTGGTGTAATTTGCTCCCGCTTTGGGGGACTTGATTTTCTTTTCTTTGAGTTATGTCGTGAATTCAAGTTACGCAGGATTTAAGAATTCTTCAAGACATGGAACCATCTTAATTGGGGATCGAAAACTTGATGGACGAGTTGTTAGATAGGTTGTGAGAACATCAAGGCCCAAAGAAGAAGAGGAATTCTTTATGGGGCACAGTCACAGACATATCTAGAGAAGATACAGAGTTGAGTTGAAACTTGTTAATTGACTTTAAAAAGATGCAGAGCCCCTGACTTAAGGCAAAGACAGATATTTTAGAGAAGGTGGTGCTCAAGGGTTTTAAGGGAGTTTTCTCCGGGAAACAAAAGTCCATCAACACCTTTTCCAAGGACACTAGATGGAGTTGCATCTTCGAAGTTGTTAAAATAAGAAATTTACTTTGGATTAATATACAATCTAACCAATTGATACAATAGATTATAATAAATTTAGAGTAGAAGTTCTAAATAAGGTGACTGTAAATTAGCGTCACAAGTCGTTCTTCCAATATTTATAATAAATTTAGGATATTTATTAACTTAATTATTATAATTCAAAGTAGATTGTTTCCTTCCAAACATGTTCTTGCTTATCATCCTTTATTAATTTTAGAATAAAATTGCCAACATATTAGTTTTTTGTTTTTATATATGATCACTTAATACCTTCAAATTAGTTTTCAAGGTTTGAGATTAAGTTCATAGATCTATTCTTACCACGAGATTAAAAATGATTGTATATTTAATTAAAATAAATAAATAAACTAGTAATATAGATATGATATTCTTTCTTACCCAATTACCATAACATAACGACCCAGCCTTACCATATTGAAACAATGCCTACCCAAATAACTCAAGCCCAAACAATGACATGAATTGGGTAAGCAATGTCTCCCTTCTTCCTTTTTTTTTTATATTACAAATGCTATTGGGATTCAAATCAAACAAGAAGAAGATAAAATTTTTATAAGCTAAGATAAATTCTTAAAGGAGATTCTTAAGAAGTTTAAAATGGAGGATTATACAAAAATAAATACATAAAATCTTTACAAGCTAAGATAAATTCGTAAAGGAGATTCTGAAGAAGTTCAAAATAGAGGATTGTTCAAAAATAAATACTTCAGTTGAGTGTGGAGTGAAGATGCCAAATAATGATGAAGGGGAAAAGATATACTCTACAACATTAATCAAAAGCCTAGTTAAGAGTTTGAGGTATTTGACATGTATTCGTTTGGATATTCTTTTTAGAGTATGACTTGTGAGTAGGTTTATGAAAACATTAATTATGACTCACTTCAAAGCTTTGAAGTGAATTTTTTGATATATCAAATGTACTATTGATTTTGGCTTATTTTATGAATATTCTAATAGTTTTGATCTTATGATCTATAGTGATAGTAATTGAGTTAGAGATATAAATGATAGAAAGAGTGCTATGGATTTTGTTTTCTACATTGGAGACACATCATTCACATGGAATTCAAGTAAGCAATCTATAATCACTTCGTTAATATGTGAAGCTAAATATATAGTTAATATATCATGTGTTTATCATTTTATATGGTCAAGACGATTATTGAAAAAATTGTGAATGCCACAAAAGAAGTCTTTATATGAACAACTGTCAAAATCTCTAAACCACATCAACCGCAAAGTAGCTTACCTCAAGTAAGGTGTATTAGGAGTATTAATACTTTTTCTAGCCACAATCAGTTTCTTACCTTAAAATTTTTTACAAGAACAATACACTCAAGTTTTCCTACCAACTCTAAACCAAACAACTAGTTAGGTGGCTACTCCTGATCAATCCTAATCGATCACCCGATGTTGCGTGTCCGGAAGAAGTAGATGTTGATGAGGTAAAGTTAAACACTGTTCTTGCAGTTAAGGCTGGTGAAGTTATACCAATTGATGGAGTTGTTGTTGATGGTAACTGTGAAGTGGACGAGAAGACTTTAACTGTAGGGTCATTTCCCGTTACCAAACAAGTGGATTCCGTAGTGTGGGTTGAAACTGTTAACTTAAATGGTGTCAATAGTTCTCTCTGACACTCTGTGAATTGTTTTTGAATTCAATTTGGCTTTGGTGGTAATGGGGTGTTAGAACTACTGCTTAAAAGTTGAAGACTGTGTGGCGGCTAAAATGGCAAAGCTTGTGGAAGAAGCTCGAAACAGCAAGTCTAAAACTCGAAGATTCATAGACAAATTCGCTCAGCACTATACTCCTGGTTAGGCATACTGCAGTCCAATTACTCATCCAGTTTTAGTAACATGAAGGATTTTCTTCCGATCAAATAAACATATTTATTTTAATTAGAAAATATTATTTATTTATCAAAATAATTATTATTTTGGAGGGAACTTCCCCCCCAAGAGAACCCAAACTCAAAGTTTTGATAAGAAATTGGAAGATTTGATAAGATTGGGGACTTAATTAAGCTTTGAATTAGTTTAATTAATGAAATCAGGGGCCTAATTGAATAAATATTAAAATTCAGGGCTGATTTGGGTAACAATTGCAAGAAATTAAAGTCCAAGTACCATAATGAAACGACGGGGGTAATATAGGGAGCTTAATTGACTTTTCCAGGGGTAATTTTGAAAGAATTAAGAGTTGAAGAGTCAATTAAGGACTATATTGATAAAATTGGAAGCCAAGAACTGTTCTGTACAAAACGCTGAAATCCAGGGGTTTAATTACTGTTTACCCAGGAGGGGCTGACTAATAAATGTCGCAAATTGGAGGACCCAATTGAACAAGGCCGTTCCCTCCCAAAACGACGCCTGTTCATCATCTTCCTCGTCCGAAACGGAGAAAGCCCGCCTGTGAAGAGGAGAAAACTATACAAACGCTCACTGGCCAGGTCCCATCACCTTCAGACCAGACTTGGAAGGACTACCATTTACCTCGTCCGGCCAAACCTTCTTCCACCGGCACGAGGTGCAAGATAACCGAGAATACCGCTACCAAGAGTCCAACAGTGGCAGGACTGTTGGTGTCCCAATCCGGCCAAAATACAAAGCCCTAGATCTTATCCTTATCAGGGGAAAACGCAGAGGAGGACACAGGAGACAAAAGAAAAGAAAAGGGGGAAGAGAACGAACGAACGAACGAAACCAAAAAGAAAAGAAGCAGAAAACAGGGGAGAATAAAAAAGAAAACCAGAGGGAGAGAGAGAGAGAGATCAGGAGAGAAATAAATTAGAAAGAATAAGAAAAGCCAGAGAGCAAAACGGGGAAATAAGAACAGAAGCTTCATCCAGTTGGCAGTCGAGCAAGATCTTCGTCCCAAGGCCATCTGCAAGACAAGCGTTTCTTGTTCCCTCCCCTGCCAATTTAATTCACTGTTACTGTAGCACAGAAAAACCAACCAGTTACCGGTCTAAACCAGGAACCGGGCCGGGCAGCTGTATTCGATCCATCCCATACAGCTGGGCTAGATCCAGCCATACTAAAAAAAAAAAGAGTGGGTCATGTTTCAAATTGTGTTTACTAAGGATTGTACTTTTGCCATGTATTTTTATCCCTATTTTATTTTAATATTTAGCCGAATAAGTCCTTTTTCTATATTGAAAAATTCTAGAAATATTTGTAGATTTTTATTGATTTATTTGTGCCCCTTGGACTTTGTTTTATCTTTTTTATTTTGCGTATTTATTTTTGCTATATGCTTAATATACAGACCTTTATTGTTAAATACAAATTTATTGTATAATGCATCTTTTTTTATTCTTTTCTAAAAAGAGAAAATAAAAAAAGGTAAATAAAAAGAAAAAAGAATAGAAAATTGTTTCTTCTTCATTAAAAATTCAAAATTCTGCTAAACTTATTTATTGGCGCTAGAATCAATAATATCGTACTTTTTAAGTTTGTACAATATTTACCAATATCAGAGTTGAAAATATTCATAGGTATATATCATTGACACCAGAGTTAAGAACATCATAGGAAGAAAAAAATAATAATAAATTCTTAGCAATTTTAAACAAAACAAATAATGCAGTCTGTTTCAGGTAGGATGTTTAAGGGGTGATAATATCTTTTCTTTCGTGTAATTAGTCATGTACTATAGAATCTCTATTACAGTTAAGGTTTATAGTGACTATAATACTAAGTTGCGACTCCTTGAAGCAGACCTTTCCCCTAAGAATAAGATGATAAATATCCATTTTTTATCTAATAAAAAAAAATTAATTGATCGCTATGATATAATTGATCATTAACAAAATAAGGATCTGTATGTGTCATACTGGCAATGTCTAGAGTAACATATTGATTCACACATGTATCGAGAAACCAAGTGACAGGATTTGATGCTAAAGCATCACTAAAAGAGAGGTTGGCTGAGGCTTGATTTTCATGATGCACAAGTTGAGAGTATTGTTGTGCAGAGTGTCCGATGTTGCTGCAAAGTTGACATCTAATCAGCTGAGGTCACTGGTGTTGCCCTCCTTGTGTCTGCTGCTACCAATTGCTGTCGTAGCTCCTGGTGTTCTGCCAGAAGGAGCTCCCACTGTTCCCACAATAAGGCTGGCTAGGATACTAGTTGTAATTGCTGCGGGAGTTACCTCTCCAACCTCCTCTTCTTTCTCTGCCCCAATGAGAAGAGGAGCCACTGCCATTAAATCCATCAAAGGCACGTTGTGCAGCATATGCAGAGGGAGGGTGTGATGGTGTAAGAAGCAACGGTGTAGTAGCCGGAATGGATTGAAGAGAGCTTCCGTGTAAAAATTCATGTATAAACAAGTGATTATGGAGCTCAAAATATGCAAGAGGCTCATCTTTGATCGACAAACTAGTAACCAAATCTTGAAATTCACCGCGAAGGCCCCAAAAAACATAGAGATTAAAGTCAGTGAGGGAGATAGTTCTGCCCGCTGCAGCTAGTTCGTCAAAGAAGCCTTTAGCTTTCTGCAGGTATAGAGTGACACTATCATCACCTTGACGAAGATCCTGGAGAGAGCCATGTAATTGTGTAATCCTAGAGTTGGATGAAGAGGCAAGGGCACGTTCTAGGGTGCTCCAAACACTTGCCGAAGTTGGGCAGTCCATCACAAGGTGAAGAACATCAATGGAGAAGGAGTAGAGTAAAGCACTGAGTATGAGTTGATCTTGTTGTTTCCATGTGAGAAACGCTTGGGAAGGGCCAGAATTAATGTTGGCAGAGGCGGCAGTAGAGTGACTTGACAGATCAAGCGGAGAAGGGCAGGAATGCGAGCCATCTACAAACGAGAACACCTTTTGGCCAATCAGATATGGCTTCATCTACATACATCAAAATAGATAATTGGAATTGGTGAGTTTGAGGTTGATGACCTATTGTGTATTCGCGAGGGGAATAACAGCTGCTGTCGCAGCAGAGGGAAGCATGACTGCATTGATGTTGGGAGAAGAAGCGCTGGCATTGGTGTTGGGAGAAGAAGGGCTGACAGTGGTGTCAGCTGCAGCAAAAACCGAAGGATCCATATTGCAGAAGATGAGTAGAAAAACAGAAGCTGACTCTGGAGCAGTAGCAAAGAAACAGCGGAAGATAATAACACGCTGATTGTGAGGCAGAAAATCAGCGTTGCAGAGAGGCAGTATTAGAAACAGTAGCACAATGAAGCAAGTAATAACACGCTGATCGTGAGGCAGAAAATCAGCGTTGCAGAGAGGCAGTATTAGAAACAGTAGCACAATGAAGCAAGTAATAACACGCTGATCGTGAGGCAGAAAATCAGCGTTGCAGAGAGGCAGTATCGTTGCTGATGGAGTAGCAATGGACAACAAACAGAGGAGAATATTTTGTTGCAGAGAAGCAGTAGAGGGGCTGCCATAGAATAAATCAGCGTTGCAGAGAAGCAGTAGCGTTGCAGACGATTGTGTTTGAAGCAGTAGCAATAGAAAATAATTAGGGGGCTTCTGTTTCTGTGAAGCAGTAGCAATAGAAAATAATTAAGGGCCTCTGTTTCTGAAGCAAGTAGCAATAGAAAATAATTAGAAGAATAAATTTGTTAAAGATAAATCACTTCTAATATCAAATTAAAACAAGGTTTGTGATAATTGAGAGGTTTAACCTAATAAAATAGTCACCTTTACTATTTATATTGTTGCACGTGTGTGGCATCGCGGTGAATACATCCACCCTCAAAATGTATCTTATCCTGTATCTGGAAAATATTAGGAGAGAAGAAATTCTCGTCTCTTATCAGTGGAAAAATAGAATGGGAGTCGCCACCTAATATTTTGGTCACTAGGAACCCTAACTGGTCTCAGAGATCGGGTACGGGAACTGATTGCGTAAATAGAAGGTATTAGCACCCCAAATACACCCTACCTAAGGTAAGCTGCATTGTTTTATTGTCTGATAAAATTTAAAGTCTTATTGTGTTTTCTAGTTGTTGGTCTGTCTATGATTTAAGAAAAAGTTTTCTTCGGTAAAGAAATCCTTATCTTATTTGGTAAAACCTAACCGTTCTAACGTCAACAAATAATTTAATATTTGGAATACATTTTACGTATAAGGTCGTAACCCCAAATATTAAAAGAAAACAAAATAATTTTTTTGGAATTTTTGAATATTGGTCAGTTCTCGTGACTTTAATAAACTGGTTATTAAAACCAAAATACATGCTAAAACCTTTTTTTTTTTATGAAGATACAATATGATTTTTTATATATATATATTTTTTAGAGAGACTTGGTCGTATGCATGAAAACAAAACATTTTATTTATTTTTTTATGTTTTGACAAAAACCAGGTCTTTCAATACCAGATTTGTATTTTTACAGTATAAAAATACAAACTAATATTGATTAAAATGCAGTAAAACATTTGCGAAAATCACAGATTTTTTTAAAATAATTTTTAAAGAATTCTTTTTTTTAGCTGGACCCGACCACCCATGCGGCTTGACCCAACTAAGCCATGCACACATAAAATTCTACGCGTGCATGGAACAATGCGAAGGTAATTATATTACCTTCGCACTGTTCATCCTTCATTTTTGCAGATAGCAAAAACGAGGACCCCTGGTTATTAACAGAGCTAAAACGAAATGACGATATTTTGGCTTGCTTTCATCTCCTGTTTCTTTTTGTTTTTCTAGACAAACTTGGCGTCAATTGTTGCGAAGAAAGGACATGAGCATACCTGCTTCTGGAGAAAGGAAACAGATGGTGGTGTTAACCTCCCCTGCTGTCTTTGTTTTTTGGTTTCGCCGTTCGGTTTCTCCTGCTGTTCCTTTGCTCTTCTGTTTCTATATCCTCGTGCGGCCTTCCTTTGCGTTTCGCTCTCCTGAATTTCCCACTGTGTTCTCTCCTCTGTTCTTCTTTCTCCTCTCTCGTTCCCCGCTGTCTCGTTCTTTTTTTTTTCCTCCTCCTCTGGTCCTCCTTCCTGACTACTTCTTTCCTCTGGCTTTTATAGCCAGAGGATGTAGACGTTTTCCGGCAACAGAGTAACGGCCGGCGTACATGGTGGCGTGAGAAATGCCCCCTGATTGAAGCGGCTCCATTATCGCTGCTAACGTCTCCTGCCTTTAACGCCACTGCTGCCATGTTTAAAAAGATAGTGAATAGTGCTTCAATGGAAACGGCACTGTTTGGATTCTTCTGATTTGGTCATTGAAATTTTCGCAATTTTGTAATCAAAACCCGGAACAATTGTAATTGGATCCCTTAATTTTAGCGCCTTGTCTGATTTGGTTCTTGGTTTCGGATTGTTTCAATTAAATCCTTAATTGGCCATCAAACTTCAATAATTATGCAATTAAGCCATGATTTGACTAATTAACTCTTCAAAATTATAATTGGACCCCAGAATTTTAATTTCTTCCAATAAAAACCTAAATTGACTTAGAAGATCAATTTTTTTGCAATCAAACCCTCCATAAATTCAATTAAACCTTGGATAAAATTTAATTGAGTCCATAAACATCTGATTTTGAATATATTTTTTTCAAAATTGAATTTTTTTTGTCAACAAGACTCTCATCAGTTGACGATAAACTGTCAAATTTCAACCTTTTGCATTTCTTAGCCTCCTTAACCAATTTTTGGCAATTTTTCAATATTTTAGCATCCTTTTCTCGTTCCTATTATTTTTTTTGGATTTCTTCCGAATATTTTTTTTGATATATTTTTTTTGTATTTTTTTTTTGTGTGGGAACCCAAAAATGAGTAACAACATATATTATTAGAGTACTACATATGATAAGATAATACATTAATAATACAATATTTTCTATTCTAAGATTGAGATGCTGGATATCTAATTTTTATCCTATAAATTAAACAACAAATTTTTTAATTAATCGCTGCAATATAAGAGGATAACAATAAGCATTGATTATAAAAATGATGTCATCACCGGATATGAAAATGCAAGCTGCCACAAGTCTACTATAGCTTTCTTTGCAGCTGAATGCATAGATAGAAAGGGAAATCTGATTGCCTCTATACCTAATTCAAATTTACAAGCATTTCTTATTCAAAATTCAGCAACCTATAATTGTGATCCAAGTAAGAACTATTGAAAGAGTTCTTTGAAACTGCTAATTAACAAGGTTACTCTCTACTTGAATCCCTAACTAGTTTGGAACAAAGGTTTAGTTCAGTTTAGTACTTTCAGTGACATGAATGTTCGGTTCTTGCATGCCATAAACATGAAGCAAGCAACATGGTCAATTGAGGGAATAGAAATCTGTTTGTAGCCCCTCTATCATGAAAGAGTCGAGCGCAGGGTGGCAGCAACAGCATATCTTACCCATTCAAAGTAGCACCTTTCCTCCGGAGAACATAATATGTAAGAAAGATGAAACAATATCCATTGAGAATTTTCCTTTTGGTTACAACCACTCGAGCATTCCCAAACTTCAAAGTGAACCACCAAAAACATGGATCCACATGCAAAATTGTTTGTTTTGTACTAACCTCCTCAATAGGTAGCTAGGAAATTGTTTTCTAAGTCTTTTTTGGAGATCCGATCCCTCAATAACATTTATATCTTTTGACGGAGAATAATGAGCTTCAAAAGTTTGGGAATTGATGGTTTTGAGAGAATATATAGAGTGTAATCGCCTCAAGTACCTGGAAAATTGTAGCAAATTGTCGACATTTGCAATTGTCAACATTTTTCTCAACCACTTTCAACCACCCTCTCCTTTTCAACCACCCTCTCCTTTCCAGCCACTATATTTGTGCTTTCCTTTCTCATGTAACAAGATACAAGATAGAAGACAGGAACGAGAGAGTGAAGTGTAGAGAGAGTGCAAGTGTGCAGAGGAAGACAAAGCAGATTTGAGAGAAAAGAGTGTAAGAGTGAAACACTGGGTTTTGTGGGGTTGTATTGGGTTGAGTTGAGTGTTTGTATCATTCCTCCATTAATATACAATCTGTTGCCTCCGTGGACGTACCCGACTTTGGGGAACCACGTAAAATCTGCTTGTTTGTGTTTTATTTGTGTTTGCTTTCGGTCCAGTATGCACAACAAATTGGTATCAGAGCATTAGGGAAGCTTAAACACTGAAAAAACACGTTTTTCAGCTCTCTATTCAAAGTTGCAGAATTTTCAAAGTTCTCGGATCTTGCTTTTGACCAGCTGCGGAGATTCCTCTCGTCGACACGAGTCCGGCGATATAAAGATCGTCGAAATCGGAGTTGAAACGAGCCCTGTAGAGCTCGCCGAAGTTTCGCCGGAAAACAGCCGGAAAAACCAGTCAGTGCCGGAATTCTCGCCTGAGAAGACAGTCACGTCATCCGACACGAAGGCGCTGAGTCAGCATCCACGTCATCAACAGAGGTCCACATCAGCCACGTCATCAGACACGTCATCTAACAGTAACAGAATATTCTCTTGACAGAATAAGAATATTCCGTTTACAGTAAGAGAATATTCCTGTAACAGAATATTCTTTATCAGAGACAGAATATTCCTTTCCTGAGTCAACTCGGTCAGATTGGTTTTTTGGCCAACTCAGTGATTTTTTGACCCGTTTTTGGCTGAGTCAAGTTGGTTCCTAGCATTTTCAACCATTCCGGACGCAACCGTGGTGTCCGTGTTGTTAAACAGCATACCGAAGTTACTGTTTTGGCACTTTTGAGCATAAAAGTGTGTGTTTTAACAAGTTCGGGATTCCATTTGTAATCCAAAGACGTCATAATGGCTGATATTCCAGAAGAAAAATCAGTGGGGAATGCTAGTATACCTCCACAATACATCCCGGTATTGAATACCAAATTTGAGGTGGAGAAGTTTGATGGGAAAGGTAATTTTGGCATGTGGAAATGTGAAGTCATGGATATGCTTCTCCAAATGAATTTGGATTTCACTATAGAAGATAAACCGGAGGATCTGGATGATAAAAGCTGGGAAAGGATAAATCGGTTGGCTTGCAGTTCCATCCGACTTTGTCTTGTAAAGGATCAGAAGTACGCCTTTTCAGAACAAAACTCTGCAAAGGAATTATGGCAAGCACTGGAGGACAAGTTTATGAAGAAGAGTATAGAGAATCGTCTCTACTTGAAGAAAAGGATTTTCCGGTTTCAGCATAAGAAAGGTACTTCTATGAATGAGCATCTGAATGATTTCAATAAAATGATAGCTGATTTGAAGAATTTAGATGTGGAAATTGATGATGAAGATAAAGCTCTACTGTTATTAAATTCACTGCCTGACACATATGAACATCTTGTCACCACTTTACTGTATGGTAAAGAAAAGATTAAATTCATTGATGTGTCCAATGCTTTGGTGAACAATGAGTACTGGAAGAAGGACCAGATTGTTCACAAGGAGTCAATGTCAGAAGCATTGACAGTTAGAGGCAGAACAAACCCCAGAAGATTTCGAGGGCAAGGGAGATCTCGCTCAAAATCCAGAGGAGAATCATCAAACAGACGATATCTTGCAAAAGATGAGTGTGCCTTTTGTCACAAAAAGGGGCACTGGAAGAAAGATTGTCCAATTAAGGGCAACAAGGAGAAAGATGAACCAACTGTGAACGTTGCACGAGATGAGGATGAACGAGACTCTGCATTCATGGTCTCATCACCAGAAAACCATTATGGTGAATGGATTCTTGATTCTGCATGTTCCTATCACATGTGCCCTAACAAGCACTTATTCTCGAGACTCGAGGAGTTCGATGGAGGAGTAGTGTTGATGGGTAATGATGATGTTAGTGAGATCAAAGGGATTGGGACTATCCATCTGAAGATGCATAATGGGGTAGTCAAGACACTAACAGATGTACGGTATGTACCTGATTTGAAGAAAAATCTCTTCTCACTTGGAGTCCTAGAATCCAGTGGTTATAAGATTATCATGCATGGTGGAGTCTTAAGAGCAATCCGTGGTGCATTAGTTGTCTTAAGAGGCACGAGGAAAGGAAACTTATATTTCCTGGATGGATCTACAGTTACTGGTACAGCAGCTGTCTCCAAGAGCATAGAAGATGATGAAGCAGATAATTCCAGACTTTGGCACATGCGCTTAGGGCATGCTGGTGAAAAGGCTTTGCAAGGA